>NC_083317.1:79940787-80245242 GCF_963455315.2 Globicephala melas | reverse complement strand
CCCAGCAGGGAGAGGGTGTCATCTCAGTGATGCGGGAGATCCCCTGGCATCCCAGTGATTCTTTCAGATTCCTCCTCGAGGCCTTGCTTAGGACAGGGGTCTTCACGCTGGAAAGTCACTATTGTGGGAAGGCATCACAATGCAGAGAAGAGTGCCCCAGCTTTGAAGACGTTTGATCTGGGTTTGAGCCTGGCTTGACCGTAGCTGCATGACTACCTCGCCCTTCTGACTCAGTTTCCTCATATGTAAAATGGGCTGAATAATACCTACTTTGAGTGAAGATTAAAAATTATTTTTATAATGTTCTTCCCATAAAGTAGATGCTTATTAAATGATACCCATTTTTTTTCCATGCAGCTCTATTAAGGTATAATTGAGAGACAAAAACCTGCATATATTTAAATTGTACAATTTGGTGAGTTTTGACATATGTATACACTTATGAAGTTCTCCGCACAAGTTAGGTTAATGAGCATAACCATCAACCCCCCAAGTTTCTTCCTTCACCTAATCCCTCCCTTCTGCCCCTCTCCATGTCCTGCCTCCCATCCCTAGGCAACCACTAATCTGCTTTATTGCTATAGATTGGTTTGCATTTTCTAGAACTTTACATAAATAGCACAATACAGCATATGTTTTTCTTACACTCAGCATAATTATTTTGATATTTATCCATGTTTGTGTATCAGTAGTTCATTCCTTTATTGCTGAATAGTGTCTCACCATATGGAAATACCAAGATTTGTTTATCCATTCATCCGTTGACAGAGTTTTGGGGTTGTTCCCAATTTTTGGCTGTTAAAATAAAGCCTATATATATATATATATATATATATATATATATATATATATATATATATATTTGCAGCAACGTGGATGGACCTAGAGATTATCATACTAAGTGAAATAAGTCAGGCAGAGAAAGACAAATATCATTTGATATCACTTACATGTAGAATCCAAAAAAATGATACAAATGAACTTATTTACAAAACAGAAATAGACTCACAGGCATAGAAAACAAACTTATGGTTACCAAAGAGGAAAGTGCGTGGGGAGGGATAAATTAGGAGTTTGGGATTAGCAGATACAAACTACTACATGTAAAATAGATAAACAACAAGGACCTACTGTATGGCACAGGGAACTATATATATTCAATATCTTGTAATAACCTATAATGGAAAAGAATCTGAAAAACAATATACATATATATATACATATACATATAACTGAATCACTGCTGTACACCCGAAGCTAATACAACATTGTAAATCAACTATACTTCAATAAAAAGGTGTTCCGTTTGAAAAAAAGCCACTATAAGCATTTGTGAAAAATCTTTTGTGGGGCATATGCATTCTGTTTGGGTGAATACCTAGGAGTGGAATGGCTGGGTCATATGGTAGGTGTATGTTTAGCTTCTTAAGAAGCTGCCACGCTTTTTTCTAGAGCAGTTGTACCAGCTTATACTTCCACCAGCAGCGTATGAGAGTTTCAGGTGCTCCACTTCCTTGTCAACACTTGGTGTGGTCAGTCTTTTTAGTTTTAGCTATTCTAATAGGTGGGTAGTGATAGCTCATGGGTTTATTTGCATCTCTCTGAAGATTAATGATGTTGAGCATCTTGTCATGTGCTTATTTGGCATCTGCATATCTCCTTTGACGAAATGTCTGTTCAGATCTTTTGTTCATTAAAAAAATTGGATTGTCTTCTTATGATTGGATTGTAAGAGTTCTTTACAGGGAAGCTTTCAGGATGCAAAGGTATGTGACTTGGGTCTTAAAGGAAATTATAAGTTAGCTAGGCAGGGGAAGGGCAGTCTAGGTAAAAGTTTGTATGTGCAGAGGCACGGAGATACAGAATGTCATGGTGCATACCAAATTGTAAGTCATTTGATTGGAGCCCTGGGATTTTTGGAGTAGAAGGATATGGGCTGGAATCCCAGATGCCCTCTTACTGGCTGTGCACCTCGTTTATTTATTTATTTTTAACTTTTAATTTGGAAACAATTATAGATTCAGGGGGAGTTGCGAAGATAGTACAGAGAGGTCTGGTGTATCCTTCATTTAGTTTCTTCCACTGGTTTCATCTTATACAATTATAGTACAATATCAAAACTAGGAGTCTGAGGTTAGTACAACTGTGTGTGGAGCTGTGTCATCTTCTCATATGTTTAGATTAGCGGAGCCACCGCGGTAATCAAGGTATGGAACTAGTCCTCCACACAAATGTCTCTCTCGTGCTACCCATTCATCATCACGCTGGCCCAGCCCTTTCTCCCTTTTCCCATCCCTATAATTTTGTCATTTTGAGAGTGTTCTGTAAATAGAGTCATATGATATGCAACCTTCTGAGACTGGCTTGTTTTCACTCATCATAATGCACTTCAGGTCCATCCGGGTTGTTGAGTGTACCAATAATTTGCTCTTTTTTACTGATGAGTGGTATTCCGTTGTATGGATGGATCACAGTTTCACTATTGACCTAATGAAGAACATTTTAGTTGTTTCTAGTTTTTGACTATAACAAATAAAGCTGCTATCAACAATTGTGTACAGGTTTTTATGTGAACATAAACTTAATTTTTTAATTGATTTTTAAAAATAAATTTATTTATTTTTGGCTGCGTTGGGTCTTTGTTGCTGCGCGCAGGCCCTCTCCAGCTGCAGCAAGCAGGGGCCACTCCTTGCGGCAGCGTGCGGGCCTCTCACTGCAGTGGCCTCTCTTGTTGTGGAGCGCGGGCTCTAGGCGCGCGGACCTCAGCAGCTGTGGCTCGCGGGCTCGAGCACAGGCCCAGAGGTTGCGGCGCACAGGGCCCAGTTGCTCCGCGGCATGTGGGATCCTCCCAGACCAGGGCTCAAACCCGTGTCCCCTGCATTGGCTGGTGGAGTCCCAATTACTGTGCCACCAAGGAAGCCCATATAAATTTAATTTTTCCAAAAAAACAGAAGCCCAAACATTTTTTCTGTATTTTTCCAGGATAAATGCTGAGTTGTATGGCAAGTGTATTTTTAACTTTTTAAGAAACTGCCAGATTGTTTTCTACAGTGACTGTATGGTTTTCTGTTCCCACCAGCAGTGTAGGAAAGATCCACTTTTTCCATGTCCTCATCAGCATTTGGGGTGTCCTATTTTAATTTTAGCCATTCTAATAGGTGTGCAGTGGTAGCTCATTGTGGTCTTCATTTCCATTTCTCTAGTGGCTATAGTTGTGTGACTCTTAGCCTTTCTGCTCTCAGGTCAGGTCGGCTGTATGAATCTAGACTCCAGCCTGTACCTTTTAAGTGTGAGAAGCAAAAGGCCCTAGTGCTGATAGCCCCTTCCCACCATTTCTGGAGCTGCCCTGGAAGGCTGGCTTCCCTTGTTTTCTGATCCAGTTAGCCGGCTACAGGATCTTCCTTCATTGTCCTGGGTGGCTCCAGGAAAGTGATATTTTATAGAGCTGAGTATTTCTCCAGGGGAGGTTTTTTTTGTTTGTTTGTTTCCCATAGAGGAGCAAACAACCTGTAAGTGTTGATTTTTTACCTCCACCCTGTCCCTCCCTGGTCCCTGTGTGCCAGCATCTGTACTTACTGGCAGCTGAGCTGGAGAAACCTCTGGAGCTGACCCAGGATGACTTTTCTCAGTGTTTGGAGGTCTGAGGTGCCAGGGGAAGCTGCCATGGCCTCGGGCCCTCCCTGTGCCTACAATCTTCTCTTCTTTTCACTTACAGATCGAGAGGCAGCTTTAATGCGCTGGGGAAAATAATAATGGTAGCTGAGAATTATATAGCACTTATGATGTACCAGGTACTAAGTGCTTTATGTATATTTACTCATTTAATTCCCACAACAACCTGACAGATCTGGGTTCCAGGTGCAGAGCCTCAGTTTCCTCACCTGTAAACAGGGCGGTAACAATCCCTAGTGGATAGATTGGGAGGGCTAAGTAGGGGTGGTGTAGTGACTTACCCCCCTAGAGAACACTGGTTCCCTCTCCTCTACAGGGGCCCTTAACAATCGTGAACACCCAGCTGTACTGCCGTGCTGCACTGAAAGAAAGTGGGTGTCTGTATCCCTTGCTCCACTTCAGTCAAAGATGAGTGTCCATTCACTCATTCAGCATCCAATCAACTTTAAGAATGAGCACCTACTGTGTGCTTGCTTCTGTACTAGGCACTGTGAGCCCCAGAGCTACAGTCCTTGACCTCATGCAGCACGTGGTCTACAGAGAGAGACAAATATGAATTTAATAATAACACAACTGAGTGTAAACTCATGAATTGTGGGATTTCTGTAAAGGCAATTCTCTGGTGCTGTGTGAGTGAACCAGTCTGACATCGGAGGATGCGTCCTCGGGGAAGTGATTCTGGCTTGGAGTCTGATTCCTTAGCCTTGATCTACTGCAGAGGCCCATGTGGAATGTTCTATAGGATCAGCTCACTTTAAGCTGCGTCCTGACTATAGACTGACCTGATGCCTGGCCATCCCAGTGCTCTCCCCCCCATAACAACCCAGACTATTCCATGAGGTTACCCATCCCCAACCATTCACAGCTGCTGCTGACCCCATGGGGACCGAGACTAAGCTCAGGGCCACACCTTACAGGGCTGGGTCATCCTTTTCTGTTGTTTCTTTGTTTTTGAATGTGCTCATGACTCAGTCAACTTATTACACAGTGAGCCACCGTGGTAGAGTTATTCGTCAAACAGATTTTTTAAAAACCATCTTTATTGAGGTATAATTTATATTCCATGAAATTAACTTGCTTTAAGTGTAAATTCAGTGATTTTTCGTAAATTTACTGGGTTGTGCAACAATTACCAAAATCCAGTTTTAGAACATTTCCATCATTGGTTGGGTCATCTTCAAATGGAAAAGGCAAGGGATTATTTTTCACGGCAATAGCTCCGTAACTCCTTTTTATGGAATTAGTTCTGTGCTCCCAGCAGGAGGATCTCATTAATTAATTCAATTAGTATTTACTGAGAGCCTGCTGGAGCCCACAGCTGGGCTAGGTGCAAAAGGCAATAAAGAGAGAAACAGGTGGAGATGGCTGCTTCCCTGTGGCTGACAAGCTTCCTATTGAAGATACATTGTTAAATGTAACCCACCTGCAGCTTACAGTTTGCTTGTGGCTGCTGCAGGGCAGGTGATTATTTTCTACCTTGTGGCTCGTAATTGATGAGGCAAGGGCCTTGCTTTTGCATTACCTGCTATTGTACTGAAATTATTGGCCAAGCAGAAGGAGGGAAGTGTACTCTCCAACATCTGCAAACTGCTGTAGGCGTTGGCAAGCCTGGATGCAGGATCTGGGAAGAGAGGGGATTGGATTGGGTGTGCTGTTTGCAGTGCGAAGATTCGACAGGTGGACTTGGGGTGAGCGGTGAGGTGTACTGAAGGAGGAAAAGAGTGCGGGGAAAGTCAGGGAGTTGCGGCTCACCAGGTGGCCTACAGCTTAGGGGTGTCTCTGCGTGCAGTGGGGTGTTGCTTGGAGGCGTGGCGGTAAGGTGGGAGTGCAAGCTTGGATGCTAGACTGAGGAATTTGGACTTGGTGGAGCAAACAGGGAAGATGCTATTTTAAGTCTTGGAGGAGGGCTGTGACTATTCAGAGCTGGGCTTGGGAGAGTAATCTCGCGTGAGCTGAGAGATGGGAAGTGGGCATGGGTTAGGAGGCTATCGAGAGCGTCTTAACGTTAGGTGACGTGGACCTGATGCGAGCAGGAGAAGGGCGGCAAGGAAAAAAGAAGTGGGTGGGAGAGAAGATCCTGCCAGGTAGGGGAGAAAATCTCTCTGTCCCAACCCCTTCTCCCAGGTTCCATACCTGCCTTACCCAGCTGCCTTTTGCACTTCAACCAACCGCTCAGGCTCAGCCTGTCCAAAGCCCCCTCCACGTCATGCTTTCCCCTTGCCTGGCGTACTTTTCTCTCCCTGTCCCATTCCTCTTGCCCAGGAGGAAGGAGAGGAGCCAGAAAGAAGCGGAACGCTGTCCCTTTGGAAGGCAGCGCCGTAGAAGGTAGAAGGTAGCGGCAAGAGATTTCCAGGGAGGGAGGTGCCAGATGCGAAGGAGGTGAGTGAGTGCGGGTGCTGAAGACGGGCCGGGGACTCAGGTACTCGTGTGAGGCGAGTGGGGTGCCTCGGGTGCAAAATTTAAGGAGGCACTGGGTGCCAACTCGGCTTGCACAACCCTGAGAGTGAGGGTCCTGGACTAGGTTCCTGGAGAGAACCGGTAGTTGGGAGGACGCCGGTGACTTTGGAGAAAGCATTAGCTTTCAAAAAGTTAAGGACCGGGCTTCCCTGGTGGCGCAGTGGTTGAGGGTCCGCCTGCCGATGCGGAGGGCACGGATTCGTGCCCCGGTCCGGGAGTATCCCGCGTGCCGCGGAGCGGCTGGGCCCGTGGGCCACGGCCGCTGGGCCTGTGCGTCTGGAGCCTGTGCTCCGCAACGCGGGGTGGGGGGGCAGTGGGAGGCCCGCGTATCGCAAAAAAAAAAAAACCCAAAAAGTTAAGGACCAGGTGTGGAACGGTTTCTTCAGAAGAACACCTTCCATAGGAAGCTTCCTGAAACTGTCTGGGGGCCTGCCTGTCTGCTTTCTCCCCACCCCAAGACAGCCCCTCAGTGTCTCCACGGACTCTCTAGGCTTCCTGGAGCACAATGTGAAGACCACTGATTAAGCCTAGCCCCCCATCTTACCAGAGAATTCTGAGACCCAGAGAAGTACATGACTTTGTCCAAGGTTACACAGGGAGGGGTGACCTTAGGGGTCTTCTTTACTTTGATTTATCACCTTCAGTTGCTTTAGCTTCTCTTTTCATTGTTCCTCCCAATCTCCTCCTCCCTCTTCCAACTGTGAGAATTGGCAACAGTTGATATTCAAGGACTCATCTATATTGGAGGACTGAGGGCTAATTCTGAGAAGTCTGTTTCTAGAGTGCCTGCTGCCTACCAAGCACTCTTGTAGGGGCTTTCCCATTCATTATTGTATTCATATAAGGACTTTCAAAGTACTTGTCATTGTCCCATTTTCCTGATGAGAAGACTGAGGCTCAGAGAGGACAAGGGCTGGCTTAGATTTGCATGGTTACTAACTGGTGCTGCCGGACCCAGAGCCCGTGTTCTTCCTCCACCACGTATCTCTTTAGTTATTGATACAACTGAGTGCCTTGAGGCCAGGCACTAGTTTGGTGCTGGTATGGTACAAAGGAGACAAAAATCCTGCTGAAACTTATTCTGCTTGTCCCCCTGCTTGTGCAGGGGATTGACCTGTGCTTCTTAAGGTCCGCTGCCTCGGGGTCTCTGGGCTGCCTGTGGTGGCTGCTGTGTTTGGGGCTGTTGCTGAGATACTGTCCGCGGCCTAATTCATTCCTCAGCCGTGTCTCACGGACTCCTTTCTCTGTGCCTCTGGGTCACTGAAACATTCCACTGAAATCACTCATAGGTGACATAGGCAGTTTATTCTCCAAGGAACACGGTTTCCCCTACATTTCTTAGCTTTTATCACCAGCCATTTCCTTTGGCCACCACCCGTGTAAAGAGCTCTGACTCAATCCCATGACTTAGCCCTGATAAGGCAAGTTATTTTGGCCTCCTCTGCCCTCAGCCCCAGTGAGAATTTGGACTCAATGTTTGCACTTCTCGCTTTAGACTGTTTGTCAGAGTTTGTGGAAAAAGCCATGTATTATTAATGCCTTGGCCGGGAATGGCTGTGCCCTGCCAGGTTGTCATGTGAGCCCTCTGAAAAGCCCTAGGCTGCAAGGCCCCAAGCTCTCCTGGGCCCAGGGGCTTTGGTGGGAAATGTGATCCTATCCTACAGAAACTGCAAACAGCCACCGAGGGTAGAGAGGAACTTGGAAGGGGTGGATCGGGGTCTCACCCAGGAATTCGTAACTGCTTAGAGAGTGTCTCATGGGGCTGATTCCATTCTGCTTCAGTGGGACCCGCGGTTTGTTGAAGGTCTTTTAGTCTGATGTCCTCCTCCCCCATAAGACAAAAATGAGCTGATTTAAAATCAGCTAAGTAATATTAAATATTAAAATCAGTTGAGTAATATTTAGAGATCTGTCTTACAGTGGGTGATATGCTGGCCACTTGAAATCAGTGATGTAGTTTTAATCCTCAGAACAAGTCTTTGAGGTGGCGCTTGTTATCTCCATGTAATGGATGAGAAAACCACCTCTGAGATGTCAAATGAATTACACAAGGTCATGCAGGTGGTAAGGAGTAGAGATGGGATTCGAACCCTGGTCCATCTGGGCCAAAAAGCTCATGTTCCTTTCAGGACATCGTGAGCCAGCAGACATAAAATATTTCCCTGACCTCCTCTGGTTTATCCCTATAGTTGGTCCCAGCTCCTCTGTCTCTCATCTTTGTGGCTTCCCATCTCTCTGTAAAGATCTTCTGGAGCTTGTATTCCAGTGGAGACCTGACTAGAGTTTAGTATTAGTTGGGTCAGGGTTTGGTGGGGTAGATGGTGAGGCTGCAGGCCAGCCCAGGGCTGAGGAGAAATGGTCTCTGGCACCTTCTCCTCTGTCAACTGAAATGGCTCCTCTTCATGCCCCATCAAAGCTCCTTTTTAGTGCTAGGAGCTCAACTCAGAGTTGAGAGAAAATAATCTATCACTTGCTTGCTTAGAAAACCTCCATCAGTCCTAGTTTTTTTCCAGGATAAACTGGGACTAGATACACTTATGTCTGGAGCAGATAATCTTGTTGAACCCCATTTCCCATCCCTGAAGCTCTCATACTCTCACCCTTCACAGCTTCTCACCATTCC
The DNA here is from genome assembly GCF_963455315.2 of Globicephala melas. Taxonomy (NCBI): domain Eukaryota; kingdom Metazoa; phylum Chordata; class Mammalia; order Artiodactyla; family Delphinidae; genus Globicephala; species Globicephala melas. The sequence continues at coordinate 80,236,490 of NC_083317.1, read as the reverse complement.
TTAAGTACAACAGGCCCACTTTCATGACTGAGCCTTTGCACTGTGGTTTTTTCTTTTTCTTTTTTTTCTGTTGGGCTTACCTCTTTCTGCCTGGTAAGCTCTTATTCATCCTTCAAAACCCAGGATGAACTTTACCTTTTCTGACTTCCTCTAGCAGAGTTGGTACCACCCCAGCTCTTAGTTCCTAATGCCTTACTTGATCTTTCCACCTGTCAGTTTATGGGTCTTCCCCTTTCTCTAAGGCCTCAGAGTAGGAACTGGACCCTATTTATTTCTATATCACCTGTACTTGGGGCATATTTGTATGGACAAATGCATGAGGACTCGTTAATTAAACTATTTAAGTATGAGTCGCAGGTGGCCCCACTTTAACTGAAATGCAAGGTCACTGGACTTTAGAGAAAGAGATGCGATAGGGTAAGGCTGTGGTGCTATTAACTGATTAACAGGTGGGCCAGGCAGTGTGCTGCGAGCATTCCTGCAAATGGACCCCATTGCAGAGAGAGAGGGTCCCAGAGGAATGAAGTAATAACGCAAAGCCTGGCAGTTGAGGAGCGAAGCACGGCCTGCCCGACTCCCCAGGCCAGCCTCTTCAACCCTGTTCCCAGCCTGCCTCCCAGGAGAGCTAGGTACAGACCTGGAGAAAAAGTGGGCATTCTGAATGGTCCCAAAAGGAAGGGGAGGCGGGTGGCATATGGGGGGGGGGAGCAGAAGCAGAGGCAGGAGGAAGTCCAGGGCAACCTTTCTTTCCTTACTGTGGCGCTGGGGGCGTCTTGCTGGCCAGAGCTCCTGCCTGATGTTAGCTCCTGAGGATGCAGTCGAGCTGAGTCCGAGAGTGAATTTGGAGCCGGGACCGGTCATTCTGTGCCACTGGGCCTCTTGCCCATTTAACTCCTCCTTCCCCTGCGGCTGGGTGTAGGCACTTATACTTTAGAGATGGTCAGATCTGAGCTTAAATCCTTGTCTCACCCATTTTACCTGCAAATTTTGTAGCACTCAGCGAAAATAACAGGGTTGCTGTTATTATTATGTTGCAGTGATGATGACACTATTGACGGGGTTTGTGTTAAGTGGTTTATGGCATTTCATTTATTCCTCTGAATACCCTAAAGGTAGATGCTGTTATCATTCTGAAGTCACAGGTAGAGGACTGAAGCGCAGAGAGGCTAAATAACTTGCCCAAGGTCACATAGTGAGTAAATGATGGAATCAGGTAGTGGACCCAGGCTTGCCTCACCTGATCCACTAGGCCGCCAGTCTCCAATTTGCCTCATCTTAGTCAGCTGGGGCTCTCTGATTCCGCCTGGCTGGGGCCTGGGGAGCAGTGGATATAATAGGTACCCAGGATGATATTAAGATCTGGGAAGTTCAGGAAACACTATATGGTACTTTCCTGCCTGTAAGGTGTGACACCGCTGGCCCACAATAAATATTAGCTGTGAGTATTATGACATGAATTGATTGAAAAAATATCATGCAAAGACTTTCATCTTTTAAAAATTCATTAGTCCTAGGACTAGATCTTAAAGGTAGAAGTCAAGGGAAGTAGATTCTGGATCAGTGAATCTACATTCTAACACTATAAACTCAGAACTATCGGATGGAATGAGCTGCCTTCAAAGATCCCTGTTGCTCCTGTTCAATCAATCTGTGACAGCACATAGCGGGTGTGCTTTAAGGACCTGGGGCCAGGTGTGTGTCTGCCCTCTGCACGCATGCGCTGGGGAGGACTTGGGTGTGTGAAGGTTCCAGCGGAGCTTGAGTTTAGGAGCTATGCAAAGTCAGAAATGATCCCAACTCTGGGAGGGAAAGCAGAGGCCAAAGCCTGTATATATTTTGGGGCCATAGCTTCCTGTGTTGTGTCCTGGGCAACCTGCACTGGTCTCCTCCATAGCTTCTGAGCCTCTAGACCCGCAGTCCTGCCATCAGGGCGCTGGGCACTTCATGTTTCTCAGGGACTGCTGGCGGGCAGATGTCTTTCTATCTCTTCCCAGTGTTCCCAGGTCTTCTTGTCTTTGGTTTTTTTTTTTAAATTCTGACTTCCTTGCAGTTAGAAAGTCAGAATTTTTTTAAAAGAAATTAATTAATTAATTAATTAATTTTGGGCTGTGTTGAGTCTTCGTTTCTGTGCGAGGGCTTTCTCTAGTTGTGGCAAGCGGGGGCCACTCTTCATCGCGGTGCGCGGGCCTCTCACTATCGCGGCCTCTCTTGTTGCGGAGAACAGGCTCCAGACACGCAGGCTCAGTAGTTGTGGCTCACGGGCCTAGCCGCTCCGCGGCATGTGGGATCTTCCCAAACCAGGGCTCGAACCCGTGTGCCCTGCATTAGCAGGCAGATTCTCAATCACTGCGCCACCAGGGAAGCCCTTGTCTTTGTTTTTTTTTTTTTTTTTTGCGGTACACGGGCCTCTCACTGCTGTGGCCTCTCCCGTTGCGGAGCACAGGCTCCGGGCGCGCAGGCTCAGCGGCCGTGGCTCACGGGCCTAGCCGCTCCACGGCATATGGGATCTTCCCGGACCAGGACACGAACCCGTGTCCCCTGCACCGGCAGGCGGACTCCCAACCACTGCGCCACCAGGGAAGCCCCTTGTCTTTGTTTTTAAGTTCTCAAGGCCCATCCTGTGAGCACATACATTACAGTTCATGGTCAGGGAATGTTGTCCCGTGAGAGCCTGGAGAAAGGCTTGACCCCTACCCTGACCCATTGATCTTCTGTTTCCAACCTCAACCTTGATGATAAAACTCAGCCTAAGCTTTCTTCCAGACTAAGAGCAGTCGGTAAGGCCCTGCTAAAAGCGGAAGGAAACCCACTGAATGATTGCCCAGGATACTTCTGTTTCTAAGATCCATGATAATAGCTGCCACCTTGAACACTGATTGTGTGCTGGGTGTTTCTTTTCTCATTTAAATCTCCCCACAACCCTATGGTAGAGGTAACACTATCCCTGTGTAGAGACGAATAAACTGAGGCCCAAGAATTCAGCTAAGTTGCCCTAGGTGACAGAGCCAGTAAGCAGTGGAGGTGGACTTCAAATCTAGCTCTGTGTGACTCACAAGTTAAAACTTATTATGTATATATAATTTTGGCTTATTGGAATAATAGGAAGTTTTGCTTCTCTTGACGAGGAAACTTAGGGACTAGTTACCCTGACTGGTGACAGAGAGCAAAGCTATATACAGAGCGTATCACAGGGATGGCAGACCCTTATATTCACATTTGCAGTCATCCCTAACCTTTATTAATGTGGACAACCATGACCTTCCTCAAGGCATCTTTTGGTGATTGTGGCAGAGAGAGATTTCTGTTACTAGTGACTCTCCGTGAGGCTCCACTAATGCTAAGGATGGTGGCCGACTATGCTGGGGAACGCTTGTCTGCAAACTGTTGGGCTCTGCGGCAGGCAAGTACGTTGAGGTCCAGTAATTTTTCACGAGGAGTGAAAACGTGGGAAGATGAAGTGAGAGGGTGAGAGGAAGGGAGCGTGAGCTGTGCGTCCTTTCATCAACCTTGAGCTTGAGCTCAAAGGGCACCTGTGTGTATTAACTTTGGTAAGGAGACCATCTGAGCCCCCATCTCTGTCGCCCAACACAAAGAGATTGTATCTTCTGATGTACAGATTTGTTGTGTTAGAAGAACAAAAATCATCCAAGAGTGGCGAAGGAATTTGAGGGCTTTCTCCAACTCAAGTTTTATTTTCCGTAACTGTGAACAGTTATTTTTGGTTTTACACATTTGAGTACTCAAGATGGAGGGTCCTCACCACCCTCTCCTTTCTGATTGACTATCTGCCATTGTCTTCTTCCAGCAGCTCCTTTGGGCTCCAGTTTGAGCTGGGCGCCCTTACACACTACCATTTCTCATCTGCTATCCCTGACCACTGACGAAGCCCCCAGGGGTCTGCCTCACTTCTCAATCTTCTATTCAAAACTCCTGCTCACATCTTTCTTCTTGAAGCCTTCTGGTTATAGCCAGCCATTTCAATAACAGCACCTGTCTTCATTTCTACCTCTAGCCAAGGTGGTATCTTTTCTTGGGGCTCTTTGTGTAAATATGGTCGATATCATATAGTTTGCTCTGTCATTAATCTCATTACATTTATTCAGCTGTTTTGTTTTCTGCCTCAGGTGCACTAAGTTTGTCTTTCAACCCTTTGAGGGCAGGAAATGTCGTTGATGTGGAGGTGGTGATGACTGGATTTTAATTTCAGTGTCCAGCAGGTAGCCAAAAAAATTGTTTTTTCATCTGTGCAACTGATGTTTATTGGATAATTTCCACGGTCTGGGCATTGGACACAAAGGCACTGGGGCTATGGAGCTAATCATTACTTGGTGGTTGAAATGCTTACAGTTTTAAGGGAAGCCAGACATGTGAGCAAATTAAAATTATATTTTAATTTTATTTGAGCTATAATTGAGGTTTAAGTAAAATTTATTGGGAGCTCACATGAGAAATAATGAGACAAGAGAGATGGAGACAGATTTAAGAAATGTTTGAGAGTAGTAATAGTAGAACTTTGTTTCCTATAGAGTTTGACTTAATACCTTTAGGGGCTTGTTCTAGGGGCAGTGAGGTACCAGGATGAACACGTGATCCAGGCGCACCCTGAGTAAAGAATGAGTTGAATAGGGGATAAGAAAGAAGGAAAAAAGCTTAGCAAGATAGTAAGTGATGGAGAGACTGAGGGAGAGGATTATAATTACTAACATATATTGCATGCTTATTACCATGTGCAAGGTAATTAATATGAATTGCCTCATTTTTCCCTCATTATAACCCTAAGAGGTAGGTACTGTTCTCTCCATTTTTACAGATGAGGAAACATCATCAGAGCAGTCGAGTAGCCTGTTAAGATCACACAGCTGAGAAGTGGTAGAGTCAAGTTGAAACCTGTGGACTCTTGTTCCAGAGTAAACACCCATATGCTTGGGGAGAGAAAAACTCAACCAGCTGATCAAGAACCTCCAAAGGGCCCTCGGTGCTGATAACTCCCACATTTATACCTCCAGCCTGGACCTTCCTCCTGACCTTTGTAATTTCCTATCAGACTGCCTATTTCCACTCCACCTGAGGGTCTAATCTCAAACTCAGGATGCCCAGAGCTGAACTTCTGATCTGCTCTTCCCTCATCTTCTCTTCCGTTGAAAGCAGCACCATCCTTCAGTTGCTTGGACCCCAAACTTTGGAATCATCCTTGCTGTTTTCCTCTCATGCCCACGCCCAGTCCATCGGGCTTGACTTTTGAAGCACATCTGAATCATATCCACTTCTCACCACCTCCCCTGCGGCGGAGCCACGGGCAGCTGTCACTGGGATCTGCCTGGTGGTCTGCCTGCTTCTGCCCTTGACCCCTATCCTATCCCCACAGGCAGTCCTGGCGACATTGAATCAGATTAGGTTGCTCCTCTGCTCAAACCCTTGCAGTGGCTTCCAGTTTTACTTGGAGTAAAACCCAAAGTCCTCACCTGTTGCCTCTGTTCCTCTAGGATGCCCTCTCCCTGTGCCCTCCCCTGCTCCTTTCCTTCCAGTCAATACACAACAGTGCACGCCTGCCTTGGGGCTTTGCATGGGTCTTACCCTTGCTTTAAATGCTCTTCCCGAGAGATTGCAGGGCTCACTCCTTTGCCATCTTTGATTCTTTGCTCAAATGTCCATTTCTCAATGAGGCTTACTCTGCCCTTTTAAAAATGGAAACCGGCCTCAGTTCAGCACTTGTGGTCCTCCTCTTCCCATACTCTGCTCTGCTTTGTTTCCTATAGCACTTAGCATCTTCCCAGAGACTAAATAATTCACTCATTACATTTATGATTTTGTGTCTCACTCTGCTAGAATGTAAAGCTCTAAGGGTACTGTTCTTCATCTGGTTAAGCATCTTAAGCACTAAGAATTACGCTGAACACGTAGTTAGTGGTTAATACCTTTAAAAAAAATGAGTAAATGTGGGGTGTAAAGTTTCTGTACAGGTGTCTGGTTTAAATTTTGTTTTTAAATGTGGTCTCGAGTCTGGGGGAGGTGCCCATGGGTGTGCGTAAGGGGGTACAGAGTGAGGAGAGACCATGAGGCTGAGGCTGGACTCCTGGGGATGTGGACACTTCAGGGCTGGCAGGAATCTGGGCACCAGAGGAGGCTGGGATGGGGAGGGAGGAGGGAAGCTGGGAGGATGCCTGTTGGAGGGAGGGAGTTTGAAGAAAAAGAACCAGGGAGGCCTCACTGAAGTAGGTGCTGGAGAGGAGTCTTTAGATTTTGCAATTAGAAACGCAACTTCAGTGGAATGGCGTGGGCTGATTTCAGTGGTCTGAGGAACAAGTGGAAAGTGGGGGAAGTATAAGCATCTCAAGAGGCCTTGCTCTGAGGAAGGAGAGATTAGGTTGTTGGTTGAGGAACTGGTTTGTTTGAGGGTGTTTGCTTAATCTGTAAAAAAAAACACCAACATTTTGAGTGTGGGCCAGTGGGAGAGGTGAGGAAGTGACACAGGAAGGGGTGGGGAAGTGAAAAGTAAGCTAATAACATCCAGACTGGCAAATTATATCTGGTCCTTGCCAAAGAGTTGCTACTGAGTCCCAGCCCCAAGCTCAGGGCCTGGCACATAGTGGGCCCACAATATTTATTGAATACAATATAAAATACAATAGAATTGAGTGACAGGTCACTATCAACAATAACAAAATAACAGGCATGTCTGATGTAGTGAGACTGCTTTTTGAACCACTGACTGTGGGCAAGTGGCATTTCTCTCCTCTTATCAGCCCTCTCCTTAGCGTTTTGAGCAGCTGTATGTGGTTCTATTTTTGTTTCCTCTTTTCTGCACCATGGTTATGCTTTTAGGAGATAAATCTGCAGGTGACTCACCTGGGTGACTAGAATGACATGTTACCCAGGAGTTCTGTGTGGATGTAATGGTGACTTAGTCTGTTTGGGCTGCTTATAAACAACAGACATTTCTTTCTCACAGTTTTGGAGGCTGAGAAGTCTGAGATCAAGGCGCCAGCATGCTGGCGTTCTGGTGACGGCCTACTTCCTGGTTCATAGCTGGTGCCTTCTTGCTGTGTCCTCACACGGTAGAAGGGGTGATGGGGCTTTTCTGGGTCTTCTTTAAAATAAGAGCACTAATCCCATTCATGAGGCCTCCACCTTCATGACCTAATCACATTCCAAAGGTTCCACCTCATACCTTCACATCTGGGGATTAGGATGTCAATATATGAGTTTGCAGGGGATACAAACATTCAGACCATAGCAAATGGTAAGTCCAGGGAAACAAAAGTGTTGGCCAAGGGTGGCAGAAAGACCATTTGACTCCTGGTCAGCGCCTAGCATTGAACCAGCTCCACCTCACACCAAGTTGTACTACCCCTGGGAGCTGGATTTAAATTTGGCTGTGCTGGGTCTTCGTTGCTGTGCGTGGGCTGTGTAGGGTGCAGGCTCAGTAGTTGTGGCACGTGGGCTTCAGTAGTTGTGGCTCGCAGGCTCTAGAGCGCAGGCTCAGTAGTTGTGGCGCACAGGCTTAGTTGCTCTGCGGCATGTGGGATCTTCCCAGACCAGGGCTTGAACCCGTGTCCCCTGCATTGGCAGGCGGATTCTTAACCACTGCGCCACCAGGGAAGCCCCTTCTTTGGATTTTATAAATAGAATAGTGTCAGGAAAAGAAGAAATAAAAGGAACTATGACTTACAAAATATATCAAGAACTAAAGTCTTTCTTTTTCCTTCTTAAAAAAATGACATGCAAAGAATGCAGGTTTAATTCCCAGATGGTGGGAAATGACATAAAGTTCCCAGATGTCCAGGGAGAAGGCAGAACAATTAGATTCCTATTTTTTTTTTAATATTTATTTATTTGGTTGTGCTGGGTCTTTGTTGTGGCACGTGAGCTCCTTAGTTGTGGCACGTGAACTCTTAGTTGCAGCATGCATGTGGGATCTGGTTCCCTGACCAGGGATCGAACCCAGGCCCTCTGCATTGGGAGCGCAGAGTCTTAACCACTGCACCACCGGGGAAGAATTAGACTCCTGTTTTATTCCTACCTTCTCTGAAAAGACATTGGCAGACTGCGTAGGAAAGAATGAAAGAAAAAAATCCCTACTATTTACGAAATATCCTATGTGCCTGGAATTATGCTGGGCACACGTGCACATTACACTCATCCTGATTAGGGAAAGGGCATTATATCAGTGTTCACTGTAACCTACCCAAGGCCACACAGCCAACAAAGGGAAGAGGGGATTGAAGCCCATGTCTAAAGAGGGATGAATCTAAGAAATGTAGCTACTTGAAGTCAGCCAGAGTCCCTAGTGCCCTGCACAGTGTCTTATTCTCAGGAAAATCTTGAGAAATGTTTATCAAAGGATAGTTAGTTGGTTGAATGAATTACCAGGGCCCTGAGAAAACTTGCAAATAGTTTTGCTAAAGTGCTATTGGAAGCCTTCAACACCTTCTAGAGGATGGGAGAAACCCAGGGAGAGAAAAACATTTAAATTTTCAAAAGGAATAATTACAAAGCATCAGGCAGTCACTAAGATGACCTATGTAAAACGCCTGCACACGGTAGCACTCAATAAGTGATAACTGATGGGTAAGGTAATTATTAAATCAGTACATCCTGCTGCTTCTCCTCACCCTGGGACACAAGACATAGGGTTCCATGACCTGACACTTTCAATTTGGGGTTCATATTGGAAAGCACCATAGCTTTTCTTTATCCATAATGTCTTATTATATAAGACAATGTCTTTCCCAGTTGGCAGTCCCAGCCTGTTGCCCTCAGTTTAGCAGCTCTTTGTGGTGTCTGCACGAGGAAACTTGTGTATTGCCCCAGAAGTTATATCTTAAAGACCATTCCAAGTACCCGCTCAGTGGCCAGTCATTTTTGTGTGATACCGAAGCACAGAGAAACTTTATGTTGATTATGATGATAATTAACTTAGAACTCTTCTATCAGTGAACATATTTGTATCCTTAATAACTGAGGATTTATATTCTCATAAGCAAGATGGAAAATGTGGACTAGATGGTGGTTCATTTGGCTTGAATGTACTGCTTTTATAACTATCACTTAAGGTAGTTATAAAACAGACACAGACACAAATGCTAATTTGTGTCTGTTGGGAAGATAGTGCCTCTCTAACCCGTGATTTAGAGCAGTACGTAGACAGGGCTTGCTGATCCCATTTATGGATAATTTAAAGTCAGGAGGGGTAGCGAAGGTTGCGTGTGCCAGGGTCAAAGTTCTGTAAGCTTCACAGGCTAGAAGAGGAGCTGAGTGTGGGAAAATAAAGTGTAGCACCAGGATAAATAGAGGATAAAACGTGAGCTCCAAATACCAATGGCGCACTAAGGCAGCCCAGCTGGGAGGTAGGGAGTAGGGCTTGTAAGAAAGTCTGGTGAGCTTGAGTTCAGTGGATGCTCGACTAACTGAGGAAGTCATTAGCATGAGGCTGCTAAAAACTAACCAGAAACCCTCCACATTTGCATGGTGACGTATAGTCGGTCTCCTGTTCCATATTAGTCAGGCCACATCTGGACACTGTGTGGAGTTCAGAAAACGTGTTATTTAAGGAATGGTTCAAAGAATGAGAATGCTTAGCTCGAAAAAGAGAAGGTTTAGGGGGTGTAATAGTTTTAAAGGATTGTTTTATGGAAAAAAGAACAGACATTTGTTTTCCTCTTGGGAGGAGATGAGTCCAATGTAAGTAAAAAGCTTTTTATAACTAATATTTGGCTGTCTGCAGATGGGCTGCCTTGGAAGAAGAGCTGATCATTATTACAGGTGTGAAAGCAGATGCTGGTAGGCTGGCCATTTTGGGGCTGCTCTTGAATAGGGAATTCATTCGTCAGGTGGTGGGGTGACCACATGACTGTTCACTAAGGTCATTTCCAACTGTGATGGGGCTGCTACACCTCAGAGAGCACTCGGGCGCCACACATCATGTACGAGGGAACCCAAATAAGCATGTACCTGAGGCTTGGGCTTTGGGCAAAGAGCTAATGGAAACCTTCCTATATTTGACTTTCTCGGCAATTAACGAAATATTTGAATTCTAAAGTACCCACAGGTAGCATTTACTGTTTAAAAAATGGCGGCATAACTACAGGGCACTGGAATTTGAATCTACCTCTGTAACTCTGTTTCTGTATTGTAGGTAAGTTCATTTGTGTCCTTTTTTAGACTCCGCATATAAGCGGTATCTGATATTTGTCTTTTTCTGACTAACTTCACTCAGCTGATGGATTCCTTTTTTTTCCTTTTGTGGGAAGGGACCTTTCCATTGAAGCTTTTAGTTTTTAATATGGGAGAGGTAGGCAGGACCTAGCCAGTCGCCTTCTCGTGGACGTTTTCTGACTTGGCTTTTCAGTCAGGCCAGGCATTTATTTGCTCTTGGGTGGAGTGTGATTCTTGTATAGGCACCTCATGCATGACTCCTTCACTCAGGGCATGCAGAAGTCCTTGCTAAGGACCCAGTCTAGACCTAGCAGTGTGGTAGGTGCCCGGGCTTCAGAGAGGACTGGAATGCTTCCTGCACTCTGGAAGGTCACACCCTCTTGAAGACAGACGTAGAAACTGAGAGGATGTTGGGATGGGGTCTGCACAGGGTGCTGTGGGAGCACAGAGGAGGGGCTTCTATCTCAGACTGGGGGTCAGGGAGACTTTGGCTCCTATACTAAATTACCTCATAGTCAGCACGCTCTAAAGAACCATTCAGACCCATTGGTTCCTCCCACATGTTCAGTCAAAGGATGCCTGTGGGCCCTCCCTGGATGGCCCATTGTAGACCTTTCACAGTCGTCCCACATGAGGACTGTCTTCTCTAGCCTCCCCAGGCCTCACCAGTGAAGTGTGTGCTCTTGTGACCTGGGTTCCTTGGAAGCATGGGTTAGTCGCCTGATGGTCTCATCCCATACTGTGCGGGGGTATGAGCTGCCATGGTGCCTTCTATGATGATCCTTATTTATCTTGCTTCCTTTGCTCCTATAACTCCACCACTGGGGATGGGGAGGGGGCGTTGATCTCGTGAGCAGAAGCGGATTCCACCGAATCACAGAGCTTGGCCTCTGCTCACCTTCCCACAATAGAAGCCAGTGTGGATTTCCATTCCCCAGCCACCTCCCCTCCCTTCTGAGATGACAGAGGGTCACTGCCTGTAATCTTTTGGGATATCAGTGGATCCCACTGTTTGAGAGGCCTTCTGGGTAGCACTCTACCATCTTCCTCATCTCCAGCTGACCTCCTATGCTGCCAAACGGAGTTTGAGGACAGGAATCCAGTTCCTCAAACCGAGCCTTCAGATTCTGCTGTGCACCTGCGAACAGTTTCAGTATTCAACCATAAATATCTTTTAAAACTGTAAACATAGTACATGACCATGGTCTAAAATACCCACAACAAATATCTGAGGCCTAATTTCTGGGAATACAAAACCAAATTAGACATGGTCTTTGCTCTCAAGGCATTCACAGCCCACTATCCTATCCAGGTCAGATGGTTCCCACTGCTGGTCATCCCTTACGAGGCGAACCCTTTACTAACCCCCTCCAACACCACCCGTCTCCTCAAATCCTTCTGGGGATGGTAGAATTTGAGGAGATGGACTCGTGTGACAGAGGATGGCTCTGATCCCCCCATGCCAGCTCCCCATGATGCCTGGAGCTACCTGTGGGCTGGGACTCTGACTTGAGTGTCCCTGTCCCCACAGCATCCAGCCTGGGTTGGGGGCTTTCTTTGCAGGCACTTGATAAACACTTTCATGAGGAGTTGAGTCAAGTTGTATCAAGTATCAAGTTCATAAAGGAATCCATTCCAAGGTCAAACTCCCTGCGGGGTCCCTGTGTCACTGCTTGGCTGGCCCTTGGGCAGGGCACATCCTTTGTCAGTTCACTTCCATGAACAGCCAGTCCAACTCAATTATTAAGTTGCCATAAATAACCCAATGGACTTGAGATTTAAAGAAAAAAATTGTCGTACAGGGCCTGTTTTATGCCGGAGGGAGGGTTATTAGGTCACTGGGACTTCTGTCATTCCAAACAAAGAAGTCATTTCCTGTTTTGTCCTTTCAAGTATGTCACATGGAGCGAAGAGATGCTGGAATAGCAAAGGGAATGCCAGAGAAACTGGAAGTAAAGCTCACCAGGGCTGCAGACTTGCAGAAGTCATCCTGTGAGATCATGGAGTGGGGTTTTTGTCTGCTTTTCAGTTAGGCAACTCAACAGGTGTTTTTTTTATTTTATTTTAATTATTTAAAAAATGTTTTAGAAAATCAAGGGGCCTTGTTAAATAACTGTGCCTTAAGGGCCTCATTTGTAGGCAGGGGTAGCAGCGTGGTAGAAAGGGCTAGACTTGGGGAGTGAGATCTGAAACCTTGGTTCTGTCCTTTTCAAGCTGTGTGGCCTTTGGAAACTCACTCAGTTGCTCTGAGCTTCAGCCTTCTCACCTGTAAAATAACCCACAGAGTTATTCAGAAGACTTAAAATAGAGAGTGCCTAGGACATAATAGGGGCTCAGGAAGTGAAACTTACAATAATGGTGATGCATATGGGTAGACGTAGCGATGCTTCCTCATCAAAGATGGTCTCTGGGACCTGAATCACTCTGCATCCTCCTTATCGTCCATATATTCCCACGTGTTAAGATGTGATTATCTTCTTCTCCTAAATATCAACTCTAATACTGGAAGCTTGGTATAGCTTCCTCTCAGGCAGCATATGGGTACCCAGTGGCATGTCAATTCTACTCAGCACATTTTTAAAAAGGGAGACATTGGGAAAGAGAGGGTAATAGAAATAGTGCCCACAGTTCTGACAGCCACTCAGTCAGCTTAATTTGAGGCTTGCACAAGTGCAGGTAGGGAGACATGAACCAGGGTTCCCTCAGTCTCTGTAGAGTGAGCATCTTGTGCTGGATATGATCCCAGTGTTGAAATAGTTGTCTTTTTCTTGCTACATGTTACTAAACTCAAGATAAGTATTTCTTCTGGTCCCCAGAAAAAGAAATCATAATCTTCTCCAGGGCTGGAGAATCATCCAGCGTGTTGGATTCACTGAGTGAACTTTTATATGAGTGTTCCAGGGTTGTATAAACAGACTATGTATTCTGTATTTTATGGGTGATTTAAGATAGTAGGACTTTTTGTCTGTTTCTTTTTTACTGCACATGAATGTCCTTACAAAATAAGGGCTTATTTTAATTGACTTCTAATTCGGATTTATTAATTCAAATTTATTTTTTCATTTTATCTATAAATATTTCAATATGTATTTTTAAAAGGGACTTTTTAAAAATAAAAGCAACTTAACTATAATAGACTATTATCACATTTAAATAATGAACAAGTCCTTTGTATCATCAGATATGGAGTCAGTATTTAAATTTCCCCAACTGTCGTATGTATGTGGACGTGTGTGTGTACACAGATGTGTATGCATATTTATATGTGTGTATATATGTACATATATATAATTTTAGAAACAGTGTGTTTATTCAAATCAGGATCCAAATAAAGTCACTACATTGCAGTAGGTTCATACGACTTTTAAAATTCTTAAAATGCTTTTAATCAGTAGTTTCCCAAGAGAGGGGCGTTCTCGAGCCTCAGCACTGATTTTGTAACCAACCATTGGGTGACGTGTGGCTCCACCGTCTCTTTACGCAGAGATGGATGTGAGGCCCACAGATGCCACCTCCGCTTATTTACTCCCATTGCTCAACTGTCCCTTTCAGAAACACCCACTTCCTGATCTTTTATTCATTCTTAAATGAAAAGATGACCTTTTGAGATTCTTCTTTAAATATTTGAAAACCAATCTGAAGGATGAGTTCAGCTGCCGAAATCTCACCTTCAGATCTTCACCCAAGAAGCTTTCCGTATTTGCTTTTCCTGGGCCATGCAGGTAGAACGCCATGTTTTTGTTTTTTTGTTTGTTTGTTTTTGGTTTTTTTTGCGGTACACAGGCCTCTCACTGTTGTGGCCTCTCCCGTTGCGGAGCACAGGCTCCGGACGCGCAGGCTCAGCGGCCATGACTCACGGGCCCAGCCGCTCCGCGGCATGTGGGATCTTCCCGGATCGGGGCACGAACCCGTGTCCCCTGCATCGGCAGGTGGACTCTCAACCACTGCGCCACCAGGGAAGCCCAGAACGCCATGTTTTTGATGAAGTGAAAGCTTGCAGCTTAGCTTAACTAGAAATAACATGGATCTCACCTTGGGATTGGGAAGAAGCATGCTGTGATGTAGAGACGCCTGCCTGACCTCCCACACGATGGTGGAGCTTTGTACGCTTGCTGGCCTCAGGAGGAGGTAGATAGAGTGTAGCCGATAAGGAGGTATTTCTGGGTAAAAATAATGACAGGATGTTTTGAAACAGGGCTCCTGTTCTCACAAGCCTCTCTCTGCAAATAGCTGAGGTTTCTGCAGTTGCCGCTGGTGGGACTTAAGTTCCTAAGAGCTCATTGCACACCTCCTTGAGTGGACCGTAGGGTGAGCTGGGCGAACCTGAAGTAGCCAAGTCGGGAGGGCAATGGTGTTTCCATCTGTAGAAAGGACCTCTTAGCCAGGGGCCTCTCACGATCAGACTCAGATTGTTAGATGGCCCATTGTACATCCTATGCTGATGTTCACTTTGGATTAAATACTCTAGAGTTCCATGCTCACTCATATCTTCATGCCCTTCTGTTTTGCAAATGCCTCCAAGGTTCCTTCCTGTTGGCCATTTCATACCTCTTCCCCACCTCCACCCATCTCTGCTTCTCCCAAGTAAGGTGCACCCTCCTCTTGGTCCCTGGTGCACTTACACGTATTCAATTCCTCCATGACCCACATGTCCCATGTTGCGTTGTCAGTTTCTTTTTTTGCCAGGCCATCTGCACTGCTGCACTCTGAGCTCTCTAAGCTTACTACCCAGTACCCAGGATACGCTCAGCTTGCATGGTGGCTTGGGGGGGGTCTGCCTGCAGCACTCTGCTTGGGCTATGTTGTGGGCACATGAGAAGGAGGAGGTGTGTTCTTGGGAAAACTTGTTTCCAGAGACCTGAGACATGGAAAATAGTTAAATCACATTACAGAATGGGGAGGCAGACAGGACGGCCCAACCTCCTTCCTGTGCAAATTATACTACTTAATCCTGGCCCATGCAGTCATTTACAGTTTATCTAGCACTTTCACATGTGTTTTCATCATTGGCCCCTGTTTTGTGAAACTGTGGCTCAGAGAGTGAAATGACATGCTGAGGGCTATCCAATTAGTAATGGTAGAACCAGGACTGGGGCCCAGTCTTCTGATTCTAAATCTAGTTTCCTTTTTGCTCTTGGTCCCCAGTCTTAGGTTGGTAACCTGGAGCCTGGGAAGGAGAAGGGACTCACCTGGAACTGCAGGTGTGATGAAAGACTTTAGACAGTGCTGACAGTGCTGAGTGCTCTATGTGGCCAATGAATGGGAGGGAAAAACAGAGAAAGAACATTGACCAGTTACTATGTTCAATGAAAATCAAGTCACAAATGTGGGCCACATTTGTAATTTTAAATTTTATAATAGTCATGATAAAAAAGTACACGTGAAATTAACTTTAATAGTATATTTTATGTAACCCTATATATGTTCAAAATATTATGTACTTTCGCATGTAATCAATAGAAAAAGTATTAATCCAACATCTTGCTTTTTTTTGCCACATGAAATTGTCAGACTCTGGTGTGTATTTTACATTTATAGTTCATCTCAACCGGGATTAGCCACACTGCTGGGGCTCTGTAGGCACATATGGCTAGTGGCTACTGTATTGGGCAGTGCAGTATTTTATACATATTTCAGGAATCACATGAAGAATTTATTACAGTACTGCCTAAGAACTGAGGAAATGAAACCGGGAGAGGTTAGGTAGCTTGTCTGGGGTCCTGAAGCTGGAGAGTGACAGAGTTGGATCCTGATAGAGCAGATCTGTCCCTCTGCTTCCCACTGTGGTGGCCTGCCACTCCTCAGGCAGAGAGAAAAGGAGGGGTGCTTGATCCGGGCCTGGAACGATGGCAGAATTGAATAGGTGGAAGTGAGCTGTGTTCTCGATGTCGTGACGTTACCCCTGAGTGATTGAGCTGCTGCTGGTGTGGATAGTATTGCGAGTGGTGGGGGAGGGGGCCCAGGGGCAAAGCAGAAGTAGCCCATTTCCAAACCATTGTTAAATTTGCTTCTGGAGGTAGCTGAGAGATTCTAGGGAAGTAAGGGGAACCATCATCTTCAAATGCATATGCCAGAGTTACGGGAGTCCTTTGAGTAGGTGGAGAGCCTCTCTTCCGGGACATGGGGTCATTAAGGACACTTTCCTTTTAGAAGTTATGTGAAGAGTCTGTTATAATACATAGAGCTCAGCTAGCCAGGGCTGGGTCATCAGGTACATAGTACAGTAAGTCGCCTGCATACGAACGAGTTCTGTTCCGAGAGCACGTTCGTACGTCCAGTTTGTTCTTAAGTCCAGCCAAGTTAGCCTAGGTACCCAGCTAACACAATCAACTATATAGTACTGTACTGTAATAGGTTTATAATAGTTTTAACACAAATGATACATAAAAAGCAAACAAACACAAAAAACAAAAAAACATTTTTAATCTTACAGTACAGTACCTTGAAAGGTGCAGCAGTACGGTACGACAGCCGGTGCTTCTTAGCCGTCGCAGCTACATGTCTGCTGCTTTTACACTTGCTTCCAGACATCCTGGAGTTCAAATAAAGATACTGTACTACTGTACCGTATACAGTCCTGTAAAGAACACAAAAGCACAACCACTTGTAGAGGATGCACACACGTGACAATGTACGCCAGACACATGAACTAACGTACGTGATTGGACGTGCAAACGCACGTTCGCATCACTGAAAGTTTGCAACTTGTAGGTTTGCATGTAGGGGCCTTACTGTAAATGTATTTGCCCTCCCCTGTGCTAAAGCAGAAGGTCCTGTGGAGAAGGCCCGGTTTTATCTTTTTCCAGGAAGACTACCATACCCTAATGCAGGAGAAACTGAATGGGGAGGGCCACGGGCTTCTCCTGTGGGCAACCAAGTTGGTTCTAAGTTTGTTTTTCTTGTTTTATTCATAAACATTACAACAGCAGTAAAGACACACTTTGAAAATCCTGGCATCCTGACACATTGCTGTTCATTTTACAGTGTTCCCTTGCAATCATTGTCCTTTTGTGGAAAAAAATAATTTTTTAATATAATTTTAACATGGACAAAGTTTATTTTATTGCTCCTGTTATCATAAACGTTTTTCCATCTTTATAAGGCATGTGGTATGTTAATGGATTCAGAGAATATGACTAAATTCTATATCACAGTTTGCTTATTCCTGTGGCTAGATATTTGGGTTGTTTCAAGATTTCTTGAGATTGTATTTGATGCTACTGCCTGCAGCCTCATGCTTATTTTCTTTTATATCTTTTATAATTAGATTGTGAAATTATAAATTTATAGTTGTCACTATATGTTATTTATAAATATAGATATAATTACAACTTTAAAACTATTTCTTAATAAGAAATTATCCAGCCTTTGAATTCTAAGCCAGAAGGCTTACAAACATTTTAAAATGTATTGGTTCTTCTGGCATATTACTTCTGTTTTCTTGAGGTGTTGTTTCTGTTCCTCCTGCCTCCCCCCAGTCCCCAGTTTTATTTGAAATGTAACTGACATACAGCATTGTGTAAGTTTAAGATGTACAGCATAAAATTCTGTTTTCTCAGCAACAAGTGACGTGTGAGCTCACCAGTCTTGCCACAAAACTACCAGCACTGGGTATGAAAATTTACCTAAAGTTTTGCTAAATTTCACAAAGGTCAAAATGTGTCAAGTGTTTGTGTGTTCTTCCCCACATGCTTCTTAGAACACCACTGATGTAACTGACCAGAGGAATAGGTGAGGCTACCATCCATGCAGGGTGCTTCCTTGGAGGAAGCTTGGTTAAACAGCTTTTTTTGCAGACTGATGGTGAGGGCCAACCCCAGATACCCACAGCCTTTAAGTCCGGACACGGCACCTCGCCAAAGCTCAGCCTCAACCTCTCACAGCTGCAAAAAGCACAGAGCTTCAGTCCGAACCGCATAGAGCCTGTGGGAAAGGGATGACCTTCCTGTTTTCTTCCACACCCCGGATTGCACATGGATCTATCACAGGCTTTGGAGTCAGGAAGATGTGTGACTCTGGGCACATTATTTAATCTCCCTTTCATCTAAAGGGGACAACTGTGGTAGTTCCCTATAAATTTGCTGAGAGGATTCAATGTGTCAGTACTTGAAAGGTGCTAAGCGCAGGGTCTGACATAATTAGTACTCAATAAAATGTTGTAAATGTGGGTTTGAATCTCAGTTTCAACACATTCTAGATGCCTTCTTCAGGCAAATTACTTAATATTTCTGGCCTTGAGCTTCCTCATCTGTAAACTGGGATTATTTAACAACAGCCTCACAGAGATATCAGGGGATTTTAGTGAGATAATGTATAGAGAGCATTTAGCAGAGTCCTGCACAAAGAGGCCCTCCCTGAATGTAATATTAAGAAAAACATTGCTTTTTAGTTTTATTTTCTGTCCTTACATTGGTCTAAGCAGCAGTTCTATTGTAATTAGCTCAGATTTTGACATATGTGTGGTTACAGTGTATTTTTATTGTCCACGTTGTAGGTTTGGGGCCATCCTGAAACAAATGGGAGGCAGTTTCATGTCCCTGAAGCTTTTAACAGGTTTTAATGAAATCTTGTTTTTAAGGTTAGCGAGAGCATAATTTCACAGAGAAGGATGATACTTCATATGCTTATTAATTTTGTGGCTTTCCCCTACAGTTGACATCAAAGGAAACTGTCAGGTTTATGGAAGGTATCAAGTGTTTCTTTATGCTCAGCAACACAAATCAAGTCTGTCTAAATGATAAGGTAAAAACCCAGTCTTAGGGAAATGCAAAAAAATGACCAAGGAGGTACTTGAACACAGCTCATCCCGTTCACCTTCCTCTTGTCCGTCCCAATTCCTCCTCCTCTTCATGTCTGAGTTGAGATCAAACATGGGAGGTGATCCCCAGGCTCCTCGAACCATCCAGACTGGGTGGCTGGCTTCTCCGTGTGGCACATGCTCTGCGGCTGTCATTCCTTCTTCCCTGTCTCTCTCCCTCCGCAGTCACCCCTGCCTTCTCATTGCCTAGCGCCAGGCCTGACCAGCATAGCACTCCATAAGTCTATGTTGGCTAAGTGGAGAAACTGCAAAAATCTGCCTGTGAAGTTAGAAGGTGTGTGTAGAGTAATGACAGGTGCATCTGCAAAGTGAGGCAAGTGGGCTGAGGAAAAGGAACGCAGTGATATTTACATTTGGAAAATGCAAAGGACTTTTCCCTTGCCTACACTTTCCTGGACCCTGTGAGGCATCAGTGTTCCCTAATCCCAGCTGTTTCTCACTCCTAAGCAGCTTCTCTCTTTCAACATCTCGCCAAGTCCCATCTGCTCCATCCACCCTTGCCAAGGATTTGGGGTGAGGCTAGTTCTGTTCCTGTCCAATTTATATCCTTCCATTTTTGGGGGCAAAATCTGGACTCCAGGCACACCAGCAGAAAGGAAGAATGTTTCCTTTTTTAATCCTCATGCCCTGTGGGTTTGAGAAGGGCCAGGGCCTCCCTGGCCTTCCTTGGATGGTAGTAACTGGTGGCGTGGGGTGCTAGGCAGGTGGAGGAATAGTCTTGGTATGAAATGAGCCTTTGCTATTCAAATGTTGGCTTCAGGGCCTTCTGCTTTGTCACTGCTCATCTGGGAAGTCAAATCTAACCTAGTAACAGTATTCTTTACTGAGCATCTACTATATGGTGACAGTATACTGAGAGCTTCACAAATACTGGCTCAGGTGCTCACAATTGTAGGACCAGTGTGAGTCCCCTACAACTTCTGAGAAGCCTGGCCAGACCCTGAAGCCAGCAGCATGACACAGACTCAGTGGTAGAAGGAGAATTTGTCCGGAAGCCAAGAAATCTGAGTTCCACTTTAGTTTTGTCACAAACCAATACTCTGTAGCAGTGGGCCTCAGTTTTTCCAGCTATGAAAATAGGATGGGGAGAGTTTGATCAGATGCGTTTAAATTTCCTTCTGTTTCATGCCATCAGTGTGTCGACTCCAATCCAACCTGCTCTCTTCTTTGCCTGAGTGAATTTTGGATTGTGGGTTGGAATTATATAATTCGGTAGTCTGAGTGAGTCTATCTCCTAGTGATACTCTGATCTCCCAGTGACAAAAACCTTGTTCTCGTAAATGCTTCCTAGCCCTGGGCCTACCATATTGGTGAGATACGAAGCTTTTCCCCTTGTGTGAGGTCCCGAAACATCTTGGCTGCAAGTATTTATCCTGGGACAGTTGTTTCCAGGCCTGGATCTTAAGTCTTTCTCACACTGAAAACTGAAATCAGTTGTCAGGGCCACTTTTAAATAACTTGGCCTTTAAATGTGTTGAAGTTCTTATTATTCTCCCTTTTATTATTAATGCTTTTGTGTCTGGTCTAAGAAATCTTTGCCTACCTCATGATCATGAAGATATTCTCCTATATTTTCTTCTAGAAAAATATATAGTTCTTTATAACTATATAGTTCTTTATATATATAAACTATATAAAGAAAATATATAGCTTCTTTATAGTTTGAATTTTCACATATAGGTCTAGGATCCACTTCAAATTAATAGGGTGAAGGACAGTTCAAGATTCATTTTTTCCCCTATATAGAGGTCCAGACACTCCAGAACAATTTATTAAGAAGACCTTTCTTTCCTCCATTGAATTTCACTGATACCACGATAAAAAAATTAAGTTACTGTAAAAACTTAAGTTACTGGTATTTCCAGATTCTTGTCTTTTTCATTGATCTATTTGTCCTTACATCATTGTCTTGATTACTGTGGTTTTATAACAATTCTGGTAATTTAAGTCTTTTAACTTTGTTCTTCTCTTCTCAGATTGCCTTTGCTCTTCTAGGTCCTTTGAGTTTTCTTATAAATTTTAGAGTTAGCTTGTTAATTTCTACAAAATGCCTGTTGGGATTTTGATTGAAAATGCGCTGAAGCTATAGTTCACTGTAATAGGGTTCTCCAGAGAAACAGAACTAATAGGATATGTGCGTGTTAATCTTATTAACACCCTTACAGACATACCCAGAATAATGTTTGACCAAATAAATATCTGGGCACCCGTGGCCCAGTTAACACATAAAATTAACCATCACAATCTATTTGGGGGAAAATGAACATTTTAACAAAATTGAACCTTCCAATTCATAAACATGGTATATGTTCCCATTTCTTTAGGTCATCCTTAATGTCTATCAGTAAGGTTTGTAGTTTTCAGTAAGAAGTCTTGTCTATCTTTAATTTAATTTGCTTCTTGGCATTTGATGTTTTGTTATTATAAATTGTATGTAAGATATATTTTCCAATTTTTTGTGTACTCGTACTTTTAAATAATACAGAATTTTTGCAAGAAACATAATTCCCAATTTGTCAGACAGCAGTGATGTTTAGGAGCTGTCATTCTGGATGTAACCATAAATCATCACTAAAATATCCTATTCATCTCTATGCTACTTTACCATTTCCAAAGTATTTCCTTCCTTTGGGCCTCACGAGGGCTCTCAGAAAGAGACAGGGGAGCTATTATTATTCCTATTTTCATATAAGAAAATTTGGCCTCAGGGATGTTATCTAAAGGTCCTGTGACTGACAAGTGACAGTGCCAGCCCCAGAACTCAGGACTTTCCTAAGAGAGAGGTCCTGCTCCTGATACTAAAGTCATTCTATATAAAGGTGACCTTTTATTGAGAACACACTGCAAAGGCCTCTGGCTTTATGGAGAATCTTCTGCCTGTGGCCTCTGTGGACAGCGTAGAAGGCAGGGAAGAATTCAGCAGAGGGAGAAAAGCGGACCAAGGTACCTATAAACCACTAGATGACGGAGGGAGGACAGGGTCACCGTCAGCCCATAGAGCACTTTTTTGTCTATTGGGAAAGATGCCCTTCCACCAGTGCAGCTAGAATGTGAGGGCTGTATGCAGTGCACACCTTGCACAGTCATGTGTGGCATCCCAGAGAGAAAACAGCAAACACAGAAGCCTTAATTATTCAGGAATTAATTAATGTTGACGAACCTAATTTAGTGAGTATTTTGGTTTTTTCCTTTTGAGAAGTTCAGCAGAAATTGATTCATTAAAAGGGAATTCGCTAAAAGGGAAGACACTCTCTTCCTTTAATTTTCCTTTTACAACCTTTCCAGTTTCCTTCCTTTCTCCCTCCTCCTCTTTCCTCTGTAGTAAGTGCCAGGCCCTGTGAGTGCAGAGGTAAATGAGGGGGCATTTCCCCCTGGGAACTTAAAGTCTTACAAACTTTCTGGACTGTCATCAACAATAAGGAACGTAGTTTATGTTATTATAGTTATTTAAAAAAAACAAAACTTTATTTTTTAAAAAACATTTATTTATTTATTTTATTTATTTTTGGCTGCATTGGGTCTTAGTTGCAGCACGTGGGATCTTCGTTGAGGCATGCGGGATCTTTCGTAGCAGCACGCCAGCTCTTCTTTGTGGCGCGCGGGCTCTTCGTTGTGGCGTGCAGGCTTCTCTCTAGTTGTGGCGCGCAGGCTCCAGGGCATGTGGGCTCTGTAGTTTGCAGCACACGGGCTCTCTAGTTGAGGCACGCGAGCTCAGTAGCTGTGGTGTGCGGACTTAGCTGCCTGACAGCATTTGGGATCTTAGTTCCCTGACCAGGGACCAAACCCGCGTCCCCTGCATTGGAAGGCGGATTCTTTACCACTGGACCACCAGGGAAGTCCCAAAAGTCTTTATCTTTTAGAAATATATACCGAAGTATTTACAAATGAATGCCATGTTATTTGGGGTTTGTTTAAAAATAATCTAGGGGGTAGGAATGGGTAGAAATATAAACAAAATAAGATTGGCCATAGTTGATAATTATTGAATCTGGGTCATGGGTCCATGGGAGTTCATTATCTGTCATCCATCCATATCCATCTTTCTAATGATCTATTTCAGACAGAAGTTTCATGAAGCACAGTTATTACATGCAGCGAATTCTGATACTTTCAAATCTAGTTTACTCTATTTTTAAAAAGCTGGTAGTGATGTTTTAAATTGGTTTTGAGACTCATTAATGTAAAATAATACGTATTTTGAAAAACACTGCTATAGTGTGGGAGAGAAGGACTGTAAAATAAGTGATTACCATCCACCCCAAAGTGGTACTAGGGTGTTTATAGAGAGCTATGGGACACAAAGGAGAGAGAAGGACTGACCAAACAGGGTCCTGGAGGGTCCAGGAAAGCCTCAGAGACGTCCTTGAGCAGTTTGCATGGAAGAGGAGGCATTTATGTGTTGACAAGATGGTAAGGAGAGATATTTGAGCTCAAGGATGAGGGCATTGGTGCACGTGGGAATTGGTGAGGTGGGCTGGGTGAGTCTTAGTTAGGTCAGTGCAGCTAGAATGTGTGGGCTGTGGAGGAGTGG
Source organism: Globicephala melas (assembly GCF_963455315.2). Classification (NCBI taxonomy): domain Eukaryota; kingdom Metazoa; phylum Chordata; class Mammalia; order Artiodactyla; family Delphinidae; genus Globicephala; species Globicephala melas. Next base: position 80,212,986 of record NC_083317.1, on the reverse strand, counting down.
CCAGAGATGAGGTTACAGATAGCAGCAGAAAGCACAAAAGGTCTACGGGACAGCTTAAGGAATTTGGAATTGATTCTGTGTGTTTCAGGAAGACATTGCATGGTAAACTGAGAAATGACCCTGTACCATTTGACTTTTACGAAGATCGCTATCAGCTATGTGGAGGTAGACCAGCCTATCTTATACAGTCATGGTTTACAATAGAAAACACAGACCCAAAGGAGACCCGGTCCTGGAAGCCAAATCTCTCAACGCATCTCATGTAGTTATCTTCCCACTCTGCCACATGCTTCTCAGAAGATCCACACAGATACACATATTGGGCTCTTACAAGTATTTACTAAAGCAAAAATTATAGTCACTTTCAGGACACAGTGAGAGTTGGGAATAGAGCAAGCGCTGTCTGTTCTTTCCTCTTCCCGCTGCAGGGTTCTCTCATCTGCAGAGTAAAGTTATGGTAACTGTGAGAGATTGATAATAATCACTTACACTTACAACATGGAATTTCTCTAGGTGCTTTACAACTATTAACTCAATGTTCACAACAATTCTATGTGGTAATTATTATTATTTCCATATCATAGACGAGGAAACTGAAGTACACAGAAGTAAGTGATGTGCTTATGGTCCCACATCCAGCAATTAGCAAAGCTGGAATTTAGGTGAAGTCCCCTCTCTTAACCACCATGATGCTTCTTGGCTAGGTTTGATTTCATCCCTTGAACCCAGATGTTTGAACAAAGATAGTCATGAAAAGATTTGGCTGTCAGCTTGATTCTCAATATTGCTAAATCTGAATCTTCCCTAATTCAGAGGAAGGAGGAAGTTTTTCTAGCTGGGAGAAGAAGGATGGCTTCTTGGAAGGAAGTGGTATTTTAATGGAGCTTTGAGAGATGGGTGAAATTTTGAGAAGTAAAAATTGCTGAGAACAAAGGACATAGCACCAGCCAAGGTGAAATAATCCAACTACAACCTCTGTCTACCACTGTTTATAATGAAAAACTGGACTGAATGCAAAAGCCAACTGCATGGGAACTTGAAAAGTAATAGGCAGATAAGATACTGGAGTCAAAACTTGAACAGTGACCCATGATGGCCCTTGTCACGTGGAACTGCACAATTGTTTGGGAGGCTAAAACTCTAAGATAACCCCATCTTTCCAGTCAGAGGAACTAGGAAAATGAGCCGCTGGAAGCCAGAGAGTGTGAGGAAATTCCTGAGAGGAAAGAGCTGGCAAAGGGGGGCCACTAGTTCTGTGTATGGATTGGCACAAGTCCTGGGTGTGCTACAAGGTGTGCATGTGTGGAACAGATCCCAGGGAGCACAGCGAAGGTTTTGAGAACCTATCTGTGTTATTAACCACTAGCCGAGTCCCAGATAAATCCTTGAGTTGCCTATGTGACCGGCACACCCAACTGGCTTAGCAAAGCCTTTGAAAACTGAACTGACATCAGAGCTACCAGTCACAAAAGGTAAGACAGAATTTTCTATCTGAACCTAAGTGGGCTACATGCCTGCTAAAACAAATAAACAAAAATATCAACGTTTCAGAAGAATTTAACAGAATTCAGAGCCTCATTACATAATATCTAAAAGTCCAGGATGCAATTCAAATTTACTAAATCTAAAAAGTACCAGGAAAATCTGAACAATACTCAAAGGGAAAGACTATCACCAGGTGCTACCCCTGAGATGTCTCAGATGGTAGAACTCTCAGAGACTTAATGTAGCTCTTAGAACCATTTTCCACTCTTGAAAGACATGAAAAGATCGAGGTTTTCAGCAGAAAAATGGAAATGATACAAAATAACCAGATGGAAAATTCAGAATTGAGGAGACAACATCTGAAGTAATGAATTCACTGGGTGGGCTCAGTGGCAGAATAAAAAAAAGTCAGTGAACTTGAAGAGGGAACAAAAGAAATTATACAATATTTTAAATATATTTGTAAATATATTTTTTATTGGAAAGAATGGATAGAATCTCAGGATCTGTGGACCAATATCAAAAAGATGAAAATTCATGTTATTGGGGTCCCATCCTAGAAGGTGAAAAGAAAGATTTTCATGCAGACAAAATATTTGAAGACAGGATGGCTGAAAGTGTCCCATATTTGGTAAAAGGCATAAATTTACAAAGTATAGAATCTCTGTGTGAATCCAACACAGAATAAACCCAATGACAACTACTCAGCCACATCATAATCAAACTGCTGAAAACCAAAAATAAAAAAATATTGAGAGCATCCAGGGACAGATGATATATTATATAAAAGGGAAACCTATTCAAGTACTGTGGAACATCTTTAAAGTGGTAGAAAAACAGAATTGTCAACCCACATTTTTTTTTTTTTTTTTTTTTTTGCGGTACGTGGGCGTCTCACTGTTGTGGCCTCTCCCGTTGCGGAGCACAGGCTCCGGACTTTGTAGTATAGTCTGAAGTCAGGGAGCCTGATTCCTCCAGCTCCGTTTTTCTTTCTCAAGATTGCTTTGGCTCTTTGGGGTCTTTTGTGTTTCCATACAAATTGTGAAATTTTTTGCTCTAGTTCTTTGAAAAATGCCAGTGGTAATTTGATAGGGATTGCATGGAATCTGTAGATTGCTTTGGGTAGTAGAGTCATTTTCACAATTTTGATTCTTTCAATCTAAGAACATGGTATATCTCTCCATCTCTTTGTATCATCTTTAATTTCTTTCATCAGTGTCTTATAGTTTTCTGCATACAGGTCTTTTGTCTCCTTGGGTAGGTTTATTCCTAGGTATTTTATTCTTTTTGTTGCAATGGGAAATGGGAGTGTTTCCTTAATTTCTCTTTCAGATTTTTCATCATTAGTGTATAGGAATGCAAGAGATTTCTGTGCATTAATTTTGTATCCTGCAACTTTACCAAATTCATTCATGAGCTCTAGTAGTTTTCTGGTAGTATCTTTAGGATTCTCTATGTATAGTATCATGGCATCTGCAAAGAGTGACAGTTTTACTTCTTTTCCGATTTGGATTCCTTTTATTTCTCTCTGATTGCTGTGGCAAAAACTTCCAAAACTATGATGAATAACAGTGGTGAGAGTGGGCAACCTTGTCATGTTCCTGATCTTAGACAAAATGATTTCAGTTTTTCACCATTGAGAAGGATGTTGGCTGTGGGTTTGTCAGTTATGGTCTTTATTATGTTGAGGTAAGTTCCCTCTCTGCCTACTTTCTGGAGCGTTTTTATCATAAATGGGTGTTGAATTTTTTCAAAAATTTTTTCTGCATCTATTGAGATTAGCATATGGTTTTTCTCCTTCAATTTGTTAATATGGTGTATCACATTGATTGATTTGCATAGATTGAAGAGTCCTTGCATCCTGGGATAAATCCCTCTTGATCCTGGTGTATGATCCTTTTACTGTGCTGTTGGATTCTGTTTGCTAGTATTTTGTCGAGGATTTTTGCATCTATGTTCATCAGTGATGTTGGCCTGTAGTTTTCTCCTTTGTGCCATCTTTGTCTGGTTTTGATATCAGGGTGATGGTGGCCTCGTAGAATGAGTTTGGGTGTGTTCCTCCCTCTGCTATATTTTGGAAGAGTTTGAGAAGGATAGGTGTTAGCTCTTCTCTAAATGTTTGATAGAATTCGCCTATGAAGCCATTTGGTCCTGGGCTTTTGTTTGTTGGAAGATTTTTAATCACAGTTTCAATTTCAGTGCTTGTGATTGGTGTGTTTATATTTTCTATTTCTTCCTGGTTCAGTCTCGGGAGGTTGTGCTTTTCTAGGAATTTGTCCATTTCTTCCAGGTTTTCCATTTTATTGGCATAGAGTTGCTTGTAGTAATCTCTCATGATCCTTTGTAGTTCTGCAGTGTCAGTTGTTACTTCTCCTTTTTCATTTCTAATTCTATTGAGTTGAGTCCTCTCCCTTTTTTTCTTGATGAGTCTGGCTAATGGTTTATCAATTTTGTTTATCTTCTCAAAGAACCAGCTTTTAGTTTTATTGATATTAGGTATTGTTTCCTTCATTTCTTTTTCATTTATTTCTGATCTGATCTTTATTATTTCTTTCCTTCTCCTAACTTTGGGGGTTTTTTTATTCTTCTTTCTCTAAGTGCTTTAGGTGTAAGGTTAGGTTGTTTATTTGAGATGTTTTTTGTTTCTTGAGGTAGGATTGTATTGCTACAAACTTCCCTCTTAGACCTGCTTTTTGCTGCATCCTATAGGTTTGGGGTCATCGTGTTTTCATTGTCATTTGTTTCTAGGTATTTTTTGATTTCCTCTTTGATTTCTTCAGTGATCACTTGGTTATTAAGTAATGTATTGTTTAGCCTCCATGTGTTTGTATTTTTTACAGATTTTTTCCTGTAATTGATATCTAGTCTCATTGCACTGTGGTCAGAAAAGGTACTTGATATGATTTCAGTTTTCTTAAATTTACCAAGGCTTGATTTGTGACCCAAGATATGATCTATCCTGGAGAATGTTCCACGAGCACTTGAGAAGAAAGTGTATTCTGTTGTTTTGGGATGGAATGTTCTGTAAATATCAGTTAAGTCCATCTTGTTTAATGTACCATTTAAAGCTTGTGTTTCCTTATTTACTTTCATTTTGGATGATCTGTCCATTGGTGAAGGTGGGGTGTTAAAGTCCCCTACTATGATTGTGTTACTGTCGATTTCCCCTTTTATGGCTGTTAGCATTTGCCTTATGTATTGAGGTGGTCCTATGTTGGGTGCATAAATATTTACAATTGTTATATCTTCTTCTTGGATTGATCCCTTGATCATTATATAGTGTCCTTCTTTGTCTCTTGTAATAGTCTTTATTTTAAAGTCTATTTTGCCTGATATGCAAATTGCTACTCCAGCTTTCTTTTGATTTCCATTTGCATGGAATCTCTTTTTCCATCCCCGCAATTTCAGTCTGTATGTGTCCCTAGGTCTGAAGTGGGTCTCTTGTAGACAGCATATATATTGTTCTTGTTTTTGTATCCATTCAGCCAGTCTATTGGAGCATTTAATCCATTTACATTTAAGGTAGTTATCGATATGTGTGTTCCTATTACCATTTTCTTAATTGTTTTGGGTTTGTTATTGTAGGTCTTTTCCTTCTCTTCTGTTTCCTGCCTAGAGGAGTTCCTTTAGCATTTGTTGTAAAGCTGGTTTGGTGGTTCTGAATTCTTTTAACTTCTGCTTGTCTGTAAAGGTTTTAATTTCTCCATCGAATCTGAATGAGATCCTTGCTGGGTAGATTAATCTTGGTTGTAGGTTTTTCTTTCGTCATTTTAAATATGTCCTGCCACTCCCTTCTGGCTTGCAGAGTTTCTGCTGAAAGATCAGTTGTTACCCTTATGTGGATTACCTTGTATGTTGCTTTTCCCTTGCTACTTTTAATATGTTTTCTTTGTATTTAATTTTTGATAGTTTGATTAATATGTGTCTTGGCGTGTTTCTCCTTCGATTTTTCCTGTATGGGACTCTTTGTTTTTCCTGGATTTGATTGACTATTTCCTTTCCCATATTAGGGAACTTTTCAACTACAATCTCTTCAAATATTTTCTCAGTCCCTTTCTTTTTCTCTTTTTCTTCTGGGACCCCTATAATTTGAATGTTGGTGCGTTTAATGTTGTCCCAGAGGTCTCTGAGACTGTCCTCAGTTCTTTTCATTCTTTTTTCTTTATTCTGCTCTGAGGTAGTTATTTCCACTATTTTACCTTCCAGGTCACTTATCAATTCTTCTGCCTCAGTTATTCTGCTATTGATTCCTTCCAGAGAATTTTTAATTTCATTTATTGTGTTGTTCATCATTGTTTGTTTTACTCTTTAGTTCTTCTAGGTCCTTGTTAAACGTTTCTTGTATTTTCTCCAGTCTATTTCCAAGATTTTGCATCATCTTTACCATCATTACTCTAAATCCTTTTTCAGGTAGACTGCCTATTTCCTCTTCTTTTGTTTGGTCTGGTGGGTTTTTACCTTGCTCCTTCATCTGGTGTGTATTTCTCTGTCTTCTCATTTTGCTTAATTTACTGGGCTTGGGGTCTCCTTTCTGCAGGCTGTGTGTTCGTAGTTTCCATTGTTTTTGGTGTCTGCCCCCAGTAGGTGTATTTGGTTCATTGGGTTGTGTAGGCTTCCTGGTGGAGTGGACTGGTGCCTGTGTTCTGGAGGATGAGGCTGGTCTTGTGTTTCTGGTGGGCAGGACCGCGTCTGGTGGTGTGTTTTGGGGTGTCTGTGAACTGAGCATGGTTTTAGGCAGCCTTTCTACTAACGGGTGGGGTTGTGTTCCTGCCTTGCTAGTCGTTTGGCACAGGGTGTCCAGCACTGTAGCTTGCTGGTTGTTGGGTGGAGCTGGGTCTTAGTGTTGAGATGGAGATCTCTGAGACAGCGTTTGCCATTTGATATTAAGTGGGGCCAGAGGTCTGTGGTGGACCAATGTCCTGAAGTTGGCTCTCCCACCTCAGAGGCTCAGGGCTGACACCCGGCTGCAGCACCAAGACTCTGTCAGCCACCCGGCTTGTCTTCTTAAAGCTGGGCTGCCTGCAGCAGCCTGACCAATGTAATATTCAAATTGCAAGTATTACCTTTGCACCGGGTGCTAGAGGAGATCTCCGTCGTTCCACACCAGAAATAAAAAAGGATGAACAGGTCTTCTTATCCGTGATGCGAAGTTAAATTCTATTCCTCCAGGGAAAATTTCAGGGCACTGCCCCTGCCACCACCAGTGATAGAGATGGCTTGGGAAACATTGGAACCACCTCTAAGCTGGGGTTTTTATGAATGTGACGTGGCTCCTCCACTGTCTCTTTCCCTTTCTGCCAACGGAAGCAGAAGACTCTGAGGCTTTAGAACAGGACAGTGCTCCTCAACATTGTCGAGGTCGTCAAAAATGAGGAAAGTATGAGAAATTGTCACAGCCAAGAGGAGCCTATGGAGACATGAAGAGTAAATGTAATGCTTGGCCACCGTGGCTGCCCAGGTCTGCGTCCCGGGCAAGAATTTGCTCCCGGGCCCGAGCTTGTTATTTTACTGTGTATTTTTTTGATTTTCTGTGACATTGAATCCCCAGCCTTCCACTGAGTTGGTCCCCACCCTTTTCGGGAGAAAGCAGGGAGAAGAGTAGAAGAAAAGAGATTTATGACTCGCTCCCCATTCATCGCTTTGAAGATGAGAAGCAAATGCAGACACAGAGAGCCCTGGGTTCAAATCGTATCTCTGCAACTTCCTAGCTCCTGACTTTGTGCAACCTTCACTTCTCTGAGCCTCAGATTTGTTCACTGAAGGATAGAGCATTCGTCCTGTCCTCCATGAGGGTGAGGTAGTAGAGGTTTATAAGGAAAGAGTCTGGTGTGCAGTCTGGTCAATCTGAAGACAGTAGCTTTTGTTGTCTGTGGGGAGCTGAAGCTCAGGATATACAAGCACCTCCTGGTGCACAGAGGCAGCGAGGAACTCAGAGCTGGCTCTCCCGTCCAGGGACGGCCCCTGCAGGGACTGCTGCTCATGTTTAGGTCACCGCCTCTTCCCCTTCATTCGTCGCAACCTCCCTGTGGGGTGGTCTTCTAATCACCTCTGGGCCATGGAGGCATCTATCCCAAGCCAGGAAATTAATCCTGGGGAATTGGGTGACCTTGGGGGAGTGAATTCTGACTGCGATTGTATTTATCTGGTTCTGCGGGAATCCACCTTTCAGAACTTGGCTCGGGACCAGGGTGGACTTCAGGTGGGTTTGTTTGGCCGTGTCTCCCCTTATTCTCTGGAGCAGAATTCAGAACAGGAGCATGCTCTTTCCAGGACAGCCCAGCCAAGCTGGGTCTCTGCCTCAATTCATTATCCTTCCCTGACCCCTCATCTAAACTGCACATGTTCTTTTCTCTTTTTTTATTAATTAATTTATTTATTTTTGGCTGCATCGGGTCTTCTTTGCTGCGCACGGGCTTTCTCTAGTTGCGGCGAGCGGGGGCTACTCTTCGTTGCAGTGCGCAGGCTTCTCATTGCGGTGGCTTCTGTTGTTGTGGAGCACGGGCTCTAGAGTGCAGGCTCAGTAGTTGTGGCATGCGGGCTCAGTAGTTGGGGCTCACGGGCTCTAGAGCGCAGGCTCAGTAGTTGTGGTGCGCGGGCTTAGTTGCTCCGCGGCATGTGGGATCTTCCCGGACCAGGGCTTGAACCCGTGTCCCCTGCATTGGCAGGCGGATTCTTAACCGCTGCACCACCAGGGAAACCCTGGACATGTTCTTGTTACGCACCTATAGAAGGTTAAGAGCAGCTGATACAGAAGAGGCGGCTGTGGCTCCAAATAAGCTGTCCGCCCACAGCACAAGAGAGAACCCACGGCACTCTTCTACTACTGCTTTGATTGGTGGTGGGGGGCTCTACTCTTCAGGTTATTTGAACGCCAGATGAGTAGGCCATCTGGACCCAGGCTCACAGTGAGGCCAGAAAACCCTACCACACTCTCAGCTCAGTGCGGCTGACTGGGCTGAGAACTATTTCTCCTGAAATCAAGGTTGGGTGCCTAGGCCCCGGTGCTATCAGCCTACCCTGGTTTTGCTCTGGAAATACCTCATCGATTTCCCGTTTTCTTACCTGGGCACATTCCACTTGCAAGAGACCTAAGGGTCGAGCTGGGAGGTGGAGTGAGTTTGGCTTATTTTCTAAGTTGAAGGAAAATTCAGAAAAAAAGTCAGCAGGCTTTCTTGTGAGAATATGGGTCTACTGACTTTTTTTGTGTCGGGCAGCAAGCCAGCCCTCTACTCTGTGGCTGTGAGAGTAGAACTTCTCCAGGCATTTGTCTGCAGAAGGCGCTCAGGTGTATCCATGCTTGGAGAGAACTGAACCATTCTGTGTTTTCGTTTTGATGATCATCGAGAAATGATTCTTATACCAGTTATAATTCACATCAATTCATAGTTGAATGACCCTTTAGTAGAAGAAAACCATTGGTATCTTAAGTAAAGGTTTGTCAAACAGCAAGCATTTCTTTTTCCTCTTTCAAATGGAAGGGTGCTTGATAAAACACAAGCTTCGTTTCCTATGGCTTTACAGAAGTGGTGAACTCATGACACTGTCTTGGAGCTTTAAAGCTACTTTTCATCTCTTATTTCCCTTGTGTTTCCACCACAACCGTGTGAAGTAAAGATTATTAAGCCCCTTTGATCATGAGGAAACAGTGGCTCAGAAAGGATGAGTGACTTCCAAGGATATGCAGTGATTTGGCTGGAGGGCTGGGGGACTTCACATCTGTGTTACAGTTTCAGGCTTTTCCATGAGTTCAGCCTTCCCAGTAACACCCCCTTGTCTCTGACTCCTTTGAGAGTCCCAGATTCTGGTTCCCATTGCTGTGGGGCAGTGTTTGAAATGGTTAATAGTGAAAGAGGCTGATACCAGTTTTGTTGAGATGGACATCAAGGTCCCATGCTTCACGAGACAAATATTGAGTCGTGCACTTCCGGAAGGTTTATCTCCTCTTCTCAGAAATGAATACTTCCTCCATCCACAGCAGATAAGCCATGATCAGCCTCCGGTCCCTCCTCCTCGATTCCTGGCAGGTTCAGGATTACCAGGCACCATTTAATAAGCACCTACTATGTTCTGGGCATGGCAGGATGCTTTTTTCTAACCCTTACAGCAATCCTGTGAGGTAGGTGGCCTTGCACACATTTTACAGATAAGGAAACTGATGTCCAGAGCACTCATGTTATTTGCCTAAGGTCATACGGTGATGACAAAGGAAGCTGGGATCCAAATCTAGATTTGTCTGACTCCAAGGCTGGTTCACAGGAAATTTAGCACCACTCTTCCAAATGGGGCCTTGTGTGGGGTCTTCCTCATCTCAGTCCTGGTCCCTCATCTCATCAGTGCGTGGGGTGGAGGAGTACAGGAGGGGGGCCGCACCTAGGTTTTCTTGGCCTCTGGGCCCTGAGTCATATCTGAGTTGAGGTCCTGGCTCTGTCTCTTAACAGTGGGGTGATTGTGGGAAAATCCCACAACCTCTCTGAGCCTGTTTCCTCATTTGTAAAATAAGGTCGGCAATCATGGTGTTATTCTGAACACTAAACGGGTGCTTGGCACAGTGCCTGGCCCTAGCAGTTGCGTAAGAAGAAGTGGCTCTTATCTGTTTGTTGGTCACGTACTTTCAGGGAGTGGAGAAGGGGGTTGCGGGAGGGCCAAGGCTGCTGAACTCACACAGCCCCCCACCGGCTCCGCAGCACCCTTCTCCGCTCTGGAACTTTTGATCTACTCTCCACTGCGCCCCTGGTGAAGGCCAGGCTCTCCCACCTGACACTCACGGTGCCGCATAGTGAGGCCTGACGCTCCCTCTCAGCTTCACCTCCCGATGCTTGGCTTTGCGTACCTGCTTGGGCTGACCTGACCCTCTCTGTGCCCCAGTGCCCCACCCTCGCCCACCTCCAGGCCATTTCCCTCCCATCTCACAGGTCTTTCCCATCTACGAAGGCTTCTTTGATCCTAGACTGGATTCAGGCCCCTCCTCCTGGGCTAAGATTCTTGAACAACTTCTTTTCAAGAAGAAAACATTCACTTATTTGGCAAAGTAAGCTGAGCCGCAGGCCCTGACTCAGGTCCTGGGAACACAGAGGTAACTACGTGGTTCAGGAGCCCACTGTCTAGTGGGGGGAACAGACAAAGTAAGTAGTGCATTAGGTATTTGGTCCTTGTCTGATTTCTTGTGGTATTTAAGACGATTAGCATCTCAAGGGCAGGGGGAGTACCAGTTACATCTGGGCCCGCTGTTCTGAGCTCACAGTTACCTATGTCTTGGTTGAATTAATTGATCTGAACAGATGTGGTCAAAGGTAAGCTCACAGTTCTGGCACGCCCCGGCTAGCACCGGTGGGGGGCTTCGAGGAGGGTGGGGAGCCCAGGGGCAGCCTTCTCCCATCTGTGGCCTTCCCTTCTCCCCCTCCATCCTCCTAAGACACATTCTGTGATGGAGTCAGCATGCAGGGTTTGGCACTTTTTTTTTTTTGACAATTTGCTACTGGCTTCTAAGGAGGGAAGCACACTGGCTTTAGAGCCAGACATTCCTGGGCAAGTCATATGACCTCCTCCAGCCTCAGTTTCCTCTTGTATAAGATGTTGAAACGGGAGACTCGACATTCATATGCGAGTTCTCTGGAGATCTTTGAAAATTCTCCAAATCGTCTTCATCATTCTTATCAAGTTCTCATTTGTTGACAATGGCCCTAAGGTGAGGCATTCTGCTGTCATTTGACAGATGAAGACATGAGGCACACGCTACAAGAGCACATAATTTCCCTCATTTATGCAGTCATGCACAATCGAGCTATGTTAAGTGACTTCTGTATTGATTTCATGAATATGGAGCTGTAGGTGTTTGTAAGTCTATTAAAATAAATTCATTGTTGGGTATAAACTCTTCTGAACATGCACTAGCACTCTGGTTTCTTTGGGAGCTGTAGCTCACAAGCAAGTGGTTATTTCTATCACGTCCTGATACATGAAGGGCATGGAACTCCCTGTGCCCTGGGTCGTGGCCTGGGGGAGAGCTCTCTCGCAGACTAAGGGACGGGCCCCTGCCACCTTGCTGTTGCACATACCTCACTCCTGAGCAAAATCAGGAGACCTTTGGGGTTGTTCTCAAATAGTCAAAATCCCAAATGTTGACTCTGTACATGCCAAAGGTCAACTGTGAGGACAACCACCGTCCAGGGCTTGGTGAGATATGGCACGTGTCTAGCGCTCTCAGTGTGCCCTGGGCTTGGAACTGCAGCACTGTTGCTTTCCCTTTAACTGAAACCGTTTGCTTCTAGCGGCATTGTGGGCTTTGCCGTGGCTGAGGGAGTCATGAGTCAAACAAGATGAACCTCTGAGCACAGGCATTAGGAGCACAGTCCTTATATTCAGACAGTTCTGGATTTAAGTCTTGCTGCTGCCACTCACTACCAGAAGCACTTTAACCTCTTTAAGATTCAGCTTCCTTATCTATGAAATGGAAAGGATAGCAGTGCCAACCTCAGAGGACAGTGAAGCGAGGGAGGTTTAGGGGTGGGATTAAGCAGTGAGTGCTGAGATCTGGCCTCTAAAGAAAAAGATCCAAATTTTCCACCTGCCAACATAGGTGCACATATCAAGTGGTCTTTCTGTATGGGAGGCGGGCAGGGAGGTGGATGTGAAAAACCCCAGAAAACCAGCCCTTGCCTTCTAGAAGGGAATGACTGTGGGGCAAAAGTGGACTGGAGTGTATAATCTCTAGGTCCATCCATGTTGCTGCAAATGGTAACAGTTCATTCTTTTTTTGTGGCTGAGTAATATTCCATTGTGTGTGTGTGTGTGTGTGTATGTATGTGTACCACATCTTCTTTATCCATTCATCTGTTGATGGACACATAGGCTGCTTCCATGTTTTGGCTATTGTAAATAGTGCTGCTATGAACATTGGGGTGCATGTAGCTTTTTAAAAAAATTTTATTTATTTTTATACAGCAGGTTCTTATTAGTTATCTATTTTATACATATTAGTGTATATATGTCAATCCCAGTCTCCCAATTCATCATCCCCTCCCCACCCCGGCTTTCCCCACCTTGGTGTCCATACGTTTGTTATCTACATCTGTGTCTCTATTTCTGCCTTGCAAACCGGTTCATCTGTACCATTTTTCTAGGTTCCACATATATGTGTTAATATACGGTATTTGTTTTTCCCTTTCTGACTTACTTCACTCTGTATGACAGTCTCTAGGTCCATCCACATCTCTACAAATGACCCAATTTCCTTCCTTTTTATGGCTGAGTAATATTCCATTGTATATATGTACCACATCTTCTTTATCCATTCATCTGTTGATGGACACATAGGTTGCTTCCATGTCTTGGCTATTGTAAATAGTGCTGCTATGAATATTGGGGTGCATGTATCTTTTTGAATTATAGTTTTGTCTGGATATATGTCCAAGAGTGGGATTGTTGGATCATATGGTAACCCTATTTTTAGTTTTAACCATTTTCAGTAGTGGCTGCACCAATTTACATTCCTACCAACAGTGTAGGAGGGTTCCCTTTTCTCCACACCCTCTTCAGCATTTATTTGTTGACTTTTTGATGATGGCCATTCTGACTGGTATGAGGTGATACCTCATTGCAGTTTTGATTTGCGTTTCTCTAATAATTAGCAACGTTGAGCATTTTTTCATGTGCCTATTGGCCATCTGTATATCTTCTTTGGAGAAACGTATATTTAGGTCTTCTGCCCATTTTTTGATTGGGTTGTTTGTTTTGTTATTGAGTTGTATGAGTTGCTTACATATTTTGGAAATTAAGCCCTTGTTGGTCGCATCATTTGCAAATATTCTCTCCCATTCTGTAGGTTGTCTTTTTGCTTTGTTTGTGGTTTCCTTTGCTGTGCAAAAGCTTATAAGTTTGATTAGATCCCATTTGTTTATTTTTGCTTTTATTTCTATTGCCTTGGGAGACTCACCTAAAAAACAGTGCTAAGATTTATGTCAGAGAATGTTTTGCCTATGTTCTCTTCTAAAAGTTTTAAGGTGTTATGCCTTATATTTATGTCTTTAAACCATTTTGAGTTTATTTTTGTGTACTGTATGAGGGTGTGTTCTAACTTCGTTGATTTATGTGAGGCTGTCCAGCTTTCCCAATACCACTTGCTGAAGGACTGTCTTTGCCCCATTATGTATTCTCGCCTTCTTTGTCAAAGATTAATTGACCCTAAGTGTGTGCGTTTATTTATGGGCTCTCTATTCTGTTCCATTGATCCATAGGTCTGTTTTCATGCCAACACCGTGCTGTTTTTATTACTGTAGCTTTGTAGTATTGTCTGAAGTCTAGAAGGGTTGTGCCTCCAACTTTGTTCTTTTTCCTCAGGATTGCTTTGGCAATTCTAGGTCTTTTGTGGTTCCATATAAGTTTTATGATTATTTATTCTAGTTGTGTGAAAAATGTCATGGGTAAGGCATCTATATTTTTAAAATGCTCCCTAAGTGCCGTTAATGCTCAGGCAGGATGGAGAAGCACTGATTTAAGTGGTTTCCTTCACTCACACTGAACTTCATGGCTATGGGACTAGGGGTGGGGAGCACTTCTGAGGACAGACTTGCTCAAACTCTCTCTTCTATATTCTCTTCCCTTTTCTCTTTGCATGTGGCCTATTTGGCCTTGGACTGGTTCTAGGAAAGAGATCAGTTTGCTAAGGTGAGAGGGGTAAATTGTTGTCACCTTGGTAACCTTAAGGAGAGGCCAATCACTTCAGTGATACTGGTATTTAGGAAATGTTAAGGAACTCTGGCCCTGACTTCCTCCTGCCGAACAGGTAAAACTACATGGAAGGAAATAACAAACAGCCCCTGACACAATACCCAGCTGAGGAGTTTCTGGAGGAAAATACGTTTAAGACAACATTAGCAGAATCATTGTTCTCACTAAAGATAGTTAAACTGGGGTTTGAAGAGAGAGATGTAGGTCATCAGACTCTTGTTATCAAGATTTTGTGGGTTTTTTTTGTTTTTTGTTTTTAAAGCATCCTTCCATATCTAGCCAACCAGTAGAACCTGTTTGTTAGGAGGCCAGCTGGGATCAGAAGGTTCTAATTTTATTGGGGTAAGTTTCAGGCCATGGACAAACCAGAATTCCTTGCCCAGGGTTTCCAGAGACCCACCAGACACTTTCAGGATTTCAGAAAGCCAGACAGGAGAAGCACATTTATCCCAACAAACCTGCACAGGCCAAGGAAATCATCACGTTTCTTTGTATTAAGGCTGAACTTGTATCACCTGATTGTGTTAACAATGAGCATCTCATGCTGGTCAGAACCACTTACTGGCAGCAACATCCTTGTCCATTTGATAACAAACGAGAACTCAGATGATTACTTAAATTTGGCTGACAGCACTTTCAAAACTTGGGGATCATAGCAGGGGGAAACAAATACAAGATGTACTAGATGTGGAAGAATTTAGGAACCGGTGGCTTTGGCTAAGTTAAGGGGCGCTTCTGTTATTTCACTGTGCTAACGTCACGCTGGGATGAAGAGAGAACTGTGTGGATGGTGAAAAATCTATACTGAACATTCTGATCAATTCTCAGAATTCTACTTAGACCAGTAGAAATAAAGTCTCTACTTAGTAGTTCACTTAGTTACAGTAAACAAATAAACTCACAACAAATAAACTCACTTCTTACCTTGCCCAGAAGTGACACGTTATTTTTGCTCACACTTCCTTGCTGATAACTAGTCAGACAGTCCCAGTTCCACTGAGATGCAGGGTGTGTGTGTATGCACACTTGCTGAAAAATATAATGCCCGGCTGGACCACCAGTTTAAGCAACAGCTCTATATGGCAGAGAGCACATCTTCTGTCAGGCGGCCAGTGTTTCCTCACTGACATGAGGAAACAGGAAGAGGAGTCATTGCAGAATTAAGTGGCAACTCAGGAGACACAAATTAAGAGTTTGTGGTCATAAAGAAACGGGAACCCATTATAGGGAGGTTTTTTTTTTTTTTTTGCGGTATGCGGGCCTCTCACTGTTGTGGCCTCTCCCGTTGTGGAGCACAGGCTCCGGACGCGCAGGCTCAGAGGCCATGGCTCACGGGCCCAGCCGCTCCGCGGCATGTGGGATCTTCCTGGACCGGGGCACGAACCCATGTCCCCTGCATCGGCAGGCGGACTCTCAACCACTGCGCCGCCAGGGAAGCCCCTACAGGGAGGTTTTTGGAGGCTGGGACACACAGACTGCTTCTTCTTGGAGGTATTATGGTTAGCCAAGGGCAATATGGTGTCAAAGTTTCTAGACTAGGGACAGAAAATTTGGGTCCTAAAGTACAGATGAGGGTGAAGTTTGCACACTGAGAGGTTAAGGAGGTGGGGATCGGGGCAAAGTATGGGTTGGCTAGAAAGTTCGTTCAGGTTTTTCCATAACATCATATATATAAAGCGATGTCACCAGAAGGTCCAAGATGGTCACTGGCAACTCTAGTTGGCCTGGTAGAGCAGAGAGGCGCTCAGGGGCCATTTCAGGGGCCCTGAGTAGAGAGATATATGTTGGAAAGCTGGACCAGGCTTGCAAGTTAGAACAGTCTGGCTTGCATCCCAGTTTTGACCATTTGTAATATCTTAAGCATATGGCTTCAACTCTCTGAGCCTCAGTTTCTTCACTCATAAAAGAGGATCATTAATACCCCACCCCACTGGGTGGTGGTAAGAATTAAATATGGTAACATAAAATGCTAGCACCCAGTAAGAGCTCAGTAAACGGGATCCTGGGCCTTCCTCACCTGAATTGTTGCAATAGCCTCTCGAAAGGTCTTTCTTTCTTTAACCTTCCCCAACCTGCCACCTACCACAGTTGATTCTCAGTGTAGCAGCCAGAATGATCCCTTTCAAACATAAGTCAGCCAAATCTTCTTTAGAGTGAGAGCTAGAGTTCTCACACCAGTCGAAGACCCTCCATGCTCTGTACTTACTACTTCCCTCCTCTCCTCTTACGCTGCTCTCTTCCTCCACCTCTGTCCTCCAGGCCTCCGTCCTGTTCTTCAAGCAGGTCAGGCATGCCTCTGCCTAGGGATTTTGCTGTTCCCTCCACCTGGAACTCTCTTCCCTCAAAAATCTGCATGAGCCCTCCTTCACCTCCCTCTAACGTTTGCTCAAATGCCTTCTCAGTGAGGCTTTCTCTGAATATGTAATTTAAAATGCATACCCCCAGCCCCGCTGTCCCTCTCCATCTACCCTGCTTTAATTTTCTGGGTAGCAATTATCCCCTTACAAACACTACATCTGTGTTTATTTTGTTTTCCTCTTCACTTACCCTGTCACTGGAAGGCATATTCTGGGGGCTGTTAGATTTCTGGCTGGTTTCTGCACTGTCGAAACTTTTTCTGCATCTCCACTTTGGCTCACCATAGAAAATAAGCATTTGCTGGATGAATGAAACTATTATGAGTATCAGAGTATGTTGTTCTTATAAGCTCTGGGGCCTGCAACACGGAGGTCTCCCTGTTCATTTCCCCACCCCAAACTTCCTTAGATGACCAAGGCTTAGCTCCTCTTAGATATAAAAACATTGGGAGAACCACTGAACTTGAAACCACTGATTCTCAGGAAGCCTTGAAATCGAACGCTAAGTTCACAGGAAACAGAGCAAAGGGGAGTAAGTTAATACCTTGAGGAAGTCGTCAGCCAGATTCAGTACGTGGCACCTTCCACAGGACAAATGACTTAGTTTTTTCAACAAATTTAATATCATGAAAAAGAAAAATAAGGGAGTGGGGAATTGTTATAGATCAAAAGAGAGTTGAGAGTGGCATATCGTCCAAACAAAATGTGCCTACCTTGTTTGGGTCCTCATTCAAGGAATTTAGTGTAAAAGACATTTTTGAGAGACTTGGTAAAAATTTGCAAGTGGAGTGGTTATTGGGTGATAACGGCATCGTGGTCATGTATGTGGGTGCGTGTGTTTGTGTGTATGTGTTCCCATGTATCCTCTGGCAGAACCCAACGTGTGGGAGGTGGGGGGGAGTACTATTATAGAGAATTCAGCTCTGCAGAAAATGATTTTGAGGGCCTATGTTCTCAGTTTTCCCAAGGATGGTGCATAGCTAATACTGTTCTAGATACCAGGGAGGTAAGTTAATTCATTACATAAATGGATGTCTTAGGACATTAAGGCTTAATTTTCTCATGGCACGCCAGTCGGGAAGAGCTGGGCGAGGGGTAACTGACATGAAGTCTGGTGTTTGCTTTAAATTATTCCAAGAAAGAAAGGGGGGTGCGGGATCAATTAAATGAGATTAGCAAAATGTTGATAATATCTGGAGCCGGGTTATGAAAACATGGAGGTTCATCGTGCTATTCTCTGTACCTTTTCATTTTTTTATTTTGTTTTTAATTTTTGGCTGGGTTGGGTCTTCGTTGCTGTGCGCGGGCTTTCTCTAGTTGCGGCAAGAGGGGGCTACTCTTGGTTGCGGTGCACTGCCTTCTCACTGCGGTGGCTTCTCTTGCTGAGGAGCACAGACTCTAGGCGGGCGGACGTCAGTAGTTGTGGCACGTAGGCTCAGTAGTTGTGGCTCGTGGGCTCTAGAGCGCAGGCTCAGTAGTTGTGGCTCGTGAGCCTAGTTGCTCCACAGCATGTGGGATCTTCCCAGACCAGGGCTCGAACCTGTGTCCCCTGCGTTGGCAGGAGGATACCCAACCACTGTGCCACCAGAGAAGCCCTCTGTACCTTTTTGTATGTGTAAAAACTTCCATAATACAAATGTCATTTTTTCCCCAAGATTAGGGAGAGGTGAAACAGTTCTTTCTGAGGAGGAAAGAGGCCTATTTTCTTTTCTCTCTACATCTCTGTGGGGTGTGGAGGAGAGAGGTGGGTGGGTCTATTGCTTGGGCGGGGCGTGGTGTTTATTCAGCCCTCGTTATGGGCCCTTTTTTGTTCCTTCCTCCTCGGCTTACCCCTGACTGTTGGAGTGGAGCAGAGTGGTCTTAGTTGGTAAGACTGGGGGGATGCCTGCTGGGGCTGGGGCTTCTACTGCTTGTACTGGGGAGTGCGCATGATACAGAAAGGGAGCTGATGGGGTGTGAAGTGCGTGCTTTCCGCCAGGCACCTGTCAAATTGGAAGGCAAAAATCGCTACAGGTACGTGTCCGCTAAAGGCGCAAGGTTGAAGACAAAGCACAAGCCAATGGCCTGTGGTTTTTCTTTGCCCTGGCTCCCTGAGTCCAGAGCTCTCCCTACCTGTTCTGAGTGGCTGGCTCTGATCCAGGACCATGCAGCAGCTGCCCTGTCTGCGGTGGGGACTCAACATCCTGCACAGAAAAAGTTCTGTTCTCCACGTTTTTAGATAACCTCAGGGAAATGTACTCGGCCGTTTCACAGTCTTCTCCTTCAGTGCCTGCCTGGCTGGGTAAAAGATCTAATCTCTGTTAAGAGACCGTGTTTTTTTTTTTTTTTTTGCAGCCTGGGTCTGGAACAGCTGGGGCAGCAGGAATGAAGGCCCCTTTGTCTTCAGGGCTCTGATGTGGCAGGATTTCCCCCTCCCTCCCATTAACCTGGCAGCCGGGCTGGTCCTCAGGTAAACACTTGTCAACGCGGCCACTCAGGCACCTGGCAAAGTCTTTCATGGTTTCCTTTCACTCCCTCCTCAGATTCACCAACTACAGATTGGTTTCCGTTGCTTATCTGACTTTTTCTGTCCTTTCGAGTAAAACTGGAACTTGTCAGAAATGTTTTGATACAACTACTAATGTTTTGACCTATGCCGGCTCCCACTGGTAGGTGGCCAGGAGCTGTTAGGCTGTTTCTGACGGCAGCCTGGACCAGCTCCGCCGGAGCCCCTGGGAGGTGAGCCAGCGGCACCCACCTCAAGCACTATTGTTGCCGCAGGGATTAAATGAGTTTTACCCAATTACAGGAACTTTACCGTTTGTAAAATACTCAGCACGTGGTAAAGATACAATAATTCTTAGCCAGAACAAAGTGATAAAGTCTATCAGTAAATTGTCGGCACAACCCTGCAGGGGCAAATTTTAAAGTATTATTATCCATACTTCACAGATGAAGACACAGGCTCACAGAAGTTGACCAAACGGCGCTGACATGCAACTGACAGATAGAAAAGTCAGGATTTGACTCTGGGCTTTTGAGATGCCAGAGCCCGAGGTCTTTCTCCAAAGCTTGAGCTTCTCAAACTATTGTTGGTAAAGGACTGAGTTTCTTCCCCAACCTCTCACGCATCCATAATTTTAAAAATACAATAAAAGGGAGTTATTAGAATAATGAAATGAAAAAGACATTTAAAATACAAGCCATATTTTTAAAGTTATTAGACTCATCAGGCATAAAACTACTCTTTCCAATACCTATAAAAGTTGATTACACTCAATTTCTATGCTTTTCCCATCCTGGATCTAGAGAAAGCTTTCTCAGACTAGCACTTCTGATTGTGTCAGAATCACTTGGGGGTGCTTGCTAAATGCAGGTTTCCGAGCCCCGTCCCAGACCACTTGGAACAGAATGACTGAGGTAGAATTCAGGAATCTGCATCTTGACAAGTAATTTTAATAATGTGCTCTATATCTGATCAGCATTGTTCTCTGCAGTGCTGCCTCCCCTCTACAGATTATAGAGGGTAGTCTGAATAGTGAACACAATGTTTTATTCTACTGTCTCCCAACCCCAGCCCTACTATTTTGTTTTTGTTTTTAATTATTAGGGACTTCCTTTCTGTAGAAACTCAGCAACAGAAACTGCTTCCGAACTCATTTTAGTGCACGTCAACAAACGTGTTTTGATTGCAAACTACAGGCTGAGTAGAGGGGGAACAGATCACAAGGTGCCCACATCCAGTAGGAAGCAAGTGTCACTAGAACAAAGTCCAGAACCTGGGGCGCTTGGGTGTGTAGAGGTAGGGGAGATGTGGAGGAACCAGCATCAGAGACAGCTGAGGAGGAGTGACCAGTGAGTGGAGAAAAACCAAAAGGGTGTGGGTTTTGGAAGCCAGAAGGGGGAAGTGGCCAACTGTGTAAAGTACGGCTGATGGGCTGAGTAAGAAAAAGACTTAGCCCTGACCATTTGATTGGTAGCATGGAGGTCACGGAGGTCTTTGGGGACATGACAAGAGCAGTTTCATCGAGATGAGGGAGGTTTGATGGAGTTGGTTCAAGGGAGAATGGGAAGAGGGAAATTGGAAACAGTGACTACAGATAGTTCTTTCAAGGAGTTTTACTGTAAAGGGAAGAAAAAGGGCAGGGGAAGTGAAATGAGGTCAAGAGGTTTTGTTGGAGGGACAGGGAGATGGAGTTTCTTTAGACCTCATGTAATGGCTAAATATGTGACTTTTGTAATGTCATGTATCTTTTTCAGTTAATTCCTTCAGTAACACGAAAACATTGTCAACGTAAGTTTTTTCTTCACGCTCTTTCAAACGCTCCCTAATCCCAAATGATATTGTCAAGAAGGGTCTGCAAATCACTCTCGTTCCTTACATAGCTTAATTTGAATATATTTGAAAAAAATGATGCTGCTTTTTTTTCATATTTGCTTTATTTTTGGCTAAAGTATTTTTAAAGTAAATTTCATCTCTACTTCAAATGTGTAGGACTTTTTTCTAACATGACCACATATATAATCATAATATAATAATACTATTATTAAACCTAACAAAATTAACAGTGATTTCTTAATATCATATATAATACCCAGTCTATATTCAGATACCCCCATTTCTCCCCAGTGTTGTTCTGTTCAAACCAAAGGTCTGCAGACTGCATGTGATTGTTGTGGGTTTTTTTGTGTTTTTTAAGTCATTTGTTTTTTGTGCTCATTGACTTGTTGATGAAACTAGTTCAATCGTTCTGTAGAATGTCCTGCTTTCTGGATATATCTGGTAAACTAGGGTGTCTTTTAACTTGTTCTTCTTTCTCTTGTATTTCCGAAAAACTGGAATTGCCTATAAAGGCTTGATCACTTACAGATTAAACATTTTGGGCAAGAATTTTTCATTCGTGGTGCTGTGTGCTTCATACTGTCTCACTTCAGAAGGCAGAAGCTGTCTAGGTGTCCCATTGTTAGTGATGCTGAGACTGATCTGGGTCATGTGGTGTCTGCCTCAATCAGGAGAGAGTTGTTTTTTTTTTTTAAACATAGGAGAAATAATAGCATACCTCTATGCTGATGAGCATGATCTCTGAGAGAAAGATACCTACTGATGCAGAAGAAAAAAGGGGGACTTTTAAGAATGTCCTTAAGTAGACAAGAGTGTGTAGGATTTATGGAAAAATGTTGGATATTGCAAGTGTTGGACGCAGCCAATTAATTGATAGTAATGAGATCATTTGGGCATAAGTGCAGGTAAGGTGAGTAGCGGTGGTACAAAAGCATGCGTGTGGAAGTTCTACTCTGGTAGCTTCCTTTTTTTCTATGAGTAAGTAGCAAGTTCATCAGGCGAGGGTGAGGATAAGAGGAGTTTTTAGTGGGGAGGAAGTCACACAGTCCTCTAGGACAGTGGCAGATGAATTGACTGGAAAAGTAGCATATCGTTGCTGTGGAGCATTAAGGAGCTATTTGCAGTTAGTGATCATGAACTTGAAGTGACATCATTAAGCATCGTTGCATGATTTTCTCTAGCCATGTTCAGCTGCCTGCTTGCAGGTGTGGAGTAGGACAGAGAGTTGGATTTAACCAGGATTGGGGTTTATCCAAACATGTGTGATGAGAGAGGTCAACTGAATGACTGACCGTGGAATTTAAGCTGGATAGGAAAGGAAAGGGTGGCAGGGAGGAAGTGAGAGACAGTAGGAAGGTAGTAGGATCAAACACAGAAGATTGTTAGAGTTGGGTACTGGTTGGACTAAGCTGCAGAGGTAGGAGTGGTGATTAGAGAAGGACGCCTGAAATCGAGGTATCCCTTGATGAAGGGAGTATATTTTTTGGAAATGACAAGACCAAAGCTATGACCTTGGGGGTGAGTTGCTGATGTCACAGTCATTGGAGTTGACTAGGATAATTCTATAAGTGATTGTTAATGCCACCAAGAGTTATGACAGAAATAGTGTTGGAGAGAATTCTAGTGAGCCAGGAGCTAACATATTCGAGGAATGAGGAAGATTGTCCTGGGTGGAGGAGAAGATACAGCAGCAAGGTGGTCTGCACAGGGTTGCCACAAGGATGAAACGAGTGGGTGCACGTGGAGTTCCCAGCACTGAGCATGGGCTGAGCACAGGCTCAGCAAGTGTTACTGGTTTTCATTCTGAGTCTATATGGCTCCAGAGAGCTGAGCTTAAACTGCTGGGTTTATTTTTACAGGGAGGTTGATTTCTTTTCATTTTAAGACCTTTCTAAGAGGCAGAGCTGCTCACATAGCCATGTGCAACCTGGGGAGGTGGTGAATTTCCTGTCACTCAATGTACTCACCAGATGGAATGAATACCTGCCACGGCAGTGCTGTAAAGGGGACTCCGGCAATTGAAGGTGATGGGTGGGTAGGTGGTGGGGGTGATTCTAACAACTGAAGGACGTGGGGAACGGGAGGAGTGGGGTCCGAGCTATCCTCATTCTTTCGTTCAAACATGACCGAGCACTTCCCAGTTAGGGCGCAGAGCCTGGCTTGATGCAGGGGACCAGAGATAAATCTTAAAGCTTGGGACAGACCTGCAAACGAGTAAGTGTCATGCGGTCTGATGAGAGCCAGCACAGGCACAGCGGAGCTGTGACCATCTCCGTGGGGGTCAAGAAAGGCTTCAGCGTCCAGGGGCACTTGAGCTGGTATAGGAGGCTGAGTGGTCATGGCCCTGTGTGAACAGGGCAGGAAGGGACATTTCAAGCAGAAGGTATTCTATGTGCAGGGCTACAAAGGCATGAAAACGCATGGGACATTTGGAGTGTCACGAGTGAGTTACTCTGGGCAAATTGCTCATCACACCTGTCTCAGTTTCCCATTTGTAGAAATGGGGATAGTAGTGGTATCCACACAGTAGGGGATGGGGAGGGGTAAATGAAGTGACATGGATGATTTTTGTCACAGTTCCTATTGCAATCCCTTTGGGTGTATTATCTAACTTGATTATTTAACTAATCCCATGAGATGGGCTCTGTTATTATTATTCCCATTTTACAGATAAAGAAGCTGAGTCCTAGGGGGTTGAGTAGCTTGTCCAAGGTCATGTAACTGGGGAAAGGCAGAGTTTGGACTCTTGCCCAGCTCAGTCTAATTCCAGAGTTCTTACTCTTAACCCCTAAGCTATAGTCAGTGCTTTGAACATAGCTCGTATTAAAGACTTGGTAGCTGTTGTTGTCGTGAGTGCTAAGGTTTCTCCCCCAGAGAGTTGAGGATTCTGTTACCACTTGTGTAGCTGGTTGAAGATCACCACTGCTACTCTCATGAGCAGCGGTGACTATTTTTGGAAGGCCCTCATCAGCTACAACAGATATAGATCAACAGTTATACCACTTGTTTCAATTGGT
Organism: Globicephala melas; assembly: GCF_963455315.2. Classification (NCBI taxonomy): domain Eukaryota; kingdom Metazoa; phylum Chordata; class Mammalia; order Artiodactyla; family Delphinidae; genus Globicephala; species Globicephala melas. The sequence continues at coordinate 80,189,080 of NC_083317.1, read as the reverse complement.
TGATTTTTGGAAATCAACAGTGGGGAGTGATCTTAAATCTCCTCAGAGGGCAGGTTGTTCCGAGCAGATGCGACCTGTGGGAGGAAGATACGGGTTTGCTGCACTCCTCTGATGTCTGTGCACTGAACCCAAATAAAAGTCTCATGCCCCAGCAGCTCATGCATTGAGGGAATGGCAGTGAAGCAGCACATACAGGCAAGAGGCGGCATCCAAACTGCCGATGACTGCCCAAAGTGTTCTCAGTGAGGCTGCTGAGAAAGAACCCTGTCCATCAATGGTGCCTGAGGTAAGCATAGACCTCTTAAGGGCTGGCAACACTTCCCTCATTCATTCATTCAACCAATAGCTATTGAGTACCTACCATATGCCAGACATGCATCTAGGCACTGAGGGTAGTAGTGAAGAAAGGCCAATACTTACAGAGGTTACACTTTTGGTAGGAGGAGACAAATGGTAATCCTGCTTGCATAATCACAAACCCCCTGCCTCAAAGGAAAGTTACATGGCATGAAAAGAGGGATAGCTTTCAGAGACTTTTTTTTTTTTTTTTTGGACTCTACCAGGAGGCTGCTAGGCAGGGAGTAGAAATTAATTTAACTTCTTAAGAAAGTAATCATGCCATAGAATTAAGAGCTCGTGACTATGAACCAAGTTATTGTACTTCCAGGAAATAAAACTGAATAAATAATTCAAAAGGATAAAAGGTTAATAATTAAGCTTCCAGCAGTAGGGAAATAATACGCTACATCCACCAGATAGAATATATACACAATGGTGTGTGAATTTAAGTAGCAACATGAAATAAAATGCTTAAAATATTATAAAAAAAAAAGTGAAACACAGAATGTTACCTGTACATATTTAGTCACATTGCGACTAAAAGTTATGCTTGTCCAAATATCTAGAAAAAAATGTACATGGCTGAGACCTGAAAACAGATGATGAGCAAACTGAGAAGAGATAAATTCTCATCTTTCAGTTTGACTTTCTTCATGTTGAGTAATTTAGGCAAAACTGTTGGGGATATTGAATTGGTTATAATATTGCATCTGTTTTATGTTTTAGTTCTTTGGCCGTGAGGCATGCGCGATCTTAGCTCCCTGACCAGGGATTGAACCTGCACCCCCTGCATTGGAGGGCAAAGTTCTGTCTGACCACGGGACTGCCAGGGAAGTCCCTTAACTGTAGATTTTTCACCATTATAAATCATTTTGAAACTGAAAGCTATTTTTCTTTTTGCACATGCATATTGCTTTATAAAATTCATTCTTTACTTCATGAATCTTCTTCCAGTTCTCACTACAGCCATGTAAGGTAGGGAATTATTTTATATATGAGGAAACTGAAATAATATAACCTTTTCTCCCTTTGAATTATTTATTCAGTTTTTTTTTTCCTGGAAGTACAATAACTTGGTTCATAGTCATGAGCTCTTAATTCTATGGCATGATTACTTTCTAAAAAAGTTAATTTCTACTGCTCTCTTGAAATATACCAACTTCATTACAATCTGCCTGGCAATGAGTATTAATCTTTTTGAAAACTGCTGGTTAATGTTAATTTTACAAACTAGTATCTTAATGTTCAGTTGCCTCTTTTGAGTTTCTCTCAAGAGTAATCATAATTTCATATGCTCATTAATTGTATTTTCTGTTTTGTGATTTGTCTGTTCATGTTGATTGCCCGCTCATTTCTAGAGGCTTTTACTGTTTGAACCCTTTGCACACCTTGAGTTTATCTTCCTTTTTATTACAGTATTTTTTATTGTATACAAGTTGGAATTTTCATGCAACTGACTATTAAACTTTTCCTTTGTTATTTTTCTACATTCCATCAGAAAGAAGAGAGCTAACAAATATAGAGTTCTATTTTTAGCTTTCAAAAATTATATTTTTATAATTTTTTCCAACTCTAAGAGTAACACGTGTACACTTTAGAAATTTTGGAATATACAAAAAAAATTATAAAAAATGAAAACCCTCATTACTCCTTATTCTACCATCCAGGGTGTATTTTTTTTTTTTTTTTGTCCTTTCTCTTTCTCACATGTGAATTCTAAAAAATGTATTTTTTCTGAATTTCAGTTAACATTATACTGATAGAATTTTCACGTATCATTAAATATTCTTTGAAAATAATTTTTAAAAAATTTGTTTAGAGTTCATTTGGGGATGAACTGAACCCTCTCTTCCCCAAATTGCTGTTTATGTTATGCCCAAACCAGTGACTAAACAATCCTTTCTTCCCAGGTTGGTGTGTGGTGCTTGCTCATGTTCTTATGTAGTATCGGACTATTTCTAGGCTCTCTGTGCTGTTTATGGACCCAGAGCACTGCACCTGTAACTGGCTTTTGTCTCTCTTTTTCTGAGCCCTTGGGGCTTCCAGGGCCCGCACTGGAGTGTAGCAGACGTCCCTGTCTATCTTGTTAATCTTTAACTCTGCCCCTGCTGGAAAACGGCACTTGTCTCATCTTTTTTTTTTCTCCTTTGTAGATGCTTTTTGATCATCCTGAGAAAAATGAGCCTTGGCCTCCAGACCCAATAAAGCAAACATTCCTCCCATGGGGAATAGTGCTGGCTCCTGAGGACCTGGAGGGCCTGCAGCCCCAGGGGGATTAGCCAGAAGCAGGTAAGGAACACCTGGAGGCGTGGGATATAGAGGCAGCACCGGGGTCCATTTTCTATTTGGGATCGGCGCGGCAGAGTGCGCTGGTGAGGAGCCACAGAGGGGCTGCAGGTCTGGCTACAGCTTTGCTGTTTTCTTCTTCTTTTTTTTTTTTAGTCCTTAGTCAATGAGGGGTGGAGATAAGTGATTTGCCTATTTTGCCTATTTCTGTAAACTATAAATATAAGATTTAAAGTGATTCTGTAATTCAGTCTACCTTTATAAAGCACCTACTATGGCCAAGCCCTGCATCTGCTACTGGGCATCTAGTGATGAGTAGCCTAGGGTGGGAGCCCTATTTTGGCTGGGATTTTTCTTTCTGTTGGTTCAGTGTTGGCTTGTTCTCTGTACGTGATAATGTGAGTTGTTACTTATTCTTCTGGAAACCTGGTGGGCTCGTAAGTGTTCGTTGATACAGTCCCATTAATTCAAGAACCCTTTATTGAATACCCACTGTGTTCCAGGCATGGTGCCGGGCACTGGAGTGTCAGAAATGAGCCAGGAGGAGTTTCCCTCTAGCAGGGGGTCAGCATGAAAGCAAGCATTACTAAACACTAGAGGCAAGCAGCAGGGAGCAAGAACAAGAAGGGGAGGTGGGCTCCACAGGATGCCAGAAGCAGAAAGGTAATGCTGTCTGGTTGCCAGGCAAATGGACAAGGGGAGAGATTACAGCAGTGCAGAGTCCTAGAGGCTTAAGAAGGCAATCTGGGATGTGACTGGAAAATTAAAAACTTGGACTGATTTCCCAAAGAATCTGGGGAGAAATATTTACTACTCCTTTCCTTCAGTTTGGGCTGCTTAGATGAAACTTCTTCAAGTCCTTGTCTCTCTAGAGCAGCTTGAGAGATGAGAGTGAAGCTCTAAGTGCCTATGACCAGAAGCTCCAGCCAGCTGGTAGACTTGGAACCTCAACAGAGGGTGGTGGTCAAGAGAATTGGGAGCCCTGACACAAGGTTTCACGTGAATGCCCTCACGACCGAGCACTGGCCTTGAAGGCTGAGGCTTTCTTAAAGTTGTAAGACTGTGTTACGGTTGAAGGTTTGGGGAATTCTTCTTTCCTGGGAAACTCAACCTTGGAGAGTAGGTGCTGGCAGGTAGTCAAACACAAACCCCTCTGAGCCTCAGCGCAGTGAGACAGTGAACCGGGCGCCCCCTCCCTAACTCCTGTCTTATTTCACTCATACACGTAAAAGTTAAGTCCCAACTCCATCATTTCCAAATCACTCATGCAGCTTTGAAAATTATCTATATTTACAAAACCGTAGTTTCTTCAGTTGTAAATGGAACTAATAAAATTTTCTCTGCTCATCTCACAGGGTCGTACTGGGTCTCATAAACCTAATTGCTGTGAAAGAGTTGCCTGACTGGTAAAACAGTGCACATTAGTAGTGTCAGTGCTGATAGTGAGGGTGTTTATTCTGTAACTTTCCAGCAGTTGTGTCACTAGAGATCCTGATTTCTGAGTCCTAGTTGCTCAACACTGACTATTCACTGTGCTTTTTCACAATGCCTGTTCTTTGGTCCAAAGACCATGGACTTTTAGTCAGATAGACCTGGGTTCGAATCCTAGTTCTAGCACTGATTAGCTATTGACTTCAGAGAAGCCCTGTGTCCTTGCTAAGCCTGTTTCCTCATTTTCTCAAGAGGGGTTGTTAATACCTATCCCATAGTGGTATAGTAAAAATTAAATGAGATGAAGCAGGTAGAGTGCCTACCGTACAGTAGGCGCTTCTCAAATGCTACTTTCCCTTCTTTTCTAGTTTTTCCTCAGCTGTCTTAGTGTCCTATGATTAGCTGTGTTGGGTGTCTGGGGAAATTGAATTGCTTAGTTTTCTGATGATGCAACAGGCGCCTGCCCCATTTCATGATCTCATGTTTGAATTCTCCCTCTGTGTACATTTCATCACTTCCAAAACTTTGGTGGCCCAAGGTAAGCACCCATCCTCCCTAGAGTCACTGGTTCCTGAGGTCTGTGGCGGTAGGAAGCACTGTTCGGTGCTTAAATTAGAGTCTCAGTGAGGTGGGATCAAGATGGTGGAGTAGGAGGACCCTGAGCTCACCTCCTCCCACAGACACAGCAAAACTACAACTACATATAGAACAACTTTCTCTGAGAACGACCTGAAGACTAGCAGAATAGCTCTTATACAATTAAGGATATGAAGAAAAAACACATCAAGATGGGTAGGAGGGGGCAGAGACGTGATTCAGTCAGGACCCACACCTCTGGCAAGTGACCCACAGAGGAAGAGGATATCACAAACTTGGAGGTCCTTCCTAAGAGCAAAGGGTTCAAGCCCCACATTGGGGGCCCCAGCCCTGGGGACCAGCACCAGGAAGAAGTCAAACTTACGGCTGGGCGAGCTGGAGGGCTGTAGGAAACTGAGACTATGCTCTTAAAGAGCTTGTGCACAAACTTAACTTGCTCCCAGTCCCAGTGCAGAGGCTGTGGATTGAAAAGCACTTGACATTCTAGCCGGCCAGCCAAGACCACACCAGCACACCCCAGGCTACCCCTCAGCCTGTACGTGGCTCCTCCAACTGTCCCCCATTTGCCAAGATGGCAGCCCCTGGTGCACCCTGGGAGAAGTCCTGGCCCACACCAGGCTGTAACTCTAGCCCCTGCAGTGACAGCACTTCCCAAGATGGCGGCCGCTGGTGCATCCTGGGGACAGAGTAATATGTTCCAAATGAGAAAAACAAGATAAAACCCCAGAAAAAAAAAAAAAAAACAATGAAACTGACATAAGTAATTGTAATTTACATCATACACCATACAGAGTTCAAAGCAAGGGTCATAAATAGGCTCACCAAACTCAGGAGAATAGAGGAATATGAGAACTTCAACAAATAATTAGAAAATATAAAAAATAACCAGTCACAGATGAGGAATACAATAACTGAAATGAAAAAAAATACACTAGAGGGAATCAGCAGCAGATTAGGTGATATAGAACATGTAAGTGACCTGGAAGACAGAATAGTGGAAATCACCCAATCAGAGCATCAAAAAGAAAAAAGAATTAAAAAAATTGAGAATTGTTTACTGGAGCTTTGGGACAACATCAAGCATACTAACATTTGCATTATAGGGGTCCCAGAAGGATAAGAGAGGGAAAAAGGGTAGGAAAAAAAAATATTTGATGAAATAATGGCTGAAAACTTTACTAACTTGGGAAAGGAAACAGATATCCAGGTCCAGGAAGCATAGAGAGTCCCAAACAAAATGAACCCCAAAAGATCCATATCACAACATATATTTTTTTCACACTGCAATAGAGATTTATTACTTTTAAAATTTTTTATTGAAATATAATTGAAACTAATACAATATTGTAAATCAAGTGTATAGCAAAGTGATTTAGTTAATTTTTTTCAGATTTTATTCCATTAGAGGTTACATATCAAGAGGTCATAATTAAAAGGGAAAAATTAAAGACAGAGAGAATTTTGAAGGCAGCAAGAGGAAAACAAAGAGTATCGTACAAGGGAACCCCCTTAATACTATCAACTGATTTTTCAGCAGAAACTTTGCAGGCTAGAAGGGAGTGCCATGATATATGTAAAGTGCTGAAAGAAAAAACCCTACAACCAAAGATACTCTGTCCGGCAAGTTTGTCATTCAGAATTGGAGAAGAGATAAAGAGTTTCCCAGACAAACAAAAATCTAAAAGAGGTCACCACTAAACTGGCCTTACCAGGTATGTTAAGTGAACACCTTCTTTAAGTGAAAAAGTAAGGTTATAGCAAGAAATAAAAAAATATACAAAGGAAGAAAATCTCACTGGTAAAGGCAATATATAGAAAAGGCAATGGATCAACTACTAGTATAAAGGTTAAAAGACAAAATTTGTAAAATCAACTGTAACTGCAATAATAGTTAAGGGATACACAAAAGATGTAAAATATGACGTCAAAAATATGAAATATTGGACAGTAAAAAGCATAGAGCTTTTAGAATATATTGAAAATTAAACAACTACCAGATTAAAATAAATCTATATCTATGTATCTGTCTGTATATAAATATATGTGAACTTCATGGTAACCATAAAACAAAACTTACAATAGATACACACACACACACCACACACACATGAAAAAAAAAAAGAGAGGAAAAAAAAGAAACAGCACCAAAGAAAAGCATCAGACCATAAGAGAAGAGACTAAAAGAAGAGAGAAGAACTACAAAAACAACTTGGAACAGTAACACTGGAAATAAGTACACACCTATCAATAATCACTTTAAATGTAAATGGACTAAATATGTCAATCAAACGACATAGGGGACTCCCCTGGTGGCACAGTGGTTGAGAGTCTGCCTGCTGATGCAGGGGACGCGGGTTAGTGCCCCAGTCTGGGAAGATCCCACATGCCACGGAGCGGCTGGGCCCGTGAGCCATGGCCATTGAGCCTGCGCGTCCGGAGCCTGTGCTCCGCAACGGGAGAGGCCACAACAGTGAGAGGCCTGTGTACTGCAAAAAAAAAAAAAAAAAACACGACATAGGGAAGCCAAATGGATTAAAAAAAAAAAGACATATATATGCTGCCTACAAGAGACTCACTTCAGAACTAAAGACACACAGACTGAAAATGAAAGGATGGAAAATAATATTCCATGCAAAAGGAAATGGAAAGAAATCTGGAGTAACAATACTCATATCAGACAAGATAGACTTTAAAACAAAAATTATAACAAAAGACAAAGAAGGGCATTACATAATGATAAAGAGGTCAGTCTAAGAAGAGGACATAACATTTGTAAAGATAGGAACACCTAAATGCTTAAAGCAAATATCAATAAACATAAAGGGAGAAACTGAAAGTAACACAGTAATAGTAGGGGGCTCTAATACCCCACTTACATCAATGGATAGATTATCCAGATAGAGAATCAATAAAGAAACACTGGCCTTAAAACACATTAGCCCAAACGGACTTAATAGATATTAATAGAACATTCCATCCCAAAACAGCAGAATACACATTCTTTTAAAGTGCACATGGGACATTCTCCAGGATAGATTACATGCTAGTCCACAGAACAAATTTCAATGAATTTAAGAAGACTGAAATCATATCAAACATCTTTTCAAACAATGGTATGAAACTGGAAATCAATTGCAGGAAGACTGGAAAAACACAAATATGTAAAGACTGAACAACATGCTACTAAAAACCAATGGGTCAATGAAGAAATCAAAGAAGAAATAAAAAGGTACTTTGAGATGAGTGTCAATAGAAACATAATCCAAAATCTATGGATGTAGCAAAAGGAGTTCTAAGAGGGAAGTTTATAGTGATACAGGCATACCTCAAGAAATAAGAAACATCTCAAGTTAACAACCTAATTTTACACCCAGAGGAATCACAAAAAGAAGAACAAACAAAGCTCAAAGTTAGTAGAAGGAAGGAAATGATAAAGATCAGAGGAAAAATAAATGAAATAGGGACTAAAAAATCATAGAAATGATCAGTGAAACGAAGAGCTGGTCCTTTGTAAAGATAAATATAATTGACAAAACTTGAGCTAGGCTTATTAAGAAAAAAAGAGAGAGGGCCCAATTGAATGAAATCAGAAATGATAGACAAGTTACAACCAATATCACAAATACAAACAATCAGAATACTTTGAACAATTATATACCAACAAATTGGACAACCTATGAGAGATGTATAAATTCCTAGAAACATATAGTATTGCAAGACTGAATCAGGAAGAAATAGAAAATCTGAACAGTTCAATTTCTAGCAATGAAATTGAATCAGAAATCAAACAAAAAAACCAAAAAACCCAACAAACAGAAGTTCAGGACCAGACAGCTTCACAGGGGAATTACCAAACATTTAAAGAAGAGTTAATACCTATCCTTCTCAAACTATTCAAAAAAAAAAAAAAAAAAAAAATAGAAGAGGAGGGAACACTTCCAAACTCCTTCTAAGAGGCCAACTTTACCCTGATACACAAACTAAAAAAGACACTACAAAAAAAGAAAATTACAGGCCAATATCCCTGATGCATAGATGTAAAAGTCTTCTTCAAAATATTAGAAGCCGAATTTAACAATACATTAGAAGAATCATACATCATGATCTAGTGAGATTTATTCCAGGGATTCATGGATGGTTCAGTATCCACAAATCAATCTGATACACCACATGAACAAAATGAAGGCTAAAAATCACATGATCATCTCAATAGATGCAGAAAAAGCATTTGACAAAATTTAACATCCATTCATGATAAAAAAATCTCAACAAAGTGGGTATAGAGGGAACATCCCATTTATAATAATAATTATTATTATGATAAAGGCCATTTATGACAAACCCACAGCTAATATCATACTCAACAGTGAAAAGCTGAAAGCATTTCCTCTGGGATCCCCACTCTCATCACTTTTATTTAGCATAGTACTGGAAGTCTTAGCCACTGAAATCAGAAAAGGAAAAGAAATAAAAGGAATCTAAATTGGAGGTGATGAAGTAAAACTATCACTATTGGCAGGTGACATGATTTTATGTATAGGAAACCCTAAAGATGCCACCAAAAACTTAGAACTAATCAATGAGTTCAGTAAAGTTGCAGGCTAAAAAATTAATATACAGAAATTTCTTGCATTTCTATACACTAATAAATTATCAGAAAGAGAAATCAAGAATCCCATTTACAATCATATCACAAGATTAAAATACCTAGGAATAAATTTAACCAAGAGGGTGAAGACCTATACTCTGAAAATTATGACATTGATAAAAGAAATTGAAGACAACACAAACAAATGGAAAGATATACTGTGCTTGCTCATGGATCAGGAGAATTAATATTGTTAAAATGTCCATGCTACCCAAAGCAATCTACAGATTCAATGTAATCCTTATCAGAATACCCATGACATTTTTCACATATCTAGGACAAGTAATCCTAAAATTTGTATTGAACCACAAAAGAACCCAAATAGCCAAAACAATTTTGAGAAAGAACATAGCTGGAGGTGGTAGGCTCCCTGACTTCCAACTATACTACAAAGCTGCAGTAATCAAAACAGTATGGTACTGCCCCCCCCCCCCAAAAAAAAATCAGACACGTAGATCAATGGAACAGAATTGAGAGACTGAAATAAACCCATGCACATACGGTCAGTTAATCTCAGACAAAGAAGACAAGTGCTCACCATCACTAATCATCAGGGAAATGCAAATCAAAACCACAGTGAGATAGCACCTCACACCTGTCAGAATGGCTGTCATCAAAAGGACAAGAAATAAGTGTTGGCAAGGATGTGGAGAAAAGGAAACCCTTGTACACTGTTGGTGGGGATGTAAATTTGTGCATCCACTACAGAAAACAGCATGGAGTTTTCTTAAAAAATTAAAAATAGGGCCACCATACAATCCAGCAATTCCACTCCTGGGTATTTATCCTAGAAAACAAAAACCCTAATTCAAAAGATTTATGTACTCCAACGTTCACTGTAGAATTATTTATAATTTGCAACTGCCAAGATATGGAAGCATCCTGAGTGAATGGATAAAGAATATGTGATATATACATACATATACACACACAATGAATATTAGCCATAAAAAAGAATGAAATCTTGCATTTTGAGATATGGATGGGCCTAAGGGGTATTATGCTAAGTGAAATAAGTCAGACAGAGAAAGACAAATACTGTATGTTTTCACTTATATGTGGAATCTAAAAAACCAACCAAACAAAACAGAAACAGACTCACAGATACAGAGAACAATCTAGTGGTTGCCAGAGGGAAGGGCAATGGCGGGGATAGGAGAAATAGGTAAAGGATATTTGAGGTACAAATTACCAGTTATAAAATAAATAAGTCACAGGGATGTAATGTACTGCACAGAGATTATAGTCAATAATATTGTAATGGTGGGACATAATCTATAAAAACATTGAATCACTAAGTTTCACACCTGTAACTAATATTATAACTGCACTATACTTCAATTATAATTATACTTTAGTTATACTTGATGAAGGACCTGAAGTTCAGGTTGATGAGCCGTGGCCAGTGCTCCACTCCACCATCGTTTGCTGTCCCACATTGCCTCAACGTGGCCCTCATGCCTAGGGGCTGCTCTAACCTTCTGTGCCTTTACTTTACATTTACCTAGTTCAAAGCCCATGAACACCATTCTCGTTTGGTCTTCCCAGCACTCAGTGAATGAGACAGGGCAGAGATGGTTACTACACAGAAACTTAGGTGCAGAGAGGTGAAGAGGCTTGCCTAGGGTCACCAAGAATGGGGACAAGAAGCCAGGTTTTGTGATACCCAGTTCAGTACTCCTACCACTTTATCCCTGATATCCTTAGGAGCAGGCTTCATTGATATGGGCTATAGATTTTTATTTTCCTGAATTTTTTTAAATTGAAGTATAGTTGATTTACAGTGTTGTATTAATTACTGTTGTAGAGATTCCTAATCAGTTAGCAAAACCCTGGGGGTGATTGCTTAGACTCATTACGGTAAATAAACCTAGATACTTAGGGAAGAATTTAATGTTTTCCAGAAGATACAGACATTGTTTGAGTTCAAAGTACTTCCATTTTCCGTTCAGTTTCACAATAAATTCTGGGAAAACTAAGTAGGTCTTTACCCAGATATAAAGGGGCCTGTTCAGGCTCTATTTGCTTAGTGAAATCCATTTTCCAGAACTTTCAGCAGTTGTGTACAGGATACAGTGAAAGGGGTCATGGATTAGGGAATCAAGTGCACTTGGATTTGAATCTCAGTGCTACCATTCACTCAGCTCTGTGATCCTAGGCATTTCTCTTAATTTCTCAGAGCCTCAGGTGGCTTAGCTATAAAAATCGAGATTATAGCACCTTCATGGGTGGTAATGGTCAGGGCTTTTCTGCACAGCTCAGGAGATGCCCTTCATATTAGATTATTATAAACACAGTGCTCACTGAAGTTGTACCTCACAGTTTATGATGAAATTGAATGAAATAACCTCTTGTGTGCTTAATGCATTTTTATTTTCATTTCCTTAATTGGTCACATATCTGCTATTTTATCAGGAGTTCCCATCTTCCACCGTGAGGTCAGTCAGTTTCCTGCCACTTGCTAGTACTCATGCAGAACTCCATAAACCTGAATGTTATATTGTGAAGCTGACCCTTGGCTTTCTTCTCACGCAGGAGTCTAGCACCAGAGCCCTTAGAGCAGTGGTCCCTGACCTTTCTGGCACCAGGGACCGGTTTCGTGGAAGACAATTTTTCCATGGATGGGGGGGAGGGCGGGGTGTGGGGGGATGGTTGGTTCAGGCGGTAATGCGAGCCACGGGGAGCAATGGGGAGCAGCAGATGAAGTTTCGCTCGCTTGCCCACCACTCACCTCCTGCTGTGTGGCCGGTTCCTAGTAGCGGTCCTCGGCCCGGGGGTTGGGGACCCCTGCCTTAGAGAGATGCATCACAAACCTATGACACTGTCTATGGCAAGAGGTCTCTTTCTGGCAATTTTAAAAGGAGGCTGGGTCTTTTTAGGGAGTTTGGCTTCTTGTGATGTAGACCCCTCAGCCTGCTCTGCCTTTTTCTTTTAGTTTTTCAAGCATTGTATCCCTTCCCTGAACAAATAGTGTAAGGCCCTACAAACCGAATGTGTCAAATGTGATTCCTGACCTCAAGCAGCTCAGAGAGCAGTCAGGGAGCTAGACCAAGACGACAGGAAACTAAGGTTCAGGGAGTACAAAGGAGTGGTGGGCGAGTCCATAAAGTGCTCACAGCTCGGAGAGGAAGACGGGAGTGTCTGAGCGCTACTTTCTACATTACAAGCCCAAACTGAGGGTGATTTTTTTTTTTTTTTTTTAAGACTTGCTGAAGGTTGCAGACCTGGTGGGAGATAGACCTGGACTGGAATGCAATTCTTGTCACTCTAAAGCCATTGCTCAGCCCATCATTACTTTTAGATATACTTTACATCATTTTCTGCCTTGTCTCACTTTTTTTTTAGGCCTGTTTTCCTGCTCGGGACAGCGTGGCTTCCTTGAACATGTCTTTCGTTATGATTCACACTAACTTGAAGAAAAAATTCAGCTGCTGTGTGCTGGTCTTTCTCCTGTTTGCAATCATCTGTGTATGGAAGGAAAAGAAGAAAGGGAGTTACTATGAGTCCCTTAAACTGCAAACCAAGGAATTCCAGGTGTTGAGGTCTGGTTCCCAGTCTGTGTCTTCAAGCGGCACCCACAACCCCCAGAGGGGCAGCCAGGCCCTCAGTGGTCCCAAGGCCAAGCCGGAGGCTACCTTCCAGGTGTGGAACAAGGACAGCTCCACCAAAAACCTTATCCCCAGGCTGCAAAAGATCTGGAAGAATTATCTGAGCATGAACAAGTACAAAGTGTCCTACAAGGGGCCAGGGCCTGGTGTTAAGTTCAGTGCGGAGGCCCTGCTTTGCCACCTTCGGGACCACGTGAACGTTTCAATGGTAGAGGCCACAGATTTTCCCTTCAACACCTCTGAATGGGAGGGTTACCTGCCTAAGGAGAACATTAGGACCAAGGCTGGGCCGTGGGGCAGGTGTGCTGTCGTCTCATCAGCGGGATCTCTGAAGTCCTCCCAACTGGGTCAAGAAATAGGTGGGTTCTGGGGTGTTAAGACTGTTATCTGAGCAGCCAGTGCTCACTCACTTGGAGCGTCTGGGCATGTAGACAGTACTGGAGACTAGGAGTCCCAGTGTGGCTCCACCGACTGGTGGAGCGGGCCCAGATCGGTGTTACTCAACTGTCCTTCGTGAGTTAGAGGTGGCACGGGGGCAGTGGAGAGGGTGGGGATCCAGTCTTCCAGCACCTTTATCAACTAGAATGGCTTTATTTTGATCTGTCTTAAATATTGGTGTTCCACAGAAGATTTTGTTTGAAAAGAAAGTTCCACTGCTACCAATAAGCAAAACACTACATTGACATTTTAAAATATTTAAAGCATAGATCTCTACTTTTCCTTCAGGTCCTGAAATTCTGTAATGTACTGATTAATTAACGACTAATTGTCTCTTTTGGCCTCAACTACCTGGGTAATTTTTAGTTTTTCTCTTTGAAAAGAATTAATTGGGGACTCTGGACCGACTTCAGGAAGGTCCGTGAATCCCTAACATCATGTGCTGATTAGGAGCGTATAACATGTGTGTATATGTGTAAATCCGTGCATTTTTCCAAAGCGAGTGTCCATAGCTTTCAGTTGTGACCCAAAAAAGGTTAAAAATCACTGGTCAGAATATATCAATTTGCTTTTCTTGAAATTCTTCACAGTTAATAAAGATTTAGGGATAAATTAGGAGCTTGGGATTAACATATACACACTATTATATATAAAACAGATAACCAACAAGGACCTCCTGTATAGCACAGGGAAGTATACTAAATATTTTGTAATAACCTATAAGGGAAAAGAATATGAAAAAGATTCACTGAATCACTGTGCTGTACACCTGAAACGAACACAACATTGTAAATCAACTATACTTCAGTAAAAATAAACAAAAAAAAACCCAGAAAGTTTATCCAGATTTGTAAACATGTGTACAACACAGAGCTATGGATTTGCCTAAAGCTCCTTAGTTCACTTATTTTGAGAGAATGTGTTTTCCTTGACTGCGAAATGAATCAGGCTAAAGAAAGCAAAGCACAGGAAGCCTAGCTCTTCTGTCAGGCTCTGGAAGGTGCTGGAGCAGGTGAGGTCATGTGTCTCCTTTTTTATTTCCTTCATATGACTGCCAGGAAAAATGGTCTGAAACAAGCACAGGCTCTCAAAAGAAGAAAAGGAGAAGCAAATTGGATTCTCTAGAGCAGGAAGAAGTGGTGAGATCATATTTCATAACTCTCCAAATAGGCAGCACTTTGGAAGACGAGCTGCCAGGATAACCAGTCCCACCCCAACTTCTGCTTCTGCTTTTCTGGTTTCTTTTGGACTTCGTTTTCTAGAAACTAAATGTAATTGGTTTTTGTTCATCCATAATGGAACTACATTTCTTTCTTTCTTCCCAAGTCATTATAATCTGCCTGGCCGGAATCATGTTGCAGTTTCAGGCAGAGCTTAATACTCCCATGAATTGGAACTATAATCTTTATTTTTATGCACTCCATAAAACGTTGGAGTTTTATGGATTTAACTAAACATTCATTAAAATAACCTTTCTCTATAGACTGGAGTTATAATTTCAAATATGTATTTCCATGGAAGGATTTTGATCCTGAGATCTAACAAAAATTGCATGCTACACTTCAAATGTTCTGCCTTTGATAGGGTTATTTCCTTTGGGCATTTAGTCTAACAAAAATTTTTAGGAATTCATTCATGTTTTCTTTTATTCAGCCATGGACTCATCAACAATACCAAAGAGGAACTTAGAATACAAAGAGGAGAGGGAGAGGAAGGCCCTTTGTTAAAGCCTCTGAGCTCCACAGGCCCCAGCCTTCCCACCACACCTGGAATTTGTCCAGCTTAGTCCCAACTGTTGAACATATCAAATGGTTTCAGACTGTTTGCTCTTATAAATAGTACTGCTAAGGAGGTTGTGGGGAAGACAACTTAAGTGACTACTACTGCCCTCCAGAGGGGAGATATCCTCAGGAGTGGCGGTAGAAGACCAAAGTAAGATATGTTTTATGGCTCTTTTTTTTTGGTCCATTACACAAGTGTTTACCAGAGGGACCGTAACAATGTGTTGTGTCTCCGGCAGCCCCACAAACCAGCCAATGGTGGGCACAGTCATTTTCAATTGTTTTTGATACGCATACATGTAAAGTATCTTAGGTTTGTTTGACTATTCATTTCAAGCAGTAGCACATTTTTAAAATATTAGAATGAATAGGAGTAACATGTATGGTGTACCTGCTGTGCGTATAACAAGCCTTGCTCTCTTAATCCTCCCAGTAATCCCACGCGGTAGGTACGGTTATTGCTCCCATTTTACTCAGGAGCTAAGTGCGGACACTCAGAGAGGTTACGCAGCTGGTTAACGGTAGACTGGGACTTGAAACTGGGGTGTTTGAGTCCAAGGGGCCCACACTTAGCCTCATCTCTGCTCTTGCGCCTCGTGGTGATTATAGCTTTGTAATAATGAATGAATCCCTTTCCAGGTTAAAATAATCCCTTGATACTCTTCCTGACTTGCTCCCCTGGAAGAGAGGAGAAGAGCGTTCTGAACTGAGGCAAAAGCAAGAAGCAAAGGCTGTATGGAAAAACGTGCAGAGTGTGTTTAAGCATCACAGATAATCCTGTTTGCCTGGGCCGTAGGGCCCCACAAGGTGAAGAGGGCTGAGCAATGAGGTCAGAAAGGTAGCCGGTGGTAAGTTCTTAGAGAACGTTGATGGTCTTAAGGACTTTGGCTTTCATTCTTTAAGCCACAAAGAGCCCTAGAAGGTTTTTGAGCAAGCGAGTGATGGGATCATGTGTGTTTTGGAGAGATTTCTCATTTCTCTGAGTCCCCTTCCCCATGGGGACTGCTGTATAGCCTCTCTGCTGTTAGGGACTATCGTCATATCCAAGTGAGAAGCACCAGGCCTGTTGAACAGTGGTAGTGGAGGTGGGTTGAAATGGTCTGACATGAGAGGCATCATGAGGTAGAAGAGACAGAACTCGGTTCTAACTAGAAATGACCTCGAGTGAGAGGCAGGAGCCAGGGTCTCTGGCTTGGGAGCAGGCTATATTGTATCACAGGGGAGCATGCTCCTGGAGGAGGACAGGTTCCATCTTGGATGTGCTGAGTCTGAAGTGTTTGTGGATTTCCCTTCATAGATATCTATGCAGTTGGGTATTTTCTTCCAGGAAAAAGTGTCAAGGTGGGAGATCAGATTTAGGAGTCATTTGTATCAAGGTGATAGTTGTAGTCCAGGGAAGAGGACTGATGAGAAAACATAGAAAAAAAGTTTACATTTGAAGGACAAGGAAAGAACAGGGACAAGATAGATAGATAGATAAATAAATACAAATTCTGAAGGGCCAGTGAGAAGGGCTGGAAGAGAAGTAGGCATGTACCATATGATGGAAGGCAAAGGTGGGGGATGGAATTTGGGCATATTTGGGGGCAGATGGAGTTCTTGGGCAGAGTGAAGACTGGGTTGAGCAGCTCAGAGAGCATGACTGTTTATATCAGGGGTGAGCAAACTTTTCCTATAAAGGGCCAGATAGTAAATATTTTTGCTTTTGAGGACATACAGTGTCTCTTACAATGACTCTGCTATTTTAGTGTAAAATCAACCCTACACAGTAATAAATGAATGTGCCTGGCTAAGTTCCAATAAAACTTTATTTACAAAAACAAGGCAGGTCAGATTTGGCCTGTGGGCCATAGTTTGCCAAACCTGATCTGTATCATATCTAGTTTTCCTGACCAGAATCAGAATGCAGTCTTCCATACATGGTTATATGATTCATTAAGCTGACTGGAAAATGTAAGAAATGTTTGGTCCAAATAATGATAAAATTTCTTTCACCACAATTTCTAGCTATTTAGAATTCTTATACCTGGACACAGTAGATTTTGATGTATTTATGAATTTACTAACAAGCTGATTCTATTGAATTTTCTAGGCATGCAGTTATATCATGTGCATGTCGTGGTGCATTTATTTCTTCCTTTTCTAATTTGCATCTTTTTCTGCTAATTCTAAGTTACAGAGAAGTGGAGGCCCCTGTTTTCTACAGCCTTCCCCCTTCAAGGCTTGTTTTCTGGGATCCCAGTAGCTGTGGATTTTTCCGAGGGATTTCCTGGAGACCTATTTGAGGTTGAAAGTCTTAGTTTTCAGTAGCAATAGCAAAGGACAGTTTGGCAAACAAGGATCTGATCCCTTTTTTTATAAGCTCACATTTAGTGGTCTGTTTTAAAGTTCTCTTCTTTGATTTAAAAATCTTAGAATAAAATCCAAACTTCATACCTGGCCTCCACAGCCTGCATGATCTGCTTCCTGCCGACCTCTTTCATTGCACTTTTTATTTTTTCTTTCCTTCACTCACTTGTCCCCAGCCAAGTCCTTACCCTCCTTGGGGTCTTGACACTGCTGTGTCCTTCGGCTGGAATTTACTTTCCTGGGCCCTTCCCATGCCCTGTGGGTCTCAGCTCAGACGCAGTCCCTGAACAATCCCTCTATCTAAAGGAGATTCCCTCGGGGTCTCTGTTACACAGCTCAGTTTATTCGTGTCATAGTATTTTTTGTTAATTTTTATTTTTTTATGGAAGTATAGTTGATTTACAATGTTTCAGATGTACAGCAAAGTGATTCAGTTATACGTGTGTGTGTATATATATATGTGTGTGTGTATTCTTTTTCAGATTCTTTTCCATTATAGGTTATTATTTTGTGCCATAGTATTAACCACAATCTGTAATTATCTCGAATGTGGGTTGTTGTGCTTATCTATTGTCTGCCTCCTTGCAGTAGATCTCGAGGTCTCTAAGGGCAAGGACCTTGATTTCATGCTCACAACCATTGTCTCCAGCACCTAGAACTGTGTCTGGCAGAGAGTACGAGCTTTATCAGTATTTATTGAAGGAATAAAAGCATTCTCCTTTCTCATGGTCAACACCAAGGACCTATCTCAAGCCTCCTGTGCTGGGCGTTCTCCATCTGCCCCCCGCAAATTCACTCTCCATGCTTTCCTATGACTCTGTGCCCGGGGAAATAGAAATTTGGACTGTGTCAACTGGATGTCCTTGCTCTCTGGCTTTGATTTGGGACTGGACAGTAGTAACGCTGGTACAAAACTGAGAAGAAGAAGGAGAGTGAGGCCAGGGTGTCTGTCCCCCTCTTCCCCGCCCTTGCAGAAGGAACCTGTAACCACGGGCTCCTTCTCTCCTTTGACTGTAAGTTTCAGCCCCTTTCAGGCAGCCCTGTCTGTGTCTCCCCTTTTCCCTCCAGGCCTGGAAGTCAGAGGGGAGGAGGAGAGGCTGGGGTAATGATTCCCTTCGCAGTTCCCACCAGGTGGGCTTCCTCAGGGGGGGTCTCTGCTCCTCCTGCTGCCTTAGGTGTACGGGTGGGATTGGTTCCCTGCTGTGGCCAAGCCTGGGGTATGGTCCCTTTCCTTGTTCATCTCTACCTTGTTAAACTCGACCTACAACTTTGTAAATAGTCCTTTTATTTCGACCCTCAATGACTCCATTTGAGCTTGTCATTTTTGTCTGCTGGGACTCTCAGGTTTTTTCACCTGTGAAATGGGAAAGTTGACCAAGTGGAGTTTCTGATAAATCAACATTTCTAGTGGTTACTACTGGTCACTTTTGAAATCAGTGACTGATTCTGACAAAACTTGTTGCAATCCGAGTTGTGTAAAGATAAACTTCGCGCTCGATTTGCAGTTCTGTGTGCCTGTCCTGTTATCTGATAATGTTTGGACTATGGGCATCTCATGTAACTTTTAAACAATTTTGATAAAAATTTTGTCCTGGGATTGAGGATAGGGTTGTTTTTGTGAATGAGATGTCTAGATTCCTGAGGTTTGGTATATACGTTAGAATTGAAATAAAGAGGGAGGCCTTCTTCCCTTAATTCTGTGGGTATTTTCCGTTAGGTCCTCTTACATTGAGCTAAAATCCACTCCTACCCCTCTTCTCCTGATGCCACCTTTGTGCATGAAGAACCACCCAAAACAAACCCGCACAGAGAGAAACAGAACAACAGAGGTTTGGGCTGACCTCCAGATCTTGTGCAGATTTCAGTGGTGAACCGAAGCTTGTTTGATCAAATAAGCTTGAGATGAGCTCTCACAGGATCACAGAGGCTCAGGGTTAGGGTGGATCTTAGAAGTCATCAGTTCCCTCCCCCATCAGATTGGTCATTGCCAGGCAGAGAATCTTCTCCAAGTCTTCCAAACCCTGCTTAAACAGCTAGAAGGACAGAGAACCAGAGCTGGGGAGTGAGTAGATCTTTAAAAAGATTGTCTGTTTGATCTTGGCTGGATTTGAGACATTGTTTCTGACAAAGAGCTTTTTAAATTTTTAATAGAATATGTGGGGTTTAGTTTAGCTCTATGACCTCTTTTCCACCTCTGCCACCACCCAGGTTTGTGACCCTTCCTGGGGCTCGTGTTCCTAAATGGGACACTTCAGGATGCCATAGTGAATCTCTTTCATTTGCCGTGCACTGCAAGCTTTTCAGAATGCCATGGGGTACTTTGCACTTGTGGGTTAGACCAAGCTTATGGTAGGATCTTCATTTTTCTGACAGGGATAGAAGTATGACCTACTGGTAATACCAAGAGAATCTGATTTGCTCCTTTGGTAACTGGAATAGTGATTCCACTATGAGTAGTGCACTGGCCCTGTCCACGTTGCCCCTGTGCCCGGGCACACTGGCATCATCGAGTGGATTTCAGGAACACCACCATATGGACCTCTTTAGCCTTCGCAGTGGTTGGGCAGAGAGTTGGTCACCTCTGTCTGTGAACTTTACCTGATTGCACTGTACAAATATGATCGTTGTCCCCTGTGTACCAGGATGAGATAAAGATTAGGATGTATTATTCTCTTGCCCCCCCCCTTCCTCCTGCCCTCTCTCTCTCCAGACTGCTCTCTGCATATTGCTGACGCTCGCATCGTCATCACTGCTGATGTGTTCTGTTTCCTTGTGGTTTACAGATGATCACGATGCAGTCCTGAGGTTTAATGGGGCACCCACAGCCAACTTCCAACAAGATGTGGGCACGAGAACCACCATTCGCCTGATGAACTCTCAGGTAAAATTTCTTCTGTGCAGAAGTACAGTGAGAGAAGTTTCCTTCCTAACACAGTCGTGGACGGCGCTGAGTAGAGTGCAGTGGTCAGTACAGAGACTCTGCAGTTAGCTTGCCTGCCATCTAAACCAGCTTTGCCTCTCTTAGCTAAAAGATCATGCCTAAGTTACTCATGCCTCTGTTTACTCATCTGTAAAGAGGGGAGAATAACAGTACCTTCCTCACAGGGTTGTTGTGAGGAACACACGAGAAAATCCATGGGCTCTGAAGTAGAATGTATTTACTAGGAGCACATCAAAGCCACCGGCTTAATTAAGTCCCTTGCCCTTCCTGCGTCCTGGATTCCTCATGGAGAAAAAGACAGTGATTCCATGATCCAGCGTGGTACTTTGGTCATGGGAAGGCCCCTGTGGCATTAGTCTGCATTACTGGAGGTGTCCAGTGTCCAGAGAAAGCCGAGTTCTGCTGTCCCCGTGGCCGCAGGTCACATCCAGAGTGTTGCCCAAGGGAAAACAGAGGATATCCAGGGAGAGAGAGGACTGTCGTGAAAAGTAAATGAAGCAATGAACGCGGGTGTGCTTTCTATGCTGTAAAACCTTATCCAAGTATTATAAGACAGCATCACAGTGTAATTTATGTGTAATACAGCATTACAATTCAGGTATTACCTCATGAATCCCCCTAGACTATTCATTTCCTGAAGTATTTCCAGGTAGCATATGCTGATTTCTCTATACTAATGGGAACTTAAGAAGTACTCTTGCCACAAAGTTCTGCTAATGGATTGAATTAGTGGAAAAAGCTGGATTGCACATGTAACAAAAATAGCATGATAGGGCTATAAACCCACTCACCTCACTCCCGACCACCAATGTCTGTCTTTTTTCTGAGTATACGTGTAAGCCTTGGGGGGTTTTATGTCAGCGTTTAGACTCTGTACACTTTCTAGGGCTCGTGGGTGTGGACTGGGTCCTGGAAGTGACCCTAAGTGCCCTTTCAGCACCGTCCCAGCATAATATGCATTTCTCCTCCCCTCTGCCAGGCCTCCACTTCCCTGTTTCTCCCAGCAATCTCTTCACTGCCTGACCTTCAGGAACTCACCACCTGGGCAGAAGCTGCTTCCTGCATGGCCTGCTTTCCATCTGAGGCCCACAGTCCTAGGAACCTTTTCGTGATGGGACTTAACTCCTTTGCAAGAGGCCACCATCTTGTTTTCGATTCTTCTAATCCTTCTGTTATTATTTGGGTGATGATGATGTTGTCACTTTCTAACACTGTAACATCCTCCAGCAGCCTCTCTGTGCTTCTAATACCTGTTTCTGTTCAGCCTTACGTTTGGGGGTTCTACATTACTTTTATGATAAGCTATAAGAGGGCAGGTTAAAAAAAATAGATTCGTCGGCAAGAGAGTCTCTGGAGCAAGTGGTACTTGAGCTAGACTTTGAGAGATGGGCAGAATCTAGAGAAACAGCACTAGGAAGGCATCCAAACAGTGGGATTGGCAGGACAGAGCCGCACAGGAGACGAGGGGGCACTCAGACAGCCCTGGCAGGGTGGGGATGGGTCTGGACTCGTGCTGCCTCGCAGAGGGAGGTGAGGCTGGGGCTTCATGGCTGCTCAGACTCTGGTGAGTCTGGAAGATCAGGCAGAGGGGCTGGGATGAGCTCGCCCTTCTCTCTCCTGTCCCTTCTTGTGCCGCAGTCACAGAAACCTGGAGCTGGAGGGCTCCCCAGGGAATGCAAATGCCTAACTTCTGCTTCTGTATAAGATGGTACCTAAATACCCAGGAGAAAGGTGTACTTACCCTTGCTTCCTAACACAAACGGGGACGGTGCTGCGCAGAGCACAGTGGTGAGGACAGAGACTGCAGCTAGCCTGACTGCCGTTGAAACCAGCTCTGCCTCTCTTAGCTAAACGATCACGCCTAAGCTCCTTATGCCTCTGTGAAGAGGGGAGAGGGGAGAATAACTACCTCCTCACAGGGTTGCTGTGAGGAGTAAGTGAGAAGATCCACGCAAAGCATTTAGCGGCCGGCGCTTATGCATAAGTGTCACCTGCTCTGATATTTATGTGTGCGGAACTGAGGTGGGTGTGGGGGGTACGTTGGTGAGCGAAACAGACTCAGCCCTGTTCTCGTGACACCATCCAATAGTCATACAAACAAATATAAAGTTACAACAGACAGCTACAGAGGAGAGGGTTAAGGTGCTACCAGAGCCCATAAAGGGGCATCTTCCCTAGGCAGGGAAGTCAGGAAGAAGTGAGGAGGTGATTCTCCACCGCGCCTGAGGAGTAAGGGTAGACGGCGAGAAGTGGGAGAAGAGGCAGCAGCGTGGGTGAGGCCTGTGTGGAAGGGAGCTGGGACGCACCAGGACCCGGGAAGAGGTGAGTCTGGGTGGTGGGGATGTAGAGAGGGACGAGGCTGAGGGTGAGGAGGAGCCAGGCCATGGTGCCTGTTTTCTTCTCTGAGGCATAGCCAGACTTGCGTTTTGTAAACCCCTCTGGCTTCCATCTGATCAGTGCAGTGGGTGCGGTGGATGGACAGACACACTTAGGGGGCTCTTGCAATCGTGTGGACTAGCAATGCTGGCAGTTGCGCCAGAGTGGAAATGAAGGGGACTGTGAGGAAAGAATGGATTTGAGAGCTACTCAGAGTGTGCAGCCACCAGGCTGTAGTGTGTGGTTGGGCGTGAGAGGTGAAGGGAGGGGGGCCACAGGTGCGCCTGGGTTTCTGGCTTGCGTAACTGGCCAGCTAGTCACTGAGAGGGGAAGGAGTACTGGCAGATGTTTTGGGTTGTGAGGGGCGGGTAGGGTCAGAGAGGCGGGCAGGGATCAAAAACGTGGTTCTGCATATGGTTGATCTGAGCTGCCTTTTACGTGTCTGTGAAGAGAGGTCCAGTAGGCAGTTATAGAGATGGGACTGGAGTTCAGTGGAAAGGTCTGGGCTGCAGATGAGGGTTTGTGAATCGTCTCTATCTATGTGGCAGTGAAACAGTGGGACCAATTGAGGGCACTAGAGGGAGTGTAGAGAGAGGAAAAGTCCATGCAGGGGGTTTGGGTAATGAGAGCAGCGAGAAGGAGGTGAGAGCCATCAGACGCTGCTGAGAGGCCAATTTAGATGAAGACTGAAAAGCATCGTTCTCTCCTTAGCAAAATGGAGGCCACCATTGGCCTCAGCGACAGCCATTGGGGAGAGCGGTGAAGCCAGATTGGAGAGTGTGGAGGAGTGGGGAGGGAGGAAAATGTGGAGAGTTCTTGCAAGAAGGCTGGCTCCGATGGGCAGAGAGAAATAGGGCAATAGCTATAGAGAGTTGAGGGTTCCGGGGCCAGTTTTTGTTCTTTTCATTTTTTAGATTGCAGAGAATTGAGTATGTTTAAAAGTCAATGGGGGGCTTCCCTGGTGGCGCAGTGGTTGAGAGTCCGCCTGCCGATGCAGGGGACACGGGTTCGTGCCCCAGTCCGGGAAGATCCCACATGCTGCGGAGCGGCTGGGCCCGTGAGCCATGGCTGCTGAGCCTGCGCGTCCGGAGCCTGTGCTCTGCAGAGGGAGAGGCCACGACAGTGAGAGGCCCGCGTACCGCAAAAAAAAAAAAAAAAAAAAAGTCAATGGGAAGACAGTCACAAAAGGAAAATCACTGTATGATTCCACTTATATGAGGTCCCTGGAGTGGTCAAGCTCCTAGAGACAGGAAGTAGAATGGTGGTTACCAGGGCCTGAGAGGAAAGAGGAATACTTGTTTAATGGATCTAGAGTTTCAGTTTCAGAAGAAGATGAAAGAGTTCTAGAGATGGATGGTGGTGATGGTTGTATAACAGCATGAATGTACTTAATGCCACTGAACTGTACACTCAAAAATGGTTAGAAGAGTGCATTTTATGTTATATATATTTTGTCACACACACAAATTTAAGTCAATGAGGAGAAAACCAGTTGATAGAGAAACTGAATATACTTAAAAGAGGAGATAATTAAGTCAGTGGTGGGAGTGGTGGATCCAAAGCCTAGTGGAGGATTAACCCCAGCAGGAGGGGTCAGGAGGGGTCAGAAGGGAAGAAGGATGCAGGGGAGTAGCTGGAGGCCGTCTCTAGTGGAAGGATGACGGGGCTTCAATTTTCTCTGCAAAGTAGGGTACAGAGAAAAGGAGGCTTTTCATAGGGAGGCTGAGGGGAAGAGAGGTTTCAATAGAGGAGGTTTGAGCCAAGAAGGTTTGAAATTGTCATTGAGGAAAGAGTAAACCAGAGGAATGGAGTAGGGTCTCCAGGCCGTGCTAGCCGCTTCGAGGTTGGGGAGCGTGGATTCAGAGAGAAATCCAGCTGTTTGCTCAGGGGTGGGATGGTCTGCAGATCAGTAGGAAGCTGCAGGCAAGAGAGGGAGCACGGAGGAGGCCTGGAAATTCTCTTGGATTCGGGAGGCCACTCCCTTCTCGGGCATCTCTTCCAGGTGTTTAGTGAAGGACTAACCCTCAATCCTCAAAGATTCTGAAACTTTAATTTCTAGCAATTGCTCTCCTGGGTATATATCCAAACAAAACAAAAACAATGCTGAGAAAAGACACATGCACCCCAATGTTCACTGCAGTACCATTTACAATAGCCAAGACATGGAAGAAACCTAAGTGTCCATCCACAGATGAATGGATAAAGAAGATGTGGTACATGTATACAATGGAATATTACTCAGCCATAAAAAAGAATGAAATTTTGCCATTTGCAACAACATGGATGGACTTGGATGGTATTATGCTAAGTGAAATAAGTCAGAGAAAGATAAATATTGTATGATATCACTTATATGTGGAATCTAAAAAATAAAACAAACTAGTCAATGTAACAACAACAACAAAAACAGACTCACAGATACAAAGAACAAACTAGTGGTTACCAGTGGGGAGGGGCAAGATAGGGGCAGGGGATTAAGGGGTAGAAAACTACTAGGTACAAAATAAAAAGCTACAAGGATATATTGTACAGCACAGGGCATTTATTTTATAAGAACTTTAAGTGGAGTATAACCTTTAAACATAGTCACTATATTGTGACTGAAACATATAATACTGTTCACCAACTATACCTCAATGAAAGAAAATAAAGCCAAGGTAAGATTGCCTGGGAATTAAGAGACAGACCTTGATCGAATTTCTCCCTCAGTACCTAACTGCGTGAGTGACTTGAGCAAGTCGCCTTATCTTTCTGAGCCTCAGTTCCCTTATTTGTAAAGGGAAATAAGAAAAGTTGCCCTGCTGGGTCTTTGTAGGATCCAGTGAGATTACTGAGCGTGGAGCATGTCACTCAGAGGCCCTCATGCTGAAGCAAAGGCTGTGTAAAGGGTGGCCGTTGTCCCTAGTGCAGCGTGAAGGCCTGCCTGTGTCTGCTGGGCAGTCACTGTGCCCTCCCATTTCCCAGGCAAGTGGGCATCTTGGCTCCCAGCAAGGATGTCAGCCAGCTTGGGGACGCTTCAGAGGTGCCCAGCAGAAGGGAGAAAATTAAAGGATAATTTTCAGGAAAAAGTAAGCTCATGACTATCATAGTGTCTATTTTATTCATATGAGGAGGGAACCAGGCAGATGTTATAACCGGTTCAGAGGAAAAGTCAAAACAGTACAAAATCTGAATAAAGGAATGCAACTGTTTTTTGTCACGAGGTGGGCAGGAGGAAGAGGGAATTTAACTGAAACTCTACTGGGCAAGGTTGAATAAGCGTGTCTGTAGTTCACTACAACTTACAACGCGCTGCAAAACAGCTCTCACGGGATTAGAATCTGATAAAGAGGAAGGGAGTGCTGCAGACAATGCATAGTTCTCCACTGAGGTGCAGCATGTTTTCCTGCACTTCTGCATGGCTGTGGTCCCTTTGCCAGGGCTGAGAGGGGGTGGATGGCTTCCCAGGGTGCCCAGTCCACTCTCAAGAAAGCCCTTCCCATCCTCTTCAGGCACGCTGACCCTCCTTCCTCTCTTCCTGTAAGTGGCTCTAAACATCAAGCCTGTTGCTTTGACACTGGTCACGGGCAGCCGCGTGACCTTGCTCCTTGTGATACTGACATGTGACTGATGCCCTTCTATTATGGCCCTTTCTCATATTGGTATCCTAGGAAGCTGGCAGTCTGTCTCCTCTATCTTTTGTCCCAGTTGGTTATCCCAGCTGTTTTGTGTCTGTTTCTGGGCAAACTGAGTCCCCACCATCGCACCCAGACAGCACCTGGCACCCCAGAGTTCCTGGGGGAATAGCTGTGGGTTTGGTAAATTGTGCCTTTGAGCAGCTCATTTTCTTCCCAGAGGGAGAGCTCCTCTGGACGGCAGCTGGGCCCGGTTTTGTTTGTTCAGCTCCCAGCCTCCTCACATGCGGAGGACAGACTTTTGTGCATCTGGCCTGTGACAAAGCCATGGAAAACAAAGAGGTGGTTTCTAATTGAGAAGATGGCTTTTTAAAGAGAATGGTGTCATACCGTGAAGTTTCAGCAGCTCTACGCAGGCATCTATGTACCAGGTGTTGTTATGAGATTCCATAGGGAAACCACATAGAGCTAAATGTGGGTCTTTAAACAAATTCAATTGTGACTCTAAGTGTAAAGGTTTCGTGAGACTCAGCTGAGCCCCTGCTGGGCCCAGTGGCTTCCTTAGAAGCTCTTGTACAGGTTTGGGAAGAGAAAACCTACACCCTGTGCATAGTGATACGTGGACTGGACTTCACCCAGGGCATTGCCAGATCACTTAATGGGGCTTGAGATATTAGCTGATGCCACTTACTAAATACTTCTGTTGTCTAAGGGCCATACCTGTCTTACCACATTTCATGACAACTCTGTGAGGTGTGGCCACAAAACACCATTTTAGATAAAGACACTAAGGTTCAAAGGGTTGAAGTGAATTACTCAGGGTAGCACAGAAACTAAGCAGTAGAGGTGGATCTGGATCTAGGTTTGTTTGCCGGTGGTACATTAACTCCCCTGAGCTTTCTTTAAGCGTTTCTAGGTCGCTGATATTTTTCAGAAACACAGAAGGGGCTCGACTTGATGATATTGGACACAGGGTGCCTTCTTACTCCAAACCTCTGGGTCATAAGTGGCTTTCAACGTGCCAGAGCTGCCCTTGGTCTTCTCTTCCTTGTGTAGCCCATCCATCTGGTGTGCAGCCAGCTACCTAGATTCCATTCAGTCAATCGAATAAGCTCCCTCGAGACCCTGCCTAGTATGGGGGAAGAGCAGGAGAATGCAACGCTCTCCTCCTCATAAGGGCTTCCGTTTAGTTGAAGAGAAGAAGACACACCCCGCTCCCCAACATACACACACACACACAAAACCAGTAAAGGTGCTGTGCGGAAGCAGAGTATATTCTTTTTGCATGAGTTTGACTATTTGAGATACCTCATGTAAGTGGAATCGTGCAGTATTTGTCCTCTGTGTCTGGTTTACTTCACTCAGTATAATGTCCTCCAGGTTCATCCATATTTGTCATATTTGGTAGAATTTCCTTCTTTTTTGATGCTGAGTAATATTCTATAGAAGCAGATTGTTGAATGGTGGTTGCCAGGGGCTGGGGTGAGGGACAGATGGGGAGTTGCTATTCAATGGGTATAAAGTTTCAATTGTGCAAGATATATAAGTTCTTAGAGATCTGCTCTACCTTGTGCCGATAGTTAACAGTACTATATTTTGCACTTAAAAATTTGTTAAGAGGGTAGATCTCATGTTAAGTGTTCTTACTGCAATGAAAAAAAAGCAGGGTGTACTCCAGTGTGGGGCCGATACCCCCGGCCTGGAGTTCTTTGGCATGGAGTTCTTTCTGTGAGGGCACTACTGAATCTTGAAGGGAACATTCAAAACCTATATTTAATTTGTGGAAAATAGCTATCTTTAAAATAACCTGCTATCTGACCTCACACCACATTTCAGCTCAGTCACCACGCACAACCAGTGCTTACATCAGAATCTCACTCAGTCATCAAATGTCTACACTTTGAGGTCATTTGCTAGGAATTTTTGCATCTGTGTTCATGAGGGATATAGGTTTGTAATTTTCCTTTCTTGTTATGTCTGTCTGTATTTTTGATATCAGAGTAATGCTGTCTTTGTAGAGTGAGCTGGGAATGGTTCGTCTAAAATTTTCTGGAAGGGTTTGTGTAGAACTGGTATTACTTTTTTCCTGAGTGTTTGGTAGAGTTTACCAGTAAAGTCATCTGGGCCTAGAATTTACCTTGTGGGAAGGTTTTTAGCTACAAATTCAACTTCTTTAATAGACACAGGGTTATTCACGTCACTTGTTTCTTCTTCCCGAGCTTCGTTAGTCTATATCTTTCAAGAAATTTGTTCATTTCTTCTACGTTATCGACTTTGTTAGCATAAAGTTGTTCATATTTCCTCATTATCCTTCTAATATCTGTGGAATAAGATGTGATGTCTGAAGTGACATGACATCCTTTAAGGTGATCCAAATGGTATTGGAAATCCCAGAGCCGAAAAGGACTTCGGAGATCAACTAGCCATTCATTTCAGAATGAATTACTGATCACCTGCTCCATGCCAGACTTTGTGAACAGGGCTAGAACTCAGCTGCCAACAACAGCAGTAAAACAGAAACAGACATGCTCCCTGCCTTTGTGAAGCTCAGGGTCTTGCCTGATTGTTTCATTTTACAAATGAGATAACTGAGGCCTGAGAGGAGAAGGTGAGCTGTACAGTTGCACAGAGCACAATGGCAGGCCCATGTAGGCTGAAGCCTTCGTAACGGCCTGTCCAGGACTCTTTCCTGGCTCTCTGGTGACACGTTCTAAGTCCATGTTTTCTCACTCCCATCATATAATTTATCCATCTCATTTATCACTTAGCTCTCCCACTATGAGAGGAGGCATTTTTGGCCTGTTTTGTTCATTGATGCCCAATGCCCAGGTGCCCAGGATAGTGCCCATTACGTAGTAGATGTGCAAGAAATATTTGTTGAATGAAATATAGTCCAAAGAACCTTCTGTTCACTCAGTGGATTGCCTCCAAACTTCGTTTTTTTAAACTTTTTATTTGAAAATACTTGAAAACTTCCAGAAAAGTTGCAATAATATGACAAATACAAAGAATGCCTATATACCATTTATCCAGATTCACTTATTTTTTCATTTTACCCCATTGCTATATCATCTGATCTATCCATCTTTCATATTTTTTTTCATTTGAGAGTAAGTTGTATACATTGCAGACATCAAGCCCTAAATATTTGTTACAGACCGAAAGTTTACAGCTCTCCCACAAATTTTATGTTGAAGCCCTAACTACCCAATATGATAGTATTTGGAGGGAGGTGGGGCTTTGGGGAGAGAATTATGTTTAGATGAGGTCCTGAGGGTGGCGCCCCCATGATGAAGGGATTAGGATCCTTATAAGAGGAGGAAGAGGGACCAGAGCTCGCTCTCTCTCCGCCATTAAGGACACAGTTAGAAGGTGGCCATCTGCAAGCCAGGATGAGGGCCCTCACCAGGAACCAATCTGCTGGCACCTTGACCTTGGACTTCCCAGCCTCCAGAACTATGAGAAATAAATATCTGTTGTTTAAGTTACCCAGTCTATGGTATTTTGTTATCGCAACCTGAGCAGACTATGATTTTTTGGTACCGAGAAACAGAGTGCTGCTATACAAATACCTGAAAGCGTGCAGGTGGCTTTGGAACTGGGAAACTGGTAGAAGCTGGAGGAGTTCTGAAGGGCACACTAGAAATACAGACAGAGGGAAATTCTGGTGAGGACTCAGAAGGAAAAGAGGAGAGCTGGAGAGAACGCCTCTTTTTTTTTTTTTTTTTTTGCGGTACGCGGGCCTCTCACTGTTGTGGCCTCTCCCGTTGCGGAGCACAGGCTCCAGATGCGCAGGCTCAGCGGCCATGGCTCACGGGCCCAGCTGCTCCGCGGCGCGTGGGATCTTCGCGGACCGGGGCACGAACCCGTGTCCCGTGCATCGGCAGGCGGACTCTCAACCACTGCGCCACCAGGGAAGCCCGAGAACACCTCCTTTTAGAGAAGACAAATAATCATGAACAGAACGTTGGCAGAAATATGGATGATAAAGGCCATTCTGGTGTGGTCTCTCAGATGGAAATGACACGAGGAACATGTTATTGACCAGTGGAGAACAAGTGACCCTTGTTATAAAGTGGCAGAGGACTTGGCTGAACTGTGTTCTAATGTTTTGTGGAAGGTGGAACTTGTGAGTGAAGAAACTGGATATTTAGCTGAGGCAATTTTTAGAAATTGCCTTAGGGAAAGCACTGAAGGAGTGGCTTGGTTCCTCGTGACTGCTTTTAGTAAAATGTGAGAGGAGAGAAATGAATTGAAGAAGGAATTGTTTAGCAAAAAGGAAACAGAACTTAAAAGATTTGGAAAATTCTCAGCTTATCTATATTGCAAAAAATGAGAAAACTTGTTCTGAAAAAAACTAAGAGGATGGCCCAACAAGCATTTGATAAAAAGGTCAGTGTGGGAGTGAACCACAGACCTAATCAGCCACCCCAGCAGAAACACTGCTAGTGTGAACTGAACGAGTGTGGATACAGGACAAAATGAAGGCAGGCTGTCAGACTTAGATTCTACAGGACCAAACTATAGAGCTCTTTGCCCGCAAACATATACCATTCTTCAAGACAAGGGAAGAATGAACCCAATGGTGATTCAGAGACCATCAGGGCTGCCTCCTTGGTTTCAAAGGGGGCAGGGCACTGCCTTGACCTCAGTAGGCCATATGGCAGCTGCCCAGGGCCTTGGGGGAGTGACTCCTACCCGGCAGAGCCACGCAGGTGGGACTGATGCCCCACCACGTCTATAAGGCAGAGCATCAAACCAGAGAGGATTATTCTCAAGCCTTAAGATCTAATGGTATGTACTTTGCTAGGCTTAGACTTTCTTGGAACCTGTCACTTCTTTCTTCCTTCTAATTTCTCCCTTTTGGAATGAGAATCTCTACTCTATGCCTGTTCCACCACTGTATTTAGGAAACACATAATTTATCCAGTTTCACAGGTTCACAGCAGGAGAACAGTTTAACTTCAGGTTGAATCGTTTTGCTCTCTTCTGGTTTAGATAATAATATTTAGATAAGACTTTGGACTTCAGCCTTTAGAGTTGATACCAGAATGAGTTAAAACTTTTGGGGATGTTGGGGTAGAATTAATGTGTTTTGTATGTGAGAAGGACATGATTTTGGGGGATACAGGGGTAGAAAGTTATGGACTGAATGTTTCTCCCCCAAATTCATATGTTGAAGTCCTAACCCCCAATGTGATGGTATTTGGAGACGGGGCAAATGGGAAATAATTAGGTATAGAAGAGGTCTTGAGGGAGGGGCTTCCACGATGGGATTGCTGTCCTCATAAAAAAATAAGGAGAGAGACTAGAGCTTGCTCTCTTTTTACCATGTGAGGACACAGGGAGAAAGCAGCCATCTGCAAGCCAGGAAGTGGGCCCTCACCTGGTAGCTGAATCTGCTGGTACCTTGATCTTGGACTTTCCAGCCTCCAGAGCTGTGACAAAGAAATGTCTGTTGTTTAAGGCATCCAGTCTGTGGTATTTTGTTATAGTAGCCTGAACTGACCAAGATAATACTTTAATGTGTACTTCCTAAGAATATGTCTTATGTAACCAAAATATAGTTATCAACTTCATACATTTACACTGATACCATACCTTAATCTGGCTGCATTGCAGTTTTGTTAATTGACCCAATAATGTCTTTTATGGCATATTTTTTCTTCTAGCACAAGATCCAGATTAGGATCACGTGTTGCATCTAGTTGTTACGCCTCTTTAGTCTCCTTCAACCTAGAATATTTCCATATCCTCTGTCGTTTAAGACACTGACATTTTTGAAGAATAAAGTCCTTCTTTAAAGTTTTTTAAAATTTAGGGTTTATCTGATGCTTTCTCAGTATTAAATTCAGTTTCTGTATTCCTGGCTGGAAAACTACACAAATGACACTGTATCCTCCTAAGAGCATCATATCAGGAGGCATCCAGTGTCCATCTGCCCTTCAGCTTGGATATGGTGTTGTTTGATTTGGCCACTGTATAATTACATTTTTCCCTTGCGGTCTATGAGTGAACACTTTTAATACTGTGCCATTATTCTGCTCCAGATCAAAATTCCCTCCTACGTTTAACATTCATCGATCACTTTTGCCTGAGCCAGCCTTTACTATGATGGCTGAAAAATGATGGGTCTTTTAACTTCAGCTCTCCCTTCTCCATGTAATCCAGCTGGCACTCAGAATTTTATTATAAGCAAGAAGCCTCCCTTCTCCTCCTCCATTTATTTCCTTCCTCCCTCCCTCCCTCCCTCCTTTCCTCCCTCCCTTTCTTTCTTTCTTTTCTTTTTGTATTTGTTATTGGTAAGAACTCAGAGATTCCTATATTTTCAATGGTTTCTAATTCATTACGGTTCTGAACTACTTAGGTGTTCAACTTGTCCCAGATCTGGCTAGTGGGAGTTCCGTCAAGCTGGCTCTTGTTTCCCCATGACATGCATGCCCTCATCGTTTTTTAAAATACTTCTATACTTTCTGGCTTAACAAGATGTTCCAGTTCATTTTGTAACCTATCTGTTGGGTTTTTAATATTTCATCTTTATTAATTTTATCCTGAATGCACAAAGTGTTCTGGCTCAGAGACAGATTTCTTATTTAAATACCTTAGAGTAAGTAAGAAGTGCATTAGTCTCCGCTTACATTCTTATTCCTAGTGCAATGCAATAAGAGCCAGGCCAATTATCCTACATGAGTAGCCAGGTACCCTATAAGCAAGGGACAAAAAATAAGTCATTTTTTTCCCTTGCTTATAAAAGGCAGGAGGTAGCTGAAAAAGAGTCCCCTTCTTACTCCAGCCCTTTGGAATATAAATAAACTTACCTAGAGCTGTCCCTAAGTTCCTGGGCTCTTTCCTCCTGCTCCGGTCTTCCTGGTCTCTTAGAATATATTTGTATTAACCTAGAGATATAGTCTGAGCTGTAACCATTTAGCTTCTTGGGGGAGATAAGTGAAGTTTTACTATGTTTTGAGTCAGAGAAGAGCAATTAACTAGACAAATAGCTATAGATTTTATTCTCATTGTTTATAAAGTCTCAGGAATCTGGGGCTTTCTGCAGGAGTGCCGAGAGATCCTGGGAAGTTTTATTTCCCCATACTATCCTACCCTACTTCTGGGATATGCCAGTTTTTCCCAAGGAGCCCTGGTTCCTTTAAGTGAAAAATGGTATTAGAGACCAAGATCTAGGTACTAGATATGTTCATGCCTAACGAGGTTGTCTTTGCTTCTTGGCCCTTTCAGCAGGTAGAGGAAATATATGCATGTACACACACAATACTCATACATGTGTATTCATTCATTTACACATATGCATACGTGTGTATGTATACACACCTACATAGACACATGTATATACATGCAAAGATACCTATTTTAGAAATGACAGACTTAAATTGATACCTCAGTCTTTCCACACGAAGGTATTCCTTGCCTTCCCCATTGTGTATTTGTAACCCCCCCCTTCTTTCAAAGTGAGAATCCCCCTTCTAACAACATCAGCACACTGATTTATTTGCTCATATCTATAGTACATCTAAAGTAATTTGAAAATTGTTTTGCATATCTCTACATAAAACAAACCTATCAAAGTTTAGGATTTGTTTGCAATTCTCTTTCACACCCTGCCCAAGACTGAGGGGATATGGCCAAATAATGAGGTAACCCTAAGTTACCTCGATTAGTCCTTCTGTTTCTCTTCACTTCGATTATGAATTCATTTGAAATTCAACTGTATTCATTTTGTTCCAGTTCTAGGTTTTCCTTTTCCTTACCTAAAAAAAAAAAACACAGAATATTAACATGCTTCCAAAATTCAAAACTATCCAAAAAGGTATCCAAAAAGGTGAGTGTTACTCACTCCTGAATTCCTTCTACCCTGTTTCACCACCACCCTTTGTAGGTAACTCACTACTGTTGTGTGATTTATACTTATATGTTTCTATTTGTAAAGACAAATATATATATAAATATATATGTTTTAATTCACCTTACTCCTTACAAAAATGTAGTAGACTATATATGCTCTTTTACAGTCTGCCTTTTCCCAGTACCTTCTGGAAACTACTCCATATCAGTTCATAGAAATCTTCCTCATTCTTTGTTGCAGCTGCATAGTACTGCTTTGTGGGGGAGTTTCACAGCTTATTCTTTCAATCTCCTTTGCTTGAACATTTAAGTACTTTCCAACATTTACTTCCTCTAATATATTATGGTTCTTTGGATGACCTTTCCTGTGATTCTAGGTAGAATTACGGGCCCCTCTGATTTGGGGTTTGTGGTGGGTTTCAATTTGTGGTGCCCTTCTGTTTAGCACTTCCCTGTCCAGGTCCAGTTTACAATGGTCAGGCCTTCCCTTAAGGCCCAGAGCCTTCATATCATTTTTCAGGTCTACGGAAGACCTTGAAGACCTCTTTGTCTTCCTAGAGCACTAGCTAGCTTTGCAACTGTGGCAAATTTGCAAATCTGGTGGCCAGAACACAAACTTTACTTTATCGTCCCTTAACATTTTTGAAAGATTGCCTAGTACAGTGGGAGGTCAGACATACCTTGATTTGCAACCCAGCTCCATCCCTTCCTAGCTGTGTGATCTTGGGCCAGTTTCATAACCTCTCAGTTTCCTTTTCAAGCCCTGTTTGGGGCTTGGAAATATTGTGAGGGGTAAGCGAGAAGACATCGAACTGGACTGTTGTCTGAGTTTAACAAAACCACTAAGCCTAAGCTCTATAGTTAAGAGATATCAATATCTACACATACACACACACACACAGTGTATTAGTTTCCTAGGCCTGCCATGACAAAACACCACAGATGGGGTGGCTGAAACAGAGAGATTTATTTTCTCAGTTCTGGAGGCCAGAAATACTAGACCAAGGTGTCATCAAGGTTGGTTTCTGACAAGGGCTCTTCCTGGCTTATGGATGGCCACCTTCTCTCTATGCCATCTCATGTGCATGTCGGTTGGGGGGAGAGAGATCTCTGCTGTCTCTTCCTTTTTCTTATAAGGACATCAGTTTTATTAGATTAGGGCCCCATCCTTATGACCTTGTTTAACCTTAATTACCTCTCCAAAGGCCCTATCATCTCCAATATAGTTACACTGGGGGTTAGGGATTCAACATATGAATTTGGTGCAGGGGGACATAATTCAGTTCATAACAGAGGGGAAGAAAGATCTGGTAAGATAAAAGACTCACATATTCACACTGGGAATATCTGAAGAATGCAGTTATGCATGATTATTTTCTTCCATATGTATGTAGATAGATTGTGTGTGTGTGTGTGCGGGCGCGTGCACGTGGATTCCTGTATTTTCTAACTTTCTGCAGTGACTATTTCTTACTTTATGACTGCAAAGTTTACTTTAAACAGGTTGCTAAACAGCAACAGTCCATCTCCCAAGTGTAGTCTTTTCCTGGCATGTACTGCCTGGGGGCTCCGTTGCTCTGGCAATGACTTGCTTTCTTCATCATGAGGCCCTGGGGATCCCTGAACTCAGGTCAGACTGTGCATGTGGGTGAGTACAGGAGCATCTGAGAAGAGCTTTATTTTTAAGTCACTTGTGCTGCAGTTGGACAAATGACAGACTGAGATGTTGTCCAGACATGGCTGGTCACCCAGGCAGGGACTTACAGGATGGTCATGTCCTATAAATAAGGCACCTGGGGCCCAGAGAAGGTAAGTGAGTAGGGATAAATCACCTGGTGTCAGGTCCTCTGCACAGAAAGAAGCATAGCTTAAGGCTTAGACTTTCAATATACCAGCAGATTTTTTTTTTGAATGGGGGGTGGAGTGGGATGGGACAGGGAGTGAAATTGTAGAGTTCAGTCATGAAAGTCATGTAAAAAATAGTGTGAGGGTGTCCCACTTCCCCCTGGGGCCTCCCTGTCACCCGCTCAAACATGTCTACCTTGCAAAGCCCTGTCTGCCAGGATGCACACTCTGCCTTTGGACTATAGTGCTGAATTCCTGTGCTGTGAGTTACCGTGTTCTCCACAGAAAGAGGACAGTGCTTAATGTTGGAAGGTGTGGGGCCCCTCCTAGTTCCTATGGCCGCTCACCTGTGGGACTCCAGGTCAGTTGCCTCATCCTTGAACTTCAAATCCCCACTCCACTCCCAAAGGCACATACCAGCTGCTCTTCTTTCCAAGTTCTCATTTTAGGAAATGGCCTGAGGTCCAGGAGTCACCTTGACCTCTTTTTTCTTCACTTTCAACAACCAGTTAGTCTACAAGCCTACAGCTGACAGTTGTAACTCTTTTTCATTTCCCCATCATTTTTTACTTAGGCTATAGCAGCAGCTTCTATCTGATCTCCTTTTCTGTAAAAACTCTAGTCCAGAACACGGGTCAGTTTGGATTCTTCTCACTTACAAGCCTTCACTGGTCCTGTAATCTACTGAGGAAATGCTAAGCTCCCTGGTGTGGCCCCTGCCTACACTTCTCTGACCCCTTCTGGCCCTCCTTTTGTATCTAAGCCACTGGACAAACTGCAATTCCCAAAAAAGCTATTCACTCTACTAATTAGAATTAGGTTTGGCTGCAAGTGACAGGAATACTCTGCCCGCCTCTCAACACTAGCTTAACAAGATAAAAATGTATTTTTCATGTAAAAGAAGTCTAGAGTTGGTATGGTGTTCCAGAGAGTCAGGAACTCAAGCTTCTACTCCCTTGTGCATCTGCCATTCTAACACGTGACTTGCACTTCATGGTCCAAGATGGCTGCTCAAGCTCCAGCCATCACATCCACTTTTTGCCAGCAGGAAGGAGGAATGAACAAGGAAGGGCATAACCCTGACTCTAAGAACAGTTCCTGGAAGTCACACTTGCTTACACACCTTTGGCCAACATTTTGTCACATGGCCATACTTAGCTGTAAGAGAGGCTGGGAAATTTTTATTTCAGGTAGTCTTTATTTTAGGTAGCCATGTGTTGAGGTATCTGTTACCAAGGAGGAAAGAGAGGATGGGTATGGGGTGACACCTAGCAGTCTCTGCCATGTATTCTCACATCTGGGGATTTGCACACGTCGTTTCTTCTGTCCAGGTCCTCTTCCCTCTCCCTCCTCACTCCCTTGACTTGCCTAGTCTTATTTGTCCCTTAACATTCACTTACCTCATGGCCATCCTCACTCTGGCACCCTGTGACTGCCTGGGGGCTCCTTAGCACGCAGTACAACTGCACAATCTCTGGCCAGGGTGGGCCCACCACCAATAGTTCTTGTTTCAAAGATACACTGAGGAAATGAGATGATATTCTTCAGGCTCCCAGGACCTTCCTACGTCTGGGGGAAGGTGTGGGGATGGGGTAGCTGAATGACCTTAGAGGCTCTTGGCAAATTGCCATCCTTGGTTGTACAGACCACCCATCTTCCCATAGTCATTCTTCAGATACTGCAGGGACATTGATTAAGTCTCAGCCTCCTCGTGATGGTGAGTGATCGAGGTGGGGAGGGATTTTTTTGGAGGGGAGCCATGCTGTGCGGCTTGCGGGGATCTTAGTTCCCCAACCAGGGACTGAACCTGGGCCCCCAGGCAGTGAGTGCGCCGAGTCCTAACCACTGGACCGCCAGGGAATTCCTGGGGAGGGATTATTGTTGTGATTCTTGCTTTCAATTCCAGTCAATTCTTGTTTTGATTTCTGCCATTTGTTCATTTTACACCTGGGCAACATCATCTCCCACCTGCTTTTTAAGGTGACTGACAGCAGATCACACAAAACAACTCTGTCCCTTAAGAGGGACACAGCTTCTTTCATTGCTAAGCCTTCGGGGCCCCTTCTCTCTCTTTCTCACTCACTCCTGTGCCGCATTTGATCCTCAAGACACCTCCTGTTTGAGACAGCAGGGCAGTGTTACCTGCACTAGGCCTAGGGCGACTGTCTGACCTTCTCACGGTCATCAGACGAGTGGCAAAGCCAAGAACTGAGCCAGGTCTTTCTGTAATAAGTCTAGTAGTTTTCACCTTCTGCTGCCACACTTTTCATATTTTGATAAGTACTTTAATTAACATTTCTGTTCATAATTTTTTCCCAAATTTAGCTTCTCTTAGGATAAATGCCAAAATGTAAAATTACTGAGTCAAAGGGTATACAGTAAATACTTTATTTTTATTTTATTTTATTTTTCATCTTTATTGGAGTGTAATTGCTTTACAATGGTGTGTTAGTTTCTGCTTTTTTAAAAGGCTGTTAATGGATTTTGCAAAACTGATCTGTCCCATGGAGTCTTATCACAGTCACATTTTGCCCAGGCCAGCCTGACAGCAGGGGAGCCTGGGAGTGTGGGGAGGAGAGGAGCAGTAGCTGGTTCCCCAGCACGGTGCACGTGATCACTGCCCCAGCCTGGTGAGATTCTCACATTTAAGCGTATGTTTCTGCATATGCCATGGTCCCTCCACACGAGCCGACTACTTCATTTGGTGCTCAACCACAGATACTGGCATCTGGTCCAGTGCTGCAGAAACCATGGCCTGTATTAGATTCTGAGATGTCCTGTGTCCGTCTCCATCATGCTTTGTAATAACTACGTGCTGAACTTTATAGGTGACTGAAGGGCTTTTCAGAGATCATTTTGGTTATATGAGATTCTGACTTTAAACCTCACCCCCACGACTCCCATATAAGGTATGACTGCAGGGGACTATACCCAGAGCCATTTTCACTGTACCCTTGGCTCCAACAACCTCAAAAGTCTGAGTGGAACCCTTTCTACTCTATGGCTGATGAATTATGACAAAATGTCCTTTCAGGCCCACACAGTTCTGGCTGGCATCTTTGCCTTCTTCTTAAGTTAAGTGCTGCACCAAAACTCAGAAGCTTCATGGGGCTCTGGGGCCTCAGGTGGTACTTATAATGTGTCAGGTATTACTACAAGCCAACAGTCACATGTAAATGTCCAGGTGACAGCTTGTCTGTTTCTTCCTGCAGTTGGTCACCACAGAAGGGCGCTTCCTCAAAGACAGTTTGTACAATGAAGGAATCCTAATTGTATGGGACCCGTCTGTTTACCATTCAGATATCCCAAAGGTAAGTGGGTGTCCATGGGAAATTGGGATTGAGTCACCTGTTTGTCTATAGATTTCCCTGAGGTCCTGGGTTTTAAAGTCACGGCTGACGTGGACCACACTGAGGGCTGGCTATTTCCATTTTAGGGCACCCCACTTCTGGACTAGCAGTTCAGAAGGATTCCTGTCCTGTACCAGTGCTCGCCATGCCCACCCTGCACTGCCATGTATTTGTCTCCCAATTATGGTCTGTACCAGCTGTAACAGTGGCTGGATTTCCCACCATCTGGGGTGGATTGTGTTCATGTAATACAATTATTATTCCTGACGGGCACCAGCAGGAATAGACAGTGGTTACTGTCACTTCTATACGTAATATTACCACACTCTTCCCACACTTCCAATTTCCAGATGCTTCTCATTTCACTCTCGTAGCTACATAAAGAAGTAGATAGGCAGAAGCATGGTTATTCCCATTGTACAGAGGAGGAAAACAGAATATGTGTGCATGTCGGGGGGTCACCTTCCCTGGGACTTGATTGCTAAGCAGAGGGCCCAGATCTGCAACATCAGCTTTTCCAGGGAAGGAGAAAGAGTCTCAGTCCTGCTGGAGTCTAGCTTCTCCAGAATGACCCTCTCACCGTTACACACGTCAGTTGGCCTCTCCCTGATACGGGCCTCTCCCTGATACGGGCTGTGGCAGTGGCCACAGGAGAATGGCTTTAGGGAGGAGGGACAGAGAGCACTGTTCTTGGGACACTTAATTCTTATGCTGGACACACCAATAGCTGATGGGCTCTGGTATCCCTGGCACTGTCCTCTCACTACCTCAGTTTCCAGTTTTGTGTTGATCTCACTTAGAACTGAAATTTGCCTGGGTCAGGTCAAGGACTGTGAATCCACAGATGTGGCAAGCTGTGCCCCCGTTTTCACCCCTTTAAAAGAGAGGTGGGGTTAGATAGGGCCAAGAGGCCCTCTCGGCTCTGATATCCTTCCCAGATTCTAGGATCCTGAAGTCTGAAGCCGTTCCAGGGTCAACAAGCTCAAAGCTTGGTGAGCACAGTGCTGGCTCCCCCACTATCGAGTGAGAGCTTGAAGTCCGGAATTGTCTGTGCCTCAGGAGTCTGCCTTGGTCCTTCCCCACCTCCCCTCAAGTCCTCAGACGAGGATGACCCCCTGGGGGCAGCAGTGGCATTGGCACGTTGCTCTCCTTGAGAAGACCTCTTCCTTCTTTTTCAGTGGTACAAGAATCCCGACTACAGTTTCTTCGATAGCTTCAAGAGTTATCGTAAGCTTCATCCTGATCAGCCCTTTTACATCCTCAAGCCCCAGATGCCTTGGGAGCTGTGGGACGTCATTCAAGAAATCTCCCCCGAGCAGATTCAGCCAAACCCTCCCTCTTCTGGGATGCTCGGTGAGTCCATGTCTGGGGAAGGACCTCTTGTGCTTGATTCTAGAACAGATTAGCCTTCTACTGGGGTCTCATTCGTTCATTCGTTTGTTCGTTCACCACACAGTTGCTAGGTTTTGGCTGTGTTTGTACGCTGAGGCAAATTCCAGCTAAGACACAGAGGTCGATAAGATAGACTCCGCCTCCTTAATTTCAGGGTGTCCAGTGGGAGAGTTCAGTCAGGTGTCTGCGGCAACGTTCAGTTTGTGCCAGGAAAGAGTGACCAGCCCGTTGCCATAGGAGAGAGGACCCCCTTCCAGAGGGACAGTTTGAGAACTTGGCCCAGGCCTGGGAGAGGGGAGGATTTGGCAGGTGGAGATGGAGAAACGGGAAGCACAGACAAGAGGCGGCAAGAAAACAGGAGGAGCAGGGCTGAGACTCGGATGAGGCCA
The DNA here is from genome assembly GCF_963455315.2 of Globicephala melas. NCBI lineage: Eukaryota > Metazoa > Chordata > Mammalia > Artiodactyla > Delphinidae > Globicephala > Globicephala melas. Next base: position 80,147,836 of record NC_083317.1, on the reverse strand, counting down.
GCGAAGCACTTGCTTCAGGTGTCGATTTAAGGAGGTGCCAAGAAATTCAGAAACGAATGATATCTTAATACAGTATCTTTTTTAAAAAATCACAATTACTGCAAAATTTTATGATACACAAAATATCAAAATTTTAGATAAAGACAGGATCAATAATAATGTCATTATTGTCCTGGGCCATATTAAAATCTGTGGAAAAAGGAAGAGTCAATAATATTTTATTCAGAATTTCAAAAATCTGTTCACCCTAGTGACCACCCTAGTCGTGGCCCTGAGAGAAGCCTGAGCGGTGAGGCTTAGCCGGGTTTGGGGGCCACGAATGGAGCTGTGGGTGCTGACGTGGGGGTGGGCTGGGGTCAGAGTGCTGGGGGCCCTGCATGTTGGCTACAGACTTTCTTCTTGGACCTACTCCACACCTCTCCACCCTGATGGCCCGTCTGCCCTTCCCTCCCTTTCACTTTGAGTTCAGCTGGACCACGGGCACTTTCCACGAGCCTCCAGGGCTGCCTACGGCTCCCCGCCCCCCCCCCCCCCCCCCCCCGCCCACCTCACGGTCCCGGCCCACCCATCTTCCCTACTGGACTGCAAAGTCCCTCAGGGCAGGGACTGCGTTTGCCTCATCCTTGTGGGTCTGGTGCAGGATAGCCCTGAGCTAAACGTTCCTTGAGCAAACGAACAAATAAGTGTTTACTATCAGAGGCATTTCCTGATAGAAAGAGATGGAAGCGCTTTCAGCATCCCATCGTCTTCATGCCTTTCTCTTCCACTTTTGGATGGGTGCATTAGGGGGCTCTCCCTGGACCCCTTTTGAGCAGAAGTAGATGGAGAGCTTCCTGGGACACTTTCTCATTGCCCTACTGCCTGCCTTTGCCCATGCTATTCCCGCCACCGCCAGGCTTTCCCCCTTGCCCAGCCCTCATGGCCAGAGCCCCTGCCAGGCCCCATAGCAGTGCTCCGGGAGGTGCACCAGGACCCTCTCTCATGGAGGGCTCCCTCCCATCATCTCTAGAAGCACTTCTGCTGTGCCTTCATCAGTTAGTTGCAGAGGTGTCTTTTCTCCCCCACTGAACCAGGAGGCAGCCAGAGGGCAGAGGTGGGGCTTTTCCCATGTCTGATTCTTCTAGAACAGAGTTGCTGCTAGCAGTTTACAGTTTTGCTGTTAGTGAGGACTGTTCATCATAAAGATTCCCTATATTTATGGTTGACAAAAGCAGTCTAGAGCCATGATGTTATTGCATCCTAACGATAGCCTATGTGGTAGGAAGCGTGGGTAAATCACCCCCTTGGGGCAGATGAAGAACCTGAGGCCCCAAGCAGATGAGCAAGCCAGGTGGGGACAAGCGTGGGTGGTGGCAGGCGTCTCCCACCTCTTGCTGGGTTTGCACCCTGAGTGTTCTGTACCCTCCCTGAGAGCACAACCTGGCCACACCCTCCCGGCTCTTGTCTCCCGCCTGACTGAGCAGAGCGCATCAGTACAGACCACGGCATGCTCCTGTGCCAACGGTCCCTCCTCCCACCTGAGGCACGAAGCCTTCCCTCCCCACGCTGTTCCTCCGGGTACTGATATAAGAAACGCCTCCCAAGTTACCATCTACAGAGCTGCTAGAAGGTAATATCTGCACGGAATGGTTCCGTCTCCTCAGTCACGTTGTCCTGTCTCTTCACATAGCTTATGGACAGTCATCAGTTCATTGATGATGGAGCCCTCCAACCCATTAGTGTTCAGGGAGGACCTGCTGTGCACCAGGCCCTGACCTGGGTGCTGAGCAGGGCAGCACGAACCCTACGAAGGTGCACAGGGCCCTGCACCCAGAGGGACAGCCTGCTGGACTGGCTTCCCAGAACAGCTCAGACTGGGAATCACACTCAGGAACTCCAGCCAGACCCCTCCCCAGATGTGGGGGCGTAAGCTGCTGGGCTCCCTGGGCAGCACTCTGGGGAGCTGGGGCGGGCTGCCGGGCAGGACTCACCTCTGCTCGCCTCTCCAGGCATCATCATCATGATGACGCTGTGTGACCAGGTGGACATTTACGAGTTTCTTCCATCCAAGCGCAAGACCGACGTGTGCTACTACTATCAGAAGTTCTTCGACAGCGCCTGCACGATGGGCGCCTACCACCCGCTCCTCTTCGAGAAGAACATGGTGAAGCACCTCAACCGGGGCACGGACGACGACATTTACCTGCTTGGAAAAGCCACGCTGCCTGGCTTCCGAAGCATTCGCTGCGGAGCGTAAGCTGCCCGGCCAGGCCCCCCACCCTTCTCCATCGGGCATTTTACAGCTGGTCTCCTGGCCGCCCTGGGCCCAGGAAGGCTGTTCCTGAGTGATCACCGCCTGCAGTCCAGGTAGCAAGAACCTTCAGGAATCCAAGGGCAGGGACCCAGGCCCAGCCTGCCCTTTTGTCGTGGGGCTGTGTGAATCGAGAGCTTCCCACCACACTCACGTACACACGCCTAGGATTCCTTCCAGTCAGAGTCTTCTCTGCCCCTCCCCCGCACAGGTAAATGCGAGATCCACCTTTCCCAGCAGGGCTGCCAAAGCTGGGCTGCTTTCCCCACTGGAATGGTGTTATTCTTGCAAACCAGTGCTCTGTCACGCTTGAAATCTACACCTAGACACTGATTTCATGTTTTAAACAAACTCTCCCATATTATGATTGTGCCCATTACAAGGTGCCTCTGAGGGGCAAGTAAGTGTCACAAGGCATAGGAAACACAGTCAGTTCCTCCAGAACTACTAAGCTGCTCCTAAGGTCCACGCCCTGGGAGAGGCAGTGTTCCTATCACTCCGCTGGTCTGGCGGCCCTTGGCCTTGGTGCTGGTGAGCAAAGGGTCTTGATGCACCCACAGCCCTCTCCATGTGTGAGGAGATGAGAGTACAGAAAAGAAGGTACAGTCTCCATCCTCAAGTTGCTTACAGCTCAGTGCGAGTGACTGAATGGATTCGGCGTGCTCAGTGCCCTGGGGGCTTGCAGGGTGGTGGGCTTGCTGTGCTGCCATCTTTGCACCAGCAGGGGCCACACACTTCCTGTGTCAGTGGGTCATAGAGGGCTTCATGGAGCTGGGGGCTGTGGAGTGGATTTTAGAAGAGGAAGAACATGTCAAGCAGATTCTGTCCGAGTCATCTGAGATGTGTTTTCCTTTCTGCCTTTATTACCCATATTTATCCGCTAAGATCTGCCTGAATTTACATGAGCTTCAAGTTAGTTTTTGAGGAAGCCCCTCCCTCATGTCTGAGGCAGCAAGTGCAGCCCCGTGACAGATGCCAGGCAAGCCAGATGCCAAAAGCCCTATCTCCCCAGGCTCGCCTGCTCTGAGCCTAGCCTACCCGCTGGGCGTGCACACCATATCCAGGTCTTCCTGTTGGATGCCTACCCCCACACCTCCTCCTGCAATCTTGTTTTTCCCTTTACTCTTCCTCCTCCAAAATTACTTTTAAGCATTTTCCACTTTAAGATACCCGCACCCATTTTTTTTTTTTTTTTTTTTTTTGGACATACACGGGCCTTTTGTGAAAGGTCTCTCAGGGACTGGGAATGGGGTTTCCTAGGACTTAAAAGTAGCTCTCAGAGGTCAGAACCCTGGAGATCATGACTGATTCTCACCAGGTGTATCAGATTGCTGTACCCTCCACCCCTCCCTGCAAGGGAGCAACACCAGAGTCTCCAGGCAGAGGCCTACCCACTGTGGTCTGTCTACTCACTCCCTGGACCATTGTGCTAAGTCCCCTCCCCCGATGGGGAGCCACACTGGACTGGACCAGGCTTCTGGACTCCCAAAGCTAGCCCTGTGTGCTCAAGGGCCTCGAATGTTTGAGCTCCAGACCAGCTGTTTTGGAGCTGGAATCCTCGTTCGCTGCCAAACCACTGGCTTGAGGAGGCAGTAGAAAGAGCTCTGGAGTGAGAAGCCCTGGGTTTTCAAAGTGATGTTCCCCTATTACTCGATATGCCACCATGGGCAAATTCTCCTCTCTGAGCCTCTGTTTCCACATCTGTAAAATGGGTGATAAGCCTGCTTCACAGGTGCTGTGACGGTTACCTGGCATATTGTAGGTGCTCAGTACATGCTGCATTCCTCCCTTCCTTTACTAAGGACCTTCTCTGTGCTCACATCTGGGCATGACCCTGCTTTGAAGGCCAGAGAGGGGGCCTTGTCCTGAGGGAAGTTAATGTCCTATTGGGAGACTACACCTACCCTGCTTAGAACACCCTGGAAACCATCCGAGGGAGTGGAGGGTGCAGAACGTGCCCCTCCTCCTCCCTGCCTGCAGCTTAGGCCTGATCTGCTCGGGGATGGGCAGAGCACTGGGGCCACTGGCTGCTGTGCAACATGAGTCTTTTCCATGTCTCTGGGCCCATGAATTCCTCACAATCTCTGAATCATGAGCACTGAGTGCAGAGGAAGGTGGCATTCCATCATCAGGAGAGAGATGTTGGTGTGGACACTAAGACTACACTGGGTAGATGCTAGCTTTTAGTTGTTGTTATTAAGGGATCAAGTTAATTTCACTCTGTGCTTTCTCTACATGGAAACTGGTAGAATGCAAATAAGATGTGGATATTATCATTAGTCTGATAAGATGTTTAATATTTGTGACAGGTAATTTAAAAATTATGACCGAGTCCTGTAGGAAAGCCACTGTCTCTAAGGTGTTCTGTTTTCTTCAGTAGCCATCTGTTCATTCTATACCATGAGGTCCTGGAATCCTTCCATCAATCAGATAAGCTATTGATATTGGTTTGGAGTTGAGACGTCAGTCTCAGAAACTTCTGAATCATGACTAAGCTAATTCTGAATTACCCAAAGATTATGTAAAATTTTAAAATAAATGTTTTTGAAAAAGCTTGTCCCTCTTTTCTTACTTGCTAAGGGAACAACTGCTCATTGTCAATTCTTGTCTCCAAAGAGGACACAACTGGAATTCCAAACCCCCAAATCCTCCCCCACAAGCTCCTCTGGCCTCTTAGCCTCTCTTTTCAACACTCCAGGAAAAGGAATGCTTACTTACGTGGCAGGACAGCATCTTTGAGATAGTGACTGGTTTATTTTCTTCCTTTTGCTCTTGCTGGGATTCAAATGATGAAGTGTGGTTCATCCAACACCTCAGGGAAGGGCTGCAGTAGGGCAGAAAGCAGAATGAAAAAAAGGTTGGTTTCAAAAGCCTAAAACCCTTAAAGGAATGATGTCCCAAGGGAACAGCCAAATTGTTTACATACAAATCCTGAGGAGGCGCAGGAGTAAGTGGAGAAAAGAATCATTCCTCTTCCCCATGAACTGCCCTGCCCGCCTCCTGTTACGGGCTGAATATGTCCTCCTAGATTCCTATGTTGAAGTCTTGACCCCTAGTACCTCAGAATGTGACCTTATTTGGAAATAGACAATTGGTTAAGATGAGGTCATACTGGAGCTGGGTGAGCCCCTAATCCAGTATGACTGGTGTGCTTACAAAAGGGGGAATTTAGAGGTAGACGTGCACACAGGGAGAACGCCATGTGAAGATGAAGGCAGAAGTCGGGGTGATGCTTCTCCAAGCCAAAGGTTGCCAGTGAACCACCAGAAACCAGAGGAGAGGCATGGAAGATTTTCCCTCACAGCCCTCAGAAAGAACCAACCCTGCTGACACCTTGATCTCAGACTTCCAGTCTCCAGGACTGTGAGACCAAAATTTTTACTGTTGAAATCACCCGGTTCGTGGTGCTTTGTTATGGCAGCCCTAGCAAACAAATATTTCCCCACCCCTGCTTATAACTCCTTACCTACGACAGAGTCCCCTGGAGTGGGGCTGGAAAGAACACTGAGAGGAACCAGGCTGTCTCAGGACCTGGAGAGAGGGCCCTGTGCCGTGTCCCCAGCCAAAGCTCTAGGAAGGACCAGCAAATCCTTGGAGAGCAAGGCTTTCACGGGGCTCTAGTCCAGGCAGATTGGACCTTAGGCAGCCTTGAAGAGCTCCCGTGCCTGGAGAGGCAAAGAAGCAGCTGAGTGATGAGATCGTGAATGAGGGACCCCTGAGTAGTGTTGAGAGGTCAGATAACACGGAAGACTACTCCCCGACCCCTGCACGTAATGCCTTAGCGTTGCAAGTTCCCTGGAACTCAGATGTAACGCCATCTCGACTGAGATTGGGTTTCTGCCTGAATCTCAGGAGAATGGGAGCTCAAAAGAGGAGTGAAAGAAAAATAGATTTCAATTAGTTTGGAAATTGAGATTTGTGCTTGCCAAATTTACAGTGGCCTTAAATCTCTATAAAGTCCTTTCAACTGGTGAGCTGGGCCTTGGGGTGGCACTAGGCTTCCCCGTTTGGGTCTTGGGGGAGCTTCTGCAACCTCCCCAGGCTGCCTTTCCCCTGGTTCCTACTTTGCTATCTGCTGGTTATTTTAAGGTGTGTATGTTAGGGGTGAAGGAGGAAAAATGAGACCCTGGCTTCTCTTTTCCTCACCAGCTGCTTAAGGAGAAGAAAGACACAAGTCACAAAGAGAAAGGCCAATAGAGAGAGAGATTCGTACCTGCATCCTCCATGCCCACCCCACCCACAGATCCCCTTACTGACTGAAGCCCAACTCCAGGCTCTGTGTTCTTGCAGAACGCTTCACACCTTGGCAAGTGTGCGTTACCCACACCAGTAATGGCTCCAGTCATAAGCAGGAGGCAGAGAAGCGGTGCACTGGGCCTCTGGGACTGCCACCCCCACCCTATTCCCAGCTCCCTGTGTGGCTTTGGTTTCTACTTCGTCTGTGACTCTCACGGCAGCCTTCGAGGATGTTCTGTGATGTGATGGGGAGTGCATTATGGCCCCAGAGACACTTTCCACTCTAACTGGGGCAGGAACACCCTAACCCAGAAAATTCATCCTTATGGGCTTGGGGTAATGGCATCAGTTTCAGGAGAGAGGAAAAGGCCTCACGTGCACCCATGAAATCCCATCACCCAATGCATTTATGCTGCCATCCAGTCATCCTCAGGATTGACTGGAAAACAAGTTTATAATGGGGAGAGGAATTCTATTTAGTCCAGCAAGTGCACAGTGAGCACCCACTGTGGCTGGCATTGGGAGACAGTGACAAAGACTCCCAGCACCTGCCCTCCAAGAAATCAGAGCCTGGGAGACTAGACCTGCCCTGTCTGTGTGTAGTATTATCAGGTTCAAGTGAGAGAGCTGCCATTTTTTGAAAAGCTAAGCCTGGAAATTATGGTTATTGTTGTTAGGCATGAATTTATAACTGCATAGAAGAAAAATACTATGCAAATGCCAAATATGAAGGAATATGATCATACAAGGTAAAAGCACAATAATGAAGTTATAGAAGATTCATTTTGGCTGGGATCTGGGGAGTCTTAGTGGGTGACAGTCTTGAGGGACAGGCAGGATTCCCCCTTTTTTCTTTAAGGAAAATGCTTTTCCTGATTATAAAAGTTACACATATTTACTGTCAATACACAAAATCATGAAGAGGAAAAAGTCCATCTCCACCCAAAGATAATCCCTACTAGCAGTTCCCAAAGCTATAGTAGTCAAAACAGTATGGTACTGGCACAAAAACAGAAATACAGATCAATGGAACAGGACAGAAAGCCCAGAAATAAACCCACACACCTATGGTCAATTCATCTACAACAAAGGAAGCAAGAATACACAATGGAGAAAAGACAGTCTCTTCAATAAGTAGTGGTGGGAAAACAGGACAGCTACATGTAAAAGAATGAAATTAACCATATACAAAAATAACAACCCAATCCAAAAATGGGCAGAAGACCTAAACAGACATTTCTCCAAAGAAGATATACAGACTGCCAACAAACACATGAAAGAATGCTCAACATCATTAATCATTAGAGAAATGCAAATCAAAACTACAATGAGATATCATCTCACACCAGTCAGAATGGTCATCATCAAAAAATCTAGAAACAATAAATGCTGGAGAGGGTGTGGAGAAAAGGGAACACTCTTGCACTGCTGGTGGGAATGTGAATTGGTTCAGCCACTATGGAGAACAGTATGGAGGTTCCTTAAAAAACTACAAATAGAATTACCATATGACCCAGCAATCCCACTACTGGGCATATACCCTGAGAAAACCATAATTCAAAAAGAATCATGTACCAAAATGTTCATTGCAGCTCTAGTTACAATAGCCCGGAGATGGAAACAACCTAAGTGCACATCATCGGATGAATGGATAAAGAAGATGTGGCACATATATACAATGGAATATTACTCAGCCATAAAAAGAAATGAAATTGAGCTATTTGTAATGAGGTGGATAGACCTAGAGTCTGTCATACAGAGTGAAGTAAGTCAGAAAGAGAAAGACAAATACCGTATGCTAACACATATATATGGAATTTAAGAAAAAAAAATGTCATGAAGAACCTAGGGGTAAGACAGGAATAAAGACACAGACCTACTAGAGAACGCACTTGAGGATATGGGGAGGGGGAAGGGTGAGCTGTGACAAAGCGAGAGAGAGGCATGGACATATATACACTACCAAATGTAAAACCGATAGCTAGTGGGAAGCAGCCGCATAGCACAGGAAGATCAGCTCGGTGCTTTGTGACCACCTAGAGGGGTGGGAGGGAGGGAGACGCAAGAGGGAAGAGATATGGGAACATATGTATATGTATAGCTGATTCACTTTGTTATAAAGCAGAAACTAACACACCATTGTAAAGCAATTATACTCCAATAAAGATGTTAAAAAAAAATAACACCATATACAAAAATAAACTCAAAATGGATTAGAGACCTAAATGTAAGACCGGACACTATAAACCTCAGAGGAAAACATAGGAAGAACTCTCTTTGACACAAATCGCAGCAATATCTTTTTTGACCCACCTCCTAGAGTAATGAAAATAAAAACAAAAATAAACAAATGGGACCTAATTAAACTTAAAAGCTTCTGCACAGCAAAGGAAACCATAAACAAAATGAAAGACAACCCACAGAATGGGAGAAAATATTTGCAAACGAAGTGACCAACAAGGGCTTAATCTCCCAGATATACAAACAGCTCATGCAGTTCTATGTCAAAAAAAAAAAAAAACCAATCAAAAAATGGGCAGAAGATCTAAATAGAAATCTCTCCAAACAAGACATATAGATGGCCAAAAAGCACATGAAAAGATGCTCAACCTCACAAATTATCAGAGAAATGCAAATCAGAACTACAATGAGGTATCACCTCATGCCGGTCAGAATGGTCATCATCAAAAAGTTCACGAACGATAAATGCTGGAGAGGGTGTGGAGAAAAGGGAACCCTCCCTACACTGTTGGTGGGAATGTAAAGTGGTACAACCATGATGGAGAACAGTATGGAGGTTCCTTAAAAAACTAAAAATCGAGCTACCATATGATCCAGCAATCCCACTCCTGGGCATATATCTGGAGAAAACCATAATCCAAAAAGATACATGCACCCCAATGTTCACTGCAGCACTATTTACAATAGCCAAGACAAGGAAGTAACCTAAATGTCCATCAACAGAGGAATGGATAAAGATGTGGTACATATAAACAATGGACTATTACTCAGCCACAAAAAGGAATGAAATAATGCCATTTGCAGCAACATGGATGGACCTAGAGATTATCATACTAAGTGAAGTAAATCAGACAGAGAAAGACAAATATCATATGATATCTCTCATATGTGCAATCTAATTTTAAAAAATGATACAAATGCACTTACAATACTGAAACAGACTTGCAGATATCTAAAACAAACTTATGGTTACCAAGGGGGAAACATGGTGGGGAGGGATAAATCAGGAGCTTGGGATGAACATGCATATGCTACTACATATAAGATAGATAACCAACAAGGACCTACTGTATAGCACAGGGAACTCTACTCAATATTCTGTGATAACCTATATGAGAAAAGAATCTAAAAAGGAGTTAATATATGTGTAACTGAATCATTTTGTTGTGCATCTGAAACTAACACAGTAAATCAACTATACTCCAGTAAAATTTAAAAATACATACATACACACACACACACACACACATATAGAAAATGCAAAAAAAGACCATATCCCACTTTTTTTTTTAATTTAAAAATATATCATAAAAATGCCTCCAGATCATTTAGGCAGCCAGCTGTGTCAGGAATCAGCCCCATCCACCAGCAGATTAACACTAGATCCAGGACCCCCTGGCCCTGCAACCACCTACCCCAGAACCTGGCTCTGCCCACTAGTGGGCCGGCACTAGCCCTGGGACCCCCTGAGGTTCTGCAACCAGCCAGCTCATGACCTGGTCCCGCCTGCCAGTGGCCGGCAGCCACGGCACAAGGTAGGGCCTGGCAACCGACTGGACCGGGGACCAGCCACACCTAACAGACTACCAACAGTAGTCAGGAGTTTTCTTTATGTTTCCTATGCTTGGGGTTATTTGAGCTTCTTGGATATGTACGTTTATAGTTTTAATCAAATTTGGAAAATTTTTGGCCATTATTTCCTCAAACCTTTTTTCACTTCCTCTCTCTCTGCTCCTTTGGAAACTCTAATACAGTAACAGATTGCTTAATGCTCACTGATGCTCTTTCCATTTTTTATAATTCTTATTTTTTCTGTTTCATTTTGTATAGTTTCTGGTGTTACATCTTCAGGCTCACTAAACTTTTCTTCTGCAAGGTCAAATCTGCCGTTAATCCTATCCAGAGCATTCTTCATCAGATATTGCAGTTTTCATCTTTCTGCTACTTTCTTGAAAATATAAAATATACTTTTAGCAACTTTTAATGTTCTTATCTACTAATAATATCAACTTTTATTTCTGGGTCAGTTTTGACAGATTTTGCTCCTCATTATGGGTAGCTTTTTCCAGCTTTTTTGAATGTCCTGCTAACTTTAGATTGGATGCCAGATATAAATATTTTCTTTTTGGGTGTTAGATACTTTTGTAGTCTAATAAATATTCTTGAGTTTTGTTCTGGGATGCAAGTAAGCTTCCTGGTAACCAATGGTTCTTTTTAGGTACTGCTCCTAAGCTCTGTTGTTTCTCATTTCTCAGGGATCACTGTTCTTTGTTATCTGATTTCCAATGTCTTCAAAACTGTATTTTACATTTTTTGCAGTTCTTTAGCTGTTTCATGCAGGAGGGTAAAATCAAGTCTCTTTTACTCTATCTTGGCCAGAGATTGAAGTATCTCTTCATTAAAAGTTGAAGTGAATGAACGTTATAAGAGTTATACTTAAGCTGAATCCGGACTCATTCGGCTCTGTCTCAGAGACTGGAGTAGGGATACTATGGGCCTCTATTTCCCTCATTGGTAAAGAGCCTCCAGAAAAGGGCCTCATCCAAAGAAGAGGGGACAGAGCTGAGGTGAACCTGCCTGGCTTAAGGTCAAGGGGCCACAGTAGGAGGGGATCAGATGCTGATTGTTCTATAGCCCTGTCCCATGGAATAGGAAGAGAGGACTGTAGTGAAAGTATGAGAAGACCTTGTAAGTTCATACTCCCCAAAATATGTATGGGATACTGAAAACGCAGTGTGGCATGAGCACGTAAGGAGAGGCAGCCAGAATGGCTGGTGCCTGGCACTGGTGCTCATAGAAGAAAAAAGAAGAGGAGAGTGATGGCTGTCATGAAGACATCCACTTCCTCTCAGCCCTGTTTCGGTAGAGATTTGTGGTAGCTGGAGCTTCTATTAAAGGGCCAAGGCCAAAGCATGAAGCGAGATTTGGGGAAGCAAAAATGGCCTCTGACAGAGAAGTTCCACATAAGCGTGTGTGTACATACACAGGTCAACCAGGAGAGGGGTGGGGGGCAACACGATCGTGGGAACCGCAGGGTAGTGTGGCTGCTTTCAGTAACTGCATTTTCAAAGACTTTAGCTACCAAAGTGACCCACTCTTTCCAGACATGAGATCTGGTCTTTCTGTGGTGCTGAGGTCTGTGTTTGTCTCTAATGACTACATCCTTGCCCTGGGCAGCCTACAGGTGGGCCTCTCCAGCGGAATAAACAGGGTCAGGGCTGAAAGCCCAAAGCTCTCGCTGTGCTTCCTCAGAGGTTTGTTTTTACCACTTGCCAAAAACGATTGAAGGAGTCTTAAAACAGGTGGGAAAAACTTACATTGAGTTCTTTATCGGGAAGCTCTGAAACCCACTTGTCAAAGGTCTATCCCAAGGCATAATTAAGTAAATGGAAAAGGACCAGTCTTAGGCACAGCACAAAAATAGCTGAACGTCTGTTAAATTCTGCAGCTTAGGTTGAGACAAAGGCTGTGAACCTTGAATGTCTGTGGAAGTAGATCAAAAGGGAAAAGTGTGCTAGGCCTTTACATGAATACCGTTTTTCCAAATAGGAAATATCCCATTCTTGGAACATACTGCACAGCGCAAGTGGGTGGCCCTGGGCAGCACTGAGTAATAAGGTAGTATTCAGCTGAGAGCTCCAGGTGAAAGGAAAAGCTTAGAGAGACCCTGAGCAGCCGCTTTTACAATAAAATAATCCTACCGTAGTAGACCATAATGCTCCAGGCGGCGCTCACCAAGAGAAGGGAGTTGGTGGTTTGGCCTGTGGTGACCATGCTGATCTCACTGTCTGCCATACTTGGCTAGCAGTTAGTAATCTCAGCTTTTTTCCCTTCAGTTTCACTCATGTGAGTTATTTCTCATCAGACCACGGTAAATTCCATCAGAAGCCACACAGCAGTATTTCATGTTTACCAGCTAGAAGAACACCAACAGTGCTAGCCCACGACTCAAGAGTGGTAACACTTTCTAAATCTACCCTTACACTGAAGTTTCTACTATGGCCTAACTCAGCAAGCTTCACTTAGGACAGACTCTCTAGCCCGGAGCTAAAGTTCACTTAAAACTCTATGAGCCTAGTGCCCACCAATCCTGCCAGCTATCTCTTTGCACCCTCTTCTTTTAGAACTTAAAAAAAAAAACCCAGTAAATTTGTTCCTTCGTTCATCTATCCATCCACCCATCCACTCATCCATTCAACTAATGAATATTGGTGCCTACAATGGGCCCAGTTCTCTGATGGAGTTACACAGATAACATTGACGACAATAGTGATAAGGAGAGAGATGGCACCAAAATGGCAATATAGGAGCCCCCAAGCTCTATCCCTGCCCAGAGACCAATAATTAGACAGCTAGCCGTGAAGAAAAATAGCTCTGGGAGAGCTCTGGATTCCACTTAAGAAATTTTCGCACATAGTGGAACAAAAACCCTGAGAATAAATGCACAAGAAGAGAAGAAAATTAGTCTCATCTTGCCTGCATCATCCCATCCCTCAAGCTGGTACTTCTTAGTGCCAAGAGGGAACTTCCCAGATAGAAAGAATTCTCCTTTCTAGGAAAGGAACAGTCAGGTGAGCAGCTTCTCCAGCCTTTCTGGGTGCCACACAAAGGATCTGCTTAGGTTTCACCCCACAGACAGGAAAAGCTGAGATGTACAGAGATGGCTAGGAACAAAAAGAAAAGTGGTCATAGAGGGGCAGCCATCACAGTTCACAGTGACCTGCTCTATAGACAAACCCAGCAAGGAGCCTTTGCCACTGAAGAATCAATGGCTAGCACAGCTGCCACAGACCCCCTGCAGGTTGCACCAGCTTTTCCCCTATAGGTATCTGTGCTTGCTGATGCCAGCTGCCTGAGTCCCGCCCTGATCCATCACCTTCCCCAACCCCATATCCCATCTTCCTCCAGAGCCTGGGAAATGCACTGGCAGCTAGCTCAGGCCTCTGAGGCTGCACCAGTGTGAAACACCAGCTTAGACCCCTGCGGATGACCCCCACTGTTGAGCGTGCACTCAGAGCCAGCCCCCCCAGCTCACTTTTATGCTGCCAGCCTGACATCCATCACTAGCCTTCACCCAGCTGCACACCTGGGGGAGATTGTACAGCCACTAGGAGAGCATGCTGACAGCCAGGGCTCGCATAGCTCCTTGTGGGCCCAGATCAGGCCCTGTCTTATGTCACTGGCCTGAACGACTGTACTTACCTATAGCTAGAGTTCCTCCAGCTGTGCACCTGTGCACCTCCAGCCCAATCCCCTTCACCGTGAAGTTCACACACCCAGGGGAGGACTACAGCCACGGGAGAGCATGCTGATAGCCAGGGCTCCCATAGCTCCTTGTGGGCCCAGATCAGGCCCTGTCTTATGTCACTGGCCTGCACGACTGTACTTACCTATAGCTAGAGTTCCTCCAGCTGTGCACCTGTGCACCTCCAGCCCAATCCGCTTCACCGTGAAGTTCACACACCCAGGGGAGGACTGTACAGCCACGGGAGAGCATGCTGATAGCCAGGGCTCCCATAGCTCCTTGTGGGCCCAGATCAGGCCCTGTCTTATGTCACTGGCCTGAACGACTGTACTTACCTATAGCTAGAGTTCCTCCAGCTGTGCACCTGTGCACCTCCAGCCCAATCCGCTTCACCGTGAAGTTCACACACCCAGGGGAGGACTGTACAGCCACGGGAGAGCATGCTGATAGCCAGGGCTCCAGTAGCTGCCAGTGAGATTATAGTTGTTCCTGACCCTTGCTGCCTACACTGGCCCCCACCATGTTGTGTGTGCCTACAACTGCCACCTGCCATGATATAGGCACCTGCAGCTGGCCCCTACAGCCAAGTGTGTGCATACTACTGCCACTGCCTGCCCTGGTCCCTAGCTGCTGGACCTGCAGACACCACTGAGGACCCCAGCAGCTCTTGCAACCATTGCAGACTCCCCACAGTCCTTGCCAAGGACGTACCGTTGTTGACGCTGGGAACCCCAGTGGCCTGAGCTGAAGAGACATAATGCCCCTGATGGACCTGTGTGCTGCCACATGCCCCCAAACTTGGCACCCTGCACCACTAGACCTGACATCACAGCATGCTCCAGTGTGCACCCACCCACAGGTGAAGGTCTTTCCTTACCGAAGTCAGTCCACAAAGTTTGGAAGAGGCAACTGCTTCTTTAAATGCACAGACACCTAAACAAGGCTACCAGAATCATGAAGACTCAGAAAAACATGACTCCATCAAAGGAATACAGTAAACCTACAGTAACTGGCCCCAAAGAGATGGAGTTCCAGGAACTGTCTGATGAAGAATTCAAAATAATATTTCTACAGATGCTCAACGAGTCAAAAGAACACGGATTAAAAATTTAATGATAGGGGAGGACCTTCAAGATGGTAGAGGAGTAAGACGTGGAGATCACCTTCCTCCCCACAAATACATCAGAAATACATCTACATGTGGAACAGCTACTACAGCACACCTACTGAACGCTGGCAGAAGACCTCAGACCTCCCAAAAGGCAAGAAACTCCCCACGTACCTGGGTAGGGCAAAAGAAAAAAGAAAAAAACAGAGACAAAAGAATAGGGAGGGGACCTGCCCCTCTGGGAGGGAGCTGCGAAGGAGGAGAGGTTTCCACACCAGGAAGCCCCTTCATGGGCAGAGACTGCGGGTGGCGGAGCGGGGGAGCTTAGGAGCCACTGAGGAGAGCACAGCCACAGGGGTGCGGAGGGCAAAGCGGAGAGATTCCCACACAGAGGATCGGTGCTGACCAGCACTCACCAGCCCAAGAGGCTTGTCTGCTCACCCGCCGGGGCAGGAGGGGCTGGGAGCTGAGGCTCGGGCTTCTGTCAGAGCACAGGGAGAGGACTGGTGGCGTGAACACAGCCCGAAGGGGGCTAGTGCACCATGGCTAGCCGGGAGGGAGTCTGGGAAAAACTTTGGACCTGCCGAAGAGGCAAGAGACCATTGTTTAGGGGTGCACGAGGAGAGGGGATTCAGAGCACCGCCTAAACGAGCTCCACAGTCGGGCACGAGCCCCACCTATCAGCGTGCACACCAGAGATGGGCATGAGATGCTAAGGCTGCTGCTGCCACCACCAAGAAGCCTGTGTGCGAGCACAGGTCACTATCCACACCTCCCCTACCAGGAGCCTGTGCAGCCCGCCACTGCCAGGGTCCTGTGATCCAGGGACAACTTCCCTGGGAGAACACATGGCATGCCTCAGGCTGGTGCAACGTCACACCGGCCTTTGCCACCGCAGGCTCGCCCCGCATCCGTACCCCTCCCTCCCCCAAGCCTGAGTGAGCCAGAGCCCCCTGATCAGCTGCTCCTTTAACCCCATCCTGTCTGAGCGAAGAACAGATGCCCTCGGGCAACCTACATGCAGAGGCAGGTCCAAATCCAAAGCTGAACCCCAGGAGCTGTGCGAACAAAGAAGAGAAAGGGAAATCTCTCCCAGCAGCCTCAGGAGCAGCGGATTAAAGCTCCACAATCAACTTGATGTACCCTGCATCTGTGGAATACATGAATAGACAACGAATCATCCCAAAATTGAGGCGGTGGACTTTGGGAGCAACTGTAGACTTGGGGATTGCTGTATGTGACTGACTAGTTTCTGATTTATATGTTTATCTTAGTTTAGTTTTTAGCGCTTGTTATCATTGGTGGATTTGTTTATTGGTTCGGTTGCTCTTTTTTTTTAATACTTTTTTCTATTTTTATTTTAATAATTTTAAAATTTAATTTAATAACTTTACTTATTTATTTTTTCTTCCTTCCTTCCTTCATTTCTTTTTTTTTCTCTCTTTTCTTCTGAGCCATGTGGCTGACAGAGTTTCAGTGCTCCAGCCAGGTGTCAGGCCTGAGCCTCTGAGGTGGGAGAGCTGAGTTCAGGACATTGGACCACCAGAGACCTCCCAGCTCCACGTAATATCAGTTGACGAGAGCTCTCCCAGAGATCTCTGTCTCAATGCTAAGACCCAGCTCTACTCAACGACCAGCAAGCTCCAGTGCTGGACACCCCATGACAAACAACTAGCAAGACAGGAACACAACCCCACCCATTAACAGAGAGGCTGCCTAAAATCATACTAAGTTCACAGACACCCCAAAACACACCACCAGACTCAGTCCTGCCCACCAGAAAAAACAGATCCAGCCTCACCCACCAGAACACAGACACAGTCCCTTCTTCCAGGAAGCCTACACAACCCACTGAACCAACCTTACGCACTGGGGGCAGACACCAAAAACAACGGGAACTACTCAGCCTGTGAAAAGGAGACCCCAAACACAGTAAGTTAAGCAAAATGAGAAGACAGAGAAATACACAGCAGATGAAGGAACAAGGTAAAAACCCACCAAACCAAACAAATGAAGAGGAAATAGGTAGTCTACCTGAAAAAGAATTTAGAGTAACGATAGTAAAGTTGAACCAAAATCTTGGAAATAGAATAGACAAAATGCAAGAAACATTTAACAAGGACCTAGAAGAACTAAAGAGGAAACAAGCAACAATGAACAACACAATAAATGAAATGTAAAATTATCTAGAAGGAATCAATAGCAGAATAACTGAGGCAGAAGAATGGATAAGTGACCTGGAAGATGAAATAGTGGAAATAACTACCACAGAGCAGAATAAAGAAAAAAAAATGAAAAGAATTGAGGACAGTCTCAGAGACCTCTGGGACAACATTAAATGCACCAACATTCGAATTATAGGGGTCCCAGAAGAAGAGAAAAAGAAAGGGACTGAAAAAATATTTGAAGAGATTATAGTTGGAAACTTCCCTAATACGGAAAAGGAAATAGTCAATCAAGTCCAGGAAGTGCAGAGAGTCCCGTACAGGATAAATCCAAGGAGAAACGTGCCAAGACACATATTAATCAAACTATCAAAAATTAAATACAAAGAAAAAATAATAAAAGCAGCAAGGGAAAAGCAACAAATAACATACAAGGGAATCCCCATAAGGTTACTGGCTGATCTTTCACCAGAAACTCTGCAAGCCAGAAGGGAGTGGCAGGATATATTTAAAATGATGAAACAGAAAAACCTACAGCCAAGATTACTCTACCCAGCAAGGATCTCATTCAGTTTCAACGGAGAAATTAAAACCTTTACAGACAAGCAAGAGCTAAGAGAATTTAGCACCACCAAGCCAGCTTTACAACAAATGCTAAAGGAACTTCTTTACACAGGAAACACAAGAGAAGGAAAAGACCTACAAAAACAAACCCAAAACAATTAAGAAAATGGGAACATACATATCGATAATAACCTTAAATGTAAATTGATTAAATGCTCCAACCAAAAGACACAGACGGGCTGAATGGATACAAAAACAAGACCCATATATATGCTGTCTACAAGAGACCCACTTCAGACCTAGGGACACATACAGACTGAAAGTGAGGGGATGGAAAAAGATATTCCATGCAAATGGAAATCAAAAGAAAGCTGGAGTAGCAATTCTCATATCAGACAAAATAGACTTTAAAATAAGGACTATTACAAGAGACAAAGAAGGACACTACATAATGATCAATATGGATTGATCATAGGGATCAATCCAAGAAGAGGATATAATAATTGTAAATATTTATGCACCCAACATAGGACCACCTCAATACATAAGGCAAATGCTAACAGCCATAAAAGGGGAAATCAACACAATAATAGTAAGGGACTTTAACACCCCACTTTCACCAATGGACAGATCAACGAAAATGAAAAAATAAGGCAACACAAGCTTTAAATAATGCATTAAACAAAATGGATTTAATTGATATTTATAGGACATTCCATCCACAAACAACAGAATACACGTTCTTCTCAGGTGCTCATGGAACATTCTCCAGGATAGATCATATCTTGGGTCACAAATCAAGCCTTGGTAAATTTAAGAAAACTGAAATCGTAACAAGCATCTTTTCTGACCACAACGTTATGAGACTAGATATCAATTACAGGAAAAAAAACCATAAAAAATACAAACACATGGAGGCTAAACAATACGCTACTAAATAACCAAGAGATCACTGAAGAAATCAAAGAGGAAATCAAAAAATATCTAAAAACAAATGATAATGAAAACACGACGACCCAAAACCTATGGGATGCAGCAAAAGCAGTTCTAAGAGGGAAGTTTATAGCAATACAATCCTACCTCAAGAAACAAGAAACATCTCAAATAAACAACCTAACCTTACAACTAAAGCAATTAGACAAAGAAGAACAAAAAAAAAAACCCTAAAGTTAGCAGAAGGAAAGAAATCATAAAGATCAGATCAGAAATAAATGAAAAAGAAATGAAGGAAACGATAGCAAACATCAATAAAACTAAAAGCTGGTTCTTTGAGAAGATAAACAAAATTGATAAACCATTAGCCAGACTCATCAAGAAAAAAAGCGAGAAGACTCAAATCAACAGAACTACAAATGTACAAGGAGACGTAACAACTGACACTGCAGAAACAGAAAGGATCATGAGAGATTACTACAAGCAACTATATGCCAATAAAATGGACAACCTGGAAGAAATGGACAAATTCTTCGAAAAGCACAACCTCCCGAGACTGAACCAGGAAGAAATAGAAAATATAAACAGACCAATCACAAGCACTGAAATTGAAACTGTGATTAAAAAACTTCCAACAAACAAAAGCCCAGAACCAGATGGCTTTACAGGCCAATTCTATCAAACATTTAGAGAAGAGCTAACACCTATCCTTCTCAAACTCTTCCAAAATATAGCAGAGGAGGAACACTCCCAAACTCATTCTACGAGGCCACCATCACCCCGATACCAAAACCAGACAAAGATGTGACGGAAAAAAAACCCCAAAAACTAAAGGCCAGTATCACTGATGAACAGAGATCTAAAAATCCTTAACAAAATACTAGCAAACAGAATCCAATAGCACATTAAAAGGATCATACACCATGATCAAGTGGGGTTTATCCCAGGAATGCGAGGATTCTTCAATATACGCAAATCAATCAATGGGATACACCATATTAACAGACTGAAGGATAAAAACCAGATCATAATCTCAATAGATGCAGAGAAAGCTGTTGACAAAATTCAAGTCCCATTTATGATAAAAACTCTCCAGAAAGCAGGCATAGACGGAACTTACCTCAACATATTAAAGGTCATATATGACACACCCACAGCCAACATCGTTCTCAATGGTGAAAAACTGAAACCATTTCCACTAAGATCCGGAACAAGACAAGGTTGCCCACTCTCACCGCTATTATTCAACATAGTTTTGGAAGTTTTAGCCATGGAAATCAGAGTAGAAAAAGAAATAAAAGGAATACAAATCGGAAAAGAAGTGAAACTGTCACTGTTTGCAGATGACATGATACTATACGTACAGAATCCTAAAGATGCTAACAGATTAACTGCTAGATTATAATTAATGAATTTGGTAAAGTAGCAGGATACAAAATTAATGCACAGAAATCTCTTGCATCCCTGTACACTAATGATGAAAAATCTGAAAGAGAAATTAAAGAAACACTCCCATTTACCATTGCAACAAAAAGAATAAAACACCTAGGAATAAACCTACCTAAGGAGAAAAAAGACCTGTATGCAGAAAATTATAAGATACTGATGAAAGAAATTAAAGATGATACGAACAGATGGAGAGATATACCATGTTCTTGGATTAGAAGAATGAATATTGTGAAAATGACTATACTACCCAAAGCAATCCACAGATTCAATGCAATCCCTATCAAATTACCAATGGCATTTTTTACGGAACTAGAACAAATCATCTTAAATTTTGTATGGAGACACAAAAGACCCCGAATAGCCAAAGCAGTCTTGAAGGAAAAAAATGGAGCTGGAGGAATCAGACTCCCTGACTTCAGACTATACTACAAAGCTACAGTAATCAAGGCAATATGGTACTGGCACAAAAACAGAAACATAGATCAGTGGAACAAGATAGAAAGCCCAGAGATAAACCCACGCACCTATTGTCATAGCTCTAATCTATGACAAAGGAGGCAAAGATATACAATGGAGAAAAGACAGTCTCTTCAATAAGTGGTGCTGGGAAAACTGGACAGTTACATGGAAAAGAATGAAATTAGAACACTCCCTAACACCATACACAAAAATAAACTCAAAATAGATTAGAGACCTAAATGTAAGACTGGACACTAAAACTCTTAGAAGAAAACATAGGAAGAATACTCTTTGACATAAATCACAGCAAGATATTTTTTGATCCACCCCCTAGAGTAATGGAAATTAAAACAAAAATAAACAAATGGGACCTAATGACACTTAAAAGCTTTTGCAAAGGAAACTACAAACAAGACACAACGACAACCCTGAGAATGGGAGAAAATATTTGCAAAAGAATGAACGGACAAAGGATTAATCTCCAAAATATATAAACAGATCATGCAGCTCAACATTAAAAAAACAAACAACCGGGCTTCCCTGGTGGCGCAGTGGTTGAGAGTCCGCCTGCCGATGCAGGGGACACGGGTTCGTGCCCCGGTCCAGAAGATCCCACATGCTGCGGAGCGGCTGGGCCCGTGAGCCATGGCCGCTGAGCCTGCGTGTCCAGAGCCTGTGCTCCATGGCGGGAGGGGCCACAGCGGTGAGAGGCCCATGTACCGCAAAACAAACAAACAAACAAACAACCCAATCAAAAGATGGGCAGAAGACCTAAATAGACATTTCTCCAAAGAAGACATACAGATGGCCCAGAAGCACATGAAAAGCTGCTCAACATCACTAATTATTAGGGAAATGCAAATCAAAACTACAATGAGGTATCACCTCACACCAGTTAGAATGGGAATCATCAGAAAATCTACAAAGAACAAATGCTGGAGAGGGTGCGGAGAAAAGGGCACCCTCTTGCACTGTTGGTGGGAATGTAAATTGATATAGCCAGTATGGAGAACAGTATGGCGGTTCCTTAAAAAACTAAAAATAGAACTACCATATGACCCAGCAATCCTACTACTGGGCATATACCCAGAGAAAACCATAATTCAAAAAGACACACGGACCCCAATGTTCATTGCAGCGCTATTTACAATAGCCAGGTCATGGAAGCAACCTAAATGCCCACTGACAGAGGAATGGATAAAGAAGATGTGATACATATATACAATGGAGTATTACTCAGCCATAAAAAGGAATGAAATTGGGTCATTTGTAGGGATGTGGATGGATCCAGAGACTGTCATACAGAGTGAACTAAGTCAGAAAGAGAAAAACAAATATCGTATATTAACACATATATGTGGAACCTAGAAAAATGGTACAGATGAACCGGTTTGTAGGGCAGAAATAGAGACACAGATGTAGAGAACAAACGTATGGACACCAAGGGGGGAAAGTGGCGGGGTAAGGGTGGTGGTGGGATGAAGTGGAAGATTGGGATTGACACGTATACACTAATATGTATAAAATGGATAATTAATAGGAACCTGCTGTATAAAAAAATAATAAAATAAAATTCAAAGAAAAAAGAAACAAACCTATCCCCCTCCCAGGAGTTAATGATTACATTTTTGCTTGCTTAGTGGGTTTTTTTTTTTTTTGGTAGTATAACCAGTTTATCCCCAAATTCTGACAGAGCTGTAAAACTTTTCTCAGTATATTTATTTATAAATATTAGACATTCTATTACCTTCATTTTTTGAGGAGGGGTTGTGAGGGAGTCATCCCTCCTGAGCTGGTGATCTCTAATCTTACACTAAACAAGGTGTTGCCATAGAATTTCATTTCATCATCATCATCTCAGGAATTCCCTTTGCCTTTCTTCTCTGTTAATTCTGTCCCTTTTTTTCCCTATGAGTGCTTTATTGTTGGTTTAAGCCTGCTTGCTTTTGTGAGACATACCTAAACAGTGGTTTCCAGAGGCAGAGGGCACATGGAAGGAGAGAATGAAGTAGGGAGTAAAGTTGGGGATGGCTTAGAGAAAGCATCCCCATAAGGAAATGTGAAGATAGCACCCTGGGGTAATGCAAGAATACTGTGTGCTTCTGCTCTTCCTGAGACAGCAATAAGCTTCAATCATACTGAACTGGAAAGGTGAGGGTCTTAAGATAAATCTTTACATTCTTCCATGCACATAATAGGCTTAGATCTCAAATACAGAACATACAAAAAACAAGCATTAAAGAAATTGTACTTTGCCATATTGACAGAAGAGGGCATCACTAAACTAAGAATCTTGTAAACTATCACAAATTTGCAAAAACAACTGAAGAAAATGGAATAAATCTATGCGAAGCTACTTAGAAAGACAGAGAGAATCAAACATCTCAAGCAATGAAACTCCTCCACCATTCCAAGAAAGATAAAAAACAAAACAACAGGTGGATAGCTAGTGGGAAGCAGCCACATAAGCACAGGGAGATCAGCTCGGTGCTTTGTGACCCCCTGGAAGGGTGGGATAGGGAGGGTGGGAGGAAGGGAGACACAAGAGGGAAGAGATATGGGAACATATGTATATGTATAACTGATTCACTTTGTTATAAAGCAGAAACTAGCACACCATTGTAAAGCAATTATACCCCAATAAAGATGTTAAAAAAAAAAACACACAAAAAACCCAAACAACCATGAAGTGAAAGAAAATTGCAACACCGTGCAATTTTCTAAATAACCCTAAAACGAGTATTTGGAAATAAGAAAAGCTATCTTCAATCAGAAATTAAAAACATAAATGGATTTGGAAAAAAATAGGAAGATATTTTAAAAAGTTACTTGAACTCAAGGAATAAATAGAACAAGAAGAAAAATTATCTCAAAATTGAAAAGTAAATTTTAAGCATTTGTTTCCTAAGGCTGCCTTAACAAATTACCACAAACTGGGTGACTTAAAACAATAGAAATTGGTTCTCTCACAGTTCTGGAGGCCAGAAGTCTGAAATCAAGGTGTCAGCAGGGCTGGTTTCTCCTGGAAGTGCTCTCCTAGTTTTCATCCCTCTCTCCTAGCTTCTGGTGACTGCCAGAAATCCTTGATGTTCTTTGTTTATATATGCATTATTCTAATCTCCACCTCCATCTTCATATTGCCCTCTTTTCTAAATGTCTTCTCCCCCTTCCCTTCTCTTCTCTTCTAGGGACAATTGCCATTGGAATTCGGGCCCACCCAGCTAAGCTAGGATGATCTCATCTCAAGATCCTTAACTTAATTACATTTGCAAAACCCCCTTTTCCAAATAAAGTCACATTAATGGGTTTGAAGTGGACATATCTTTTGGGAGGCCGACATTTAACTCACTACAGCACCCAAGGGAGAATGGACTCAAACAGAAATTTAATAAGCAGCACCGAAGAAAGACAAATAATCAGCCAAGAAAAGGAAATAAGATAAAGTAAAAAGAGTCAGGAAGGAAATGATTGATACAGAAGACAGGCAATGCAATTTAGATATAACTGGAGGCCTTGAAGAAGAATTATAAAACAATGGAACTATTATTTAAAATTATAGTTGAAGAAAACGTCCCAGAAATAAAACATGAATCTACAAATTGAAAGGATTTGCTATATAGATAAGAAAGTTAATCTGAAATGGTCAACTCCAAGATAACCTAATAAAACAATCTCATTCCTTCATTGTACATGTCTATTTTTTCACCAAGCCCACACTGGCTTGATTACTATAGCTTTATCATAAGTATCAAAATCAGGTAGTACAGAGTTCTTCAACATTGCTGTTTTTTTCAAAGCTGTCTTGGGTATTCTAGGTCCTTTGTATTTCCATATAAATTTTAGAATCGACTTGTCTACTTCTACAAGAGAGCCTACTATGTTTCTGATTGGAATCCTGTTGAAATTATAGATCAATTTTAAAATGACAATTTAACAATATTGACTTTTCTAATCTATGAATACAGTGTATATCTCCATTTATTTAGGACTTTGCTTTCTTTCATTGGTGTTTTGTAACTTTCAGCATATAATCCTGCACATATTTTGAGATTTATATGTAAGTTTTTCATGTTTTGGTATAATTGGTACTATTTAAAATTTTTAATTTCTAATCATTTCTACAATATATATATTCAATTGTATCTTGACAACTTCTCTTATTACTTTCTAGTATCTGTTTTGTAGGATATTTCATAGACTCTTTGGGATTTTCTACATGTAAAATCATTTCATCCATGAATAGAGATGTTTTATTTCTTCTTTTCCAATATGTATGGAATTACTTTTTCTTGCCTTACTGAACTCCAGTTTGATGTTAAATAGGAGTTTTGGGAGTAGACATCCTTGCTTTGTTTCTGATCGTAGCATCAAAGAAGTCAATCTTTCACCACTTAAGTATAAGACTGTAGGGTTTTTGTAGACTTCTTTATCACAGAGGGAATAGAAATACACTGAGTATTTTTTTTATCATAAATGCATATAATATTTTGTCTCTTACCATGTTTTTTATTTGACTCTTTTTTCTAGTTTTCATTTTTATGCTGAAATTCTCCCTCTGTTCATACATGTTGTCCACCTTGTCTGCTAGGCCCTTCAGTATCTTATAGTTATTTAAGCCCAAGTTCCCAAATCTGAGTCATATATGAGTCCAGTTCTGTTGATTACTTTGTTTCTTGACTATGAATTATATTTTTGTTTCTTTTTGTTTTTGCTTTTTGTGTTTTATGTATTTTGGTTGAAAGCCATACATTGTGAGTACAACAGTAGAGATTAAGGTAAGTATATTTATGCCTGGAATTGGGTGATCTTCTTCCACTAGGCCATAAATATAGGAGGGGTTGAGTCAATGTAGTCAGGAATTGAGCTGGGGTTGGGTTTGGTTGTTCTATGTTCACTTTCAGTTCACCACTGGCATCCAGTTCTAGTGTTACTTTGTTCTTATGGAGAGACAGGTTTACTTGAGCGTTTCCCTCAGTGTTCCTGCTCCACTCTCAGCTTTAGGCCTTTACTGTTTGCCTTTGCCTGCATTTCAGAGAGAAGGTCTCTCCACCCTCAGTAGTAGTTGCCTCGCTTCTTACTTACTACCAGCGCTTGGTAGGCTGCTTGGGGCAGGATGATTCTCTCTTGTCTCGCTCCCACCTCAGTCTTAGGTAGGCCCTATGTCCCTGGGTTTTGGAGGTGAGACCTTCTCAGTGATCCTGCCCTCCCCCAGTGGTAGAAGACCTATAGTAGTCTGAGCCCAGGATTTTTTTTCCTTCCCTTCCTCCAGCCACAGTTTTCCTGCCCTTAGCAGTTTAAAAGCAGTTTCTGCCTTTCCTGTAGTAGTGACTGCTCCCTTCCTTCAGGCTTATACCTCAAGGGATGCTGTCTCCTCTAATCTCCTGCCCTGCCAATCAGTATTTTTTGTGAATAAATACCTTCTGGGAGTCCACGGAGAACAGCTTCCAAGTAGGGACAAACTCACTTATTTCTATGGCTCCTAGGGATACTGTCCTCTCAGATTATCCTACAGTCATATTCAGACTTTAGCAATTAGTTAAAAATGTTAGCTGAATTTTTCTTCTCTACTTATGATGTGGCCTCATTTTCTTCCTGTGCTTTGCCACAACTGAGTCAGTGTTTGTGTCTCTTTAGAGACTCCTGTATTTCCTTAGAGTTAAGATAACCAGTCATTCTGTAACCTTGGTTATCTAATGAGTTCAAGAAAAGCTGCAATTTTGTACACTGTCCTGCATTTTCTAACTGTAATAATGAAAGTGATTTTTATTTTCATATTTCTATATTCTAAGCAGATGTTGGTAAGCTTTTTGTTAGTTAACCTGGCTAAAGGCTTATCAATTCTATTGATCTTTCAAAAACCTAGTTTTTAACAGTATGGAGGGTTCCTTAAAAAGCTAAAAATAGAGTTGCCATATAATCTAGCAATTCCATTCCTGGGCATATATCTGGAGAACACTCTAATTTGAAAAGATACATGCACCCCAATGTTCATAGCAGTACTATTACAATAGTAATAGTTTCCAAGACTATTGTTCCAAGGCATGGAAACAACCTAAATGTTCATTGACAGATGAATGAATAAAGAAGATGTGGGATATACACACACACAATGGAATATTAGCCATAAAAAAGAATGAAATAATGCCATTTACAGCTACATGGATGGACCTAGAGATTATCATACTAAGTGAAATAAGTCAGACAGAGAAAGACAAATATTAAATGATATCTCTTCTATGTGGAATCTAACAAAAGTGATACAAATGGACTTATTACAAAGCAGAAATAGACCCACAGACAAAACAAACTTATGGTTACCAAAGGGGAAAGGGGTGGGAGGGATAAATTAGGAGTTTGGAATTAACATATACAGACTACTGTATATAAAATAGATAACCAACAGGATCTACTGTATAGCACAGGGAACTACACTCAATATTTTGTAATAACCTATAAGGGAAAAGAATCTGAAAAAGAAAAAAATATATACATATAGAACTGAATCACTTTGCTGTACACCTGAAACTAACACAGCATTGTAAATCAACTATACTTCAATAAAAAAATTTTAAAAATAAAAACAAAACAAACTTATGGTTACCAAAGGGGAAAGGGGGTGGGGAGGGATAAGTTAGAAGTTTGGGATTAGCAGATACAAACTACTATATATAAAATAGATAAACAACAAGGTTCTACTGTATAGCACAGGGAACTATATTCAATACCCTGTAATAAACCATAATGGAAAAGAATATGAAAAAGAATATATATGTATAACTGAATCACTTTGCTGTACACCAGAAACTAACACAACATTGTAAATCAACTATACTTCAATAAAAATTTTTTTTTAAAAAAGCAAAACAACAGTAAATAGTTAAAAACAAAACTCCTAGTTTTTGGTTTTGTTGATTTTTTCTATTGATTTTCTGTTTTCAATTTCATTGATTTCTGCTCTAAATCTTATTCTTTCTTTTATTCTGCTTACTTTGGATTTAATTTGCTCTTCTTTTTCTAGTTTTCTAAGGTGGAAACTTAGATTATTGATTTTAGGTATTTCTTCCTTTTTAACATATGCATTTGAAGCTATAAAATTTCCTCTAAGCACTGCTTTTGCTGAATCCGACAAATTTTGATGAACTGTGTTGTTATATTCATTTAGTTCCAAACATTTAAAATTTTTTCTTGTGATTTTTTAACCCATGTGTTATTTAGAAGTGTGTTGTTTAATCTCCATATATTTTGGGATATCCGCTAATCTGTTACTGACTTTTAGTTTAATTCCATTGTAGTCTGAAAGCATACATTGTATGATTTTTATTATTTTAAATTTGTTAAAGTGTATTTTATGGCCCAGGATGTAGTTTATCTCGGTGAATGTTTCATATGAGCTTGAGATAAATGAGTATTCTGCTGTTGTTGGATGAAGTCGTCTATAGATGTCAATTATATCCAGTATGATGATGCTGTTGAATTCAACTATGTTCTTACTGATTTTCTGCCTGCTGGATCTATCCATTTCTCATGGAAGAGTGTTAAAAGTCTCCAACTATGATAGTTGATTCATCTATTTCTCATCTATCAGTTTTTGCCTTACATAGTTTGATGCTCTGTTGTTAGGTGCGTACACATTAAGGACTGTTACGTCTTCTTGGAGAATTGACCCCTTTGTCCAAATGTATTGCCCTTCTCTATTTCTGATAGTTTTCTTTGCTTTGAAGTCTGTGTCTGAAATTAATATAGCTTCTCCTGCTTTCTTTTGATTAATGTTAGCATGTTATATTTTTTCCATCCATTTACTTTTAATCTATATGTGTCTTTATATTTAAAGTGGGTTTCTTGTAGAAAACATACAGTTGGGTCTTGTTTTTTAATAATATACTCTGGCAATCTCTGTCTTTTAATTGGTGCATTTAGACCATTGACATTCAGAGTGATTATTGATAATAGTTGGATTAATATCTACCATATTTGTTACTGTTTCCTATTTGTTGCCCTTGTTCTTTGTTCCTATTTTTGTCTTCCAGTTATACTTCTTTTTTAACTTTTTAAGAGGTTGACTCAGGGTTTGCAATATACATTTATGACTTATGCAAATCTACTTTTGAATATCACTTAACAGTAGTGTCAGTACCTTATAACAGCAGAATAATCCTAATTCCTCCCTCCGATTGTTTGTATCACTGTTGTCATTCATTTCACTTATATATAAGCACAACTAAGCATATTTGTGTGTGCATAAATTATGTATGATATATCTGTAAGCATACGTAATTTACTACATTGTTGCTATATTATTATTTTAAACAAACTGTTATCTGTGAGGTCAATTCAGAATAAGAAAAAATGAAAGTTTTTCTTTTACCTCCACTGACTGCTTCTTCAGTGCTCTTCCTTTCTGTATATAGATCCAAGTTTCTGACCTACATTTTCCTTCTCACTAAAGAACTTCTTTTAACATTTCTTGCAAGGCAGATCTACTGGAAACAAATTCCCTCAATTTTTGTTTGCTTGAGAGAGTCTTTGTTTCTCCTTTACTTTTCAAGAATAATTCCATTGGGTCAGAATTCTAGGGTACAGCATTTTAGGGTGGTAGTTTTCTTCTCTCAACAATAAATATTTCACTCCATACTCTTGCTTGCATGGTTTCTGAGAAGTTGCATGTAATTCTTATTTTTATTCCTCTATAAATAAAGTATTTTTGGGACTTGCCTGGCAGTCCAGTGGTTAAGACTCTACGCTTCCACTGCAGGGGGTGCAGGTTCGATCCCTGGTCAGGGATCCCACATGCCGCACGCTGTGGCCAAAATTTTAAAAAGTATTTTTTCCTCCGGCTTCTTTCAGGGTTTTTTCTTTATTTTTTATTTTGTATAGTTTGAAAATGATGTGCCTAGGCATAGTATTTTTTGCATCTATCCTACTTGGTGGTATTCCCTAGGCTTCCTGGTTTGGTGCCTGACATTAATTTGGGGGAAATTCTTAATCATTATTTCATATATTTTTTTCTGTTCGTTGTTTTTCTTCTTCTGATATTCTCATTACATGTACAACTTTTATAGTTGTCTCACAGTCCTTGGATATTGTTCTTTTTTTTTTTTGTCTTTTTGCTTTTCAGTTTTGGAGTTTTCTTTTGACATATGCTCAAGCTTAGAGATTCTTTCCTTAGCTGTGTCCAGTTTACTAATAAGCCCACCAAAAGCATTCTTCATTTCTGTCACAGTGTTTTTGATTGTTAGCATTTATTTCTTAGGGTTTCCATCACTCTGCTACATTGCCCATCTTTTTTTTTTTTGTAAAAACATGATGCAATTGTCTTCTAAATTACAGTGTTTATAAGATAGCTACCAAACTTGTTTCTGTTTTTTTAAATAAATTTATTTATTTTTGGCTGTGTTGGGTCTTTGTTGCAGTGTGCAGACTTCTCATTGCAGTGGCTTCTCTTGAGGCAGAGCACCGGCTCTAGGTGCGTGGGCTCAGTAGTTGTGGCTCACGGGCCCTAGAGCACAGACTCAGTAGTTGTGCCGCAGAGGCTTAGTTGCTCTGCAGCATGTGGGATCTTCCCAGACCAGGGCTTGAACCCGTGTCCCCTGCATTGGCAGACGGATTCTTAACCACTGCGCCACCAGGTAAGTCCCTGCCCCTCTTCTTACATGCTGTCTACTTTATCCTTTAGAGCCCTTAGCATATTATTCATAATTATTTTAAATTCCCTGGGCTGATAATTCCAACATTCCTGCCATGACTGGGTCTGATGCTTGCTCTGTCTCTTTAAATTGTGTTTTTTTGCATTTTAATATACCTTGTAATTTTTCTCAATAGCTGAATGTGATATACTGGTTAAAAGGAACTGCTAGGGCTTCCCTGGTGGCGCAGTGGTTGACAGTCCGCCTGCCGATGCAGGGGACACGGGTTCGTGCCCCAGTCCGGGAGGATCCTACATGCCGCGCAGCGGCTGGGCCCGTGAGCCGTGGCCGCTGAGCCTGCGCGTCCAGAGCCTGTGCTCCGCAAGGAGAGAGGCCACAGCAGTGAGACGGCCACGTACCGCAAAAAAAAAAAAAAAAAGGAACTGCTATAAATAGGCCTTTAGAAATGTGGTGATAAGGTGTGGGGGAAGGGGAAGCATTTATAGTCCTATGATTACGTCTCAGCTGTTTAGTGGGTCTGTACCTCTGGACTGCGAACTTCACAGGGTTTCTCAGTTTCTCTTCTCCCCCCTTTAGGTGGAACAAGAAGGCTAGAGTGGGCTGGAATAGTATACTTTCCCTCCCCTGAGACAGTTAGGTCTGATAAAACCCTAGCAGGCTAGGCTCTGCTTAACTAGTTTCTTCTGAGGGCAGGCCTTGTTACAAAGAACAGAGTGCTCTGGCATATTTTGAAATGATTTCTTTCCCCTTCCCCTGAGGGAAGAGTAAGGAGACTTTTCTCCAATATTTATTGTGAAAATCTGGTCAAGCTCCTAGAGGTAAACTCACAAAACTGTGCCCGCCCCTAACCATCCACCGCCCCCCCCAAGACTAGGTATCTCTGGTGTTCTTAACTCTCAGAGTTATCCACACTGAGCCTCTAGTAATTTGTCAAATTACAGTTCATATATTCCTACTCTTGTACTAGTTGCCGTGGTGTTTTCCACTTGTGGGAGGTTTCTGCTTAGGCAAGCCATGACTCCCTGTATTCATCTGTCTGTCCAATCCAAACATTTGCCCTGTGTCCAACCTCCTCTTACAGATCCAAGAGGAGTTGTTAATTTTTCAGTATGTTAAGCTTTTTGCTTATTGTTGGGACAAAGTGGTGACTTCCAAGCTCATTATTACACAACTGGGACCAGAATTCTGTGAGTTTTTAATATATTTAATTATAGATCTAAGACTTCAAGTCTGAGTTGAGAATAATAATATATGTTTTGACAAATTAGAAATGATGCATTTAAAAATGGAAGTTTCAAGAAGAGATAAAGATGAAAGTAGATCCTACCTATTACACAGACACTGGGTAGGAGTTCAGAGGTACTACTGAAAAGGAACACTGGAAGGTAAAAAGTTAAATGAAACCACAGCTAACATCATACTCAATAGTGAAAAGCTGAAAGCATTTCCTCTAGGATTGGCAACAGGACAAGGAAGCCCACTCTTGCTACTTTTATTCAAAATAGTATTGGAAATCCTGGCCACAGTGGTTGGACAAGAAATAGAAAAGGAAGGAACCCAAACTGGAAGGGAGGAGGTAAGGCTGCCACTGTTTGCAGATGACATGATACTATACTTGGAAAATCCTAAAGACACCACCAGAAAACTACTAGACCTCATCAATGAATTCAGTAAGGTTGCAGGATACCAAATTAACATACAGAAATCTGTTTCATTTCTATGCACTAACAACAAACTATCAGAAAGAGAAATTAAGGAAACAATTCCACTTACCATCAGGTCA
This sequence comes from Globicephala melas, assembly GCF_963455315.2. Classification (NCBI taxonomy): domain Eukaryota; kingdom Metazoa; phylum Chordata; class Mammalia; order Artiodactyla; family Delphinidae; genus Globicephala; species Globicephala melas. The sequence continues at coordinate 80,115,719 of NC_083317.1, read as the reverse complement.
AAAGAATAAAATACCTAGGAATAAACCTACCTTAGGAGGTAAAAGGCCTGTACTTAGAAAACTCTAAGACACTGATGAAAGAAATGGAGGATGACACAAACAGATGGAAAGATATACCATGTTCTTGGGGTGGAAGAATTAATATTGTTAAAATGACCATACTACCCAAGGCAATCTATAGATTCAATGCAATTTCTATCAAAATGCCAATGGCATTTTTCACAGAACTAGAACAAAAAATTTTTAAATTTGTATGGAAACACAAAAGACCCTGAATAGCCAAAACAATCTTGAGAAAGAACAGAGCTGGAGTAATCATGCTCCCTGGCTTCAGATTATACTACAAAGCTACAGTAATCAAAACAGTATGGTACTGTTACAAAAATGGACACATAGATCAATGGAACAGGAGAGAAAGCCCAGAAATAGGCACACACACTCATGGTCAATTAATCTACAACAAAGGAGGCAAGAATATACAATGGAGAAAACACAGTCTCTTCAATAAGTGGTGGTAGGAAAACTGGATAGCTACATGTAAAATAATGAAGTTAGAACATTCTCTTAACACTATACACAAAAATAAACTCAAAATGGATTAAAGACCTAAATGTGAGACTGGAAACCATAAAACTCCTAGAGGAAAACATAGGCAGGACACTCTTTGACATAAATTGCAGCAATATTTTTTTTGGATCTGTCTCCTAAGCAGAGGAACTAAAAGCAAAAATGAACAAATGGGACCTAATTAAACTTAAAAGCTTTTGCACATTGGAAACCACTGACAAATGAAAAGACAACCTACTGAATGTGAGAAAATATTTGCAAATGATATGACTGATTAGGAGTTAATATCCAAAGTATATAAATAGCTCATACAACTCAACATAAAACAAACAACCCAATTAAAAAATGGACAGAAGAACTGAATAGACATTTTTTCTGAAGAGGAAATGCAGATGGCCAACAGCCCCATGAAAAGATGCTTGACATCACTAATAATCAGGGAAATGCAAATCAAAACCACAATGAGATATTCACCTCACACCTGTCAGAATGGCTGTCAGCAGAAAGAACACAAATAATGAATATTGGAGAGGACGCAGAGAAAAGGGAACCCTCCTACACTGTTGTTGGGAATATAACTTGTTGCAGCCACTGTGGAAAACAGTATGGAGGTTTTAAAAAAACCTAAAAATACAACTACCATATGACCCAACAATTCCACTCCTGGGTATATATCTGAAAAAAACAAGAACACTAATTCAAAAAGATACATGCACCCCAATGTTCATAGCAGCATTATATACAACAGTCAAGATGCGGAAGCATCCCAAGTATGCATCAACAGATGAATAAATAATATATATTATTATTACCCAGCTATAAAAAAGAATGAAATTTTGCCATTTGCATCAACATAGATGGACATGGATAATATTATGCAAAGTGAAATAAGTCAGAGAAAGACAAATAGTGAATTATATCACTTATATGTAGAATCTAAAAAATAAACTAGTGAATAAAACAAAAATGCAGCAGACTCACAGATACAGAGAAAAAACTAGTGGTTACCAGTAGGGGGAGGGGCAAGATAGGGGCAGGGGATTAAGTGGTAGAAACTACTATGTATAAAATAAAAAGCTTCCATGTTTTGGCTATTGTAAATAGTGTTGCTATGAACAATGGGGTATCATTTCAAATTAGAGTTTTCATTTTTATTTTCTTCAGATAAATATGCAGGAATTGCTGAAACATACAGTAATTCTATTTTTAATTTTTTGAGGAAATTCCATACTGTTTTCCACAGTGGCTGCACCAATTTTCATTCCCACCAACAGTGCATTAGTGTTCTCTTTTCTCCACATCTTCATCAACACTTATTTGTCTTTTTGATAATAGCCCTTCTTACAGATGTGATGTGATATCTCATTGGATTTTTTCTTTCTTCTGTTCAGCTTGGGTGATATCCACTACTCTGCCTTCCAGTTTGCTGATCCATCCTCTGTATCATTTTATCTATTGTTGATTCCTTCTAGTGTATTTTTATTTGTTTATTTAAATAAATTAATATTTATTTATTTACTTATTTTTGGCTGCATTGGGTCTTTGTTGCTGCGTGCAGGCTTTCTCTAGTTGCAGTGAGCGGGGGCTACTCTTCGTTGCAGTGCGCAAGCTTCTCGTTGCAGTGGCTTCTCTCGTGGAGCACGGGCTCTAGGTGCACAGGCTTCAGTAGTTGTGGCACATGGGTTCAGTAGTTGTGGCGCACAGGCTCTAGAGTTCAGGCTCAGTACTTGTGGCTCACGGGCTCAGTTGCTCCGAGGCATGTGGGATCTTCCCAGACCAGGGCTCGAACCCATGTCCCCTGCATTGGTAGGCAGATTCTTAACCACTGTGCCACCAGGGAATTCCCTCTAGTGTATTTTTAATTTCAGTTATTGTATTCTTCAGCTGGGTTTGGTTCTTATTTATATTTTCTAACTCTTTATTAAAATCCTGTGTCTATCTATTCTTCTCTTAAGTTTGGTGACTATCTTTATGATCATTACGTTGAACTCTTATTGGGTATCTCTACTTCACTTAGTTCTTTTTCCAGGGTTTGATCTTGTTTGAAACATATTTCTCTATCTCCTCGTTTTGCCTAATTCTCTATGTTTATTTCTATGTATTAGGTAGGTCAGTTACATCTCCTTGATCTTGGAGAAGTGGCCTTATGTAGGAGACATCCTATGGGGTCCTGCAGCACACTCCCCTCTGGTCACCAGAGCTAAACACTCAAGGGGTATCATATTATCCAACTTTCCCTAATCTGATAGATGAGAAATAGTATTTCATTGTAATTTTACTTTGCATTTCTCTGAGTACGGCTAGATATCTTTTTATATGTTTTAAGAGCCATTTTTTATAACTTTCTTGTGTATATATGTAGTCTGTTAAAACCTTTTGCCCATTTTTCTGTCATATGTGTGCTCTGGGCATCAGAACACTCCATGAAAATGAGGAACTTGATCTGTTACAAGATCAGGGTCTCCAAAAATTAGACAAATCTGTCATTTATGCGAAGCAAAATTATTTTTAATGTGTAGATAAGGAAATCTTCCCATGAGTCTTCATAAAGATATTAGACATGTTTATGAATATAGACATGAATATATATTTATATTTACGTACATAAATGAATTATATTAAACAAATCTATCTGTTGATCGATATATATACATACACATAATAATTTTAGCATTTCTTAATGGAAGTTGTAGATAAGATTATTTTATTCCTGCATCACTTCAATTGTTTCTTCCTTACAGTTGTCCTTTTACTTTCTTACTGGGTGACATTTGGCTTTATGTTCAAGGGTCTTTTTGCAGTTTTAGCTCAGTTTTGTCCTAGCGATAACCACCTTCCTGGGGTGAATACCAACACGGATATAAGCCTTCTCCTGCTGCACATGTTCAATGTGGATGACACATCTTCCTATCACCTGGACCACCTTGCCAATCTGCTGACCTTCTCGTGTCCAATCCAGTGTCCTCACACAAACTGAACTTCAACATCCTTTCAGATGGGCATGAATCGAACATTGTACTTCTGTCTCAGCAACTTAGAAAGTGTGGAGGGCAATCTTCCTACCAATGTGGGAAGACACATTGAATTGCCTTTTATTTTTAGGGTTCTTGCTCTAGTCAGAAGTTACACAGGGATTAAACTTCATTTTGGCTACTATTGTTTTAGCAATGACCACAAGAGGAAAAAAAAGCTGATAGATACTTTTATTTACCTTCCCACTCTTTTCTATGATCCTCACTAGCTCAAAATATCTGTCAAGAAGAAGAAGGCAAGTGAGGGACTGATCCTGAGGAGCAGTGGACCAGTCCTGTGCAGGCTGCAGATGTCCAACAAACCAGCAGCCGAGAGGGACGGAGCTCTCTAATGTTTCTGTTACGGTTGGTGCTGGTGCGTGACAGTTACCTCGATTATATGGGCCTCATCAAAAGGAGAGAAGATCCTAACTGACCACAGATTCCATTAGAAGACATATGGCCTGTGCTCAAAACATAACCTGAGTTAGGAAACTTATTGTCTTGAATCTGTACGACTAAAATTTTTTTCAATTATCAGTGCCAGAGTGTAGTCAAAGCCCTTGGAGCTGCCAGAAGTCAGCCCAGACCTCCACTCAGAAAGAGACTGTTCCAAGGTAGAGATTCTGCTGACCAGCCAGCTAAACCCAGAGCAGAGCCAGGCCACTGAAACTCAGCATTTAATGAAAAACTTACCCTTCTTATTGCCTCACAGTTTACAGAGTTTTTTCCTCAATATCTTTCAAGATTCATAACCTACCAAGGAAAGTAGCCTCTAATTTTCAGATGAAATACTAAGGCTCAGAGAGGTCTGCTCCAGTTGTCCAATATGATACAACTGTTGGGAAGAGCCATGACTTCAAGACACCAGGCTCCTTGTTCTCTCCTTTTTGTTTCTGGATTTATTCTGACAAGATTCTTCCCAGCATTGTAAAGCAATTATACTCCAATAAAGATGTTAAAAAAAAAAAAAAGATTCTTCCCAGAAGCAAAGACCATTTCTACAAACAGAGTCCATGATTTCAGAACGAAGTCTGACATTTTAGAATTTGGGAGTAAACATTTGTTCAATTAGCTAGGCTCAGGATACAGAAATACATCATTTTATACATGGATCCCTTTTTCCTCCACCACAGCTTTTCCCAACGTGATGCCTACAAGTTCATTCAACCCAGTATAACCACTACTGTAATGCATAGTCCAGCTCTTTCCTCCACTGTCCCACCACTGGGTTGTCTTTATCTACTTTGTCTTAGGTCTTTAATATTGCTCTAATTCCTGCAGACGTAGGATCTATTTTTCAAAAATTTATGCCCTAAAAACATCAATGTCCTCGGCCTTTTCATCTTCCAGTTTTATTTTCCATTTTTTCTAAGTCTACAATTATACCCACTCATGTCTTTTACATTCACCTCAGATACATTTCTGTGCTCAAGTCAGCTACACAATTACAAGGTAGAGCCTCCCATTCAATTTTGAAAATAGGGAATTCCCTTCTAATATCAGAGGAAAAGATGCTACTGACACCTTAGTACAAAGAAAAACATACCCTTCCTTTGCAAAGATGTAGCCTTGCACAAGGGCATGGCTTGGCAAGGGAAATTCTGACAGAGCTTTAGTCTCCACTAACTTCCTTGGCCAGCCATCTTTGTGTCACACCCCAATTGCACAATCATACCAGGTAGCCCTCGGTCTGGGATCCATGAAGAATATACCTTAAGGTTTTGTTTAGTGGCTGACAAGCCAAGTAGACATGGTCATCTCACAGTCTGTAATTACATCTGCAAGATTTAATACTCTCCCCAGTCTACTTAATTAGTTCCATGAGGGTAGGAACTCTGTTTTTACTCACTCCATATGCCAGTGCCTGGTACAATAGTAAGCACTCATTACTTCTTCAATCCTTTTATAACTGTGGCTTCAATTCTTTGGGCAAAGCAGAAAGTTTACTTTATAACTCAGACATGGCCACTGCTCAACAGTTTATCTATGGCAAACATGGGGACCATTACAGAGAAGAGTGAAGATGGGCAGCCAATTCAAAAGCAGAGACTGCTAACTGTAATAGCTAGCTAAGCTAACAAATTCTGGGCTAGCACCTACAATTGCTTCTGAATACTGTCTCATTCAACTAGAGTAGCAATATAAATGACTGAATCTGTGACTGGTTCTTAACGGACCACTGTGATATTTACAATTTATCAGTTACCTCCTGTTTTTTCTAATCCCATTCTTGTGTCTTCCTCCAATCCATTTGCCATACCACAGCCAGTATGAAAACTAACCTGATTAATGTGTTTTTCAGTTCAAAATCTTTCAATGTCTTTCTTGCTTAGGAAAAAAGATAAAATTCTATCCTGCTTTGCAAAGCCCTTTGTGATTTGGCCTCTACTTACCTCTGCGCGCTCATCTCAAGGCATTCTCTTTACTTTCTATGCTCTGGCCACCATCCTTTCACTTCCTTAGGCCTATGAGGCTCACTGCTGCTCAGGGCATTCACACATGCTGTTTCCTCTGTCTAAAATTCTTCTTCCCCCCACCACAATCGCCACTTACCTGACTCTTGCCTCTCCTACAGTTCTTAGCTTAACTCAAGTTCTGATTGGCATACTGAGTGCATAATATAATGTGGGTCCACCCTCTCGCCCAGTAACTCTACTTCCTAGCAGCCAATTCTTTTCTTCCATAGTTCTCATCCCATTCTGTCCCAATCTATACATCTGTATGATTTGATTAGCATCTATCTCTACCTGTGGACAGTAATTCCACGAAGGTCTGTTTGGCTCGCTGGTATATCCTCAGCGTTACTTAGGGGTTTGGCATATAACCTGGATTCTAGTGTTATATTGAATAAATGAAAGTACAGTTTTTAAGGATCACAGAGACATATTAACATGGGATGGGGGAAGGTAACATGAGGAAGTGAGAAGTAAAAGCAGACAAGAAAGAGCATCCCTGGCATTACAGCCAGGGCTCATCTCATCGCCATTCAGATCCCACAGCAGCTCAGGAGCAGTTCTTGAGCCGCAGTGATCTGAGTCATCCAGCAGCTATGATGGTGTCTCAGCAACAAAAGTAAGCGCCCCTTGGTTCCTGCAGTTCCTGACTTCTTCCTGCTATTCATTTCTCAGCAACACTCTTCTGCTTCTCTTGTTAACTATCCATCATGAGGAAGTTTTTTAATCTTAAAAAAATTGTTCTTATGAAAAAGTTAACTCATTACAGAAAAATTAAAGAAAAAAGAACACTAAAAAGCTATTATCCCATTTATCTAGAAAGAAAATAACAGCTTGATATAAAAGTCTTCTAGAAAATACATATGTACACACAGAAGTTACCTTCCTATAAACTGAGACATTTACAGATACAATTTTGTAACTTCTATTCTTAATACACAAATTTTCTTGGAAGCTTATAAGTTGTCACAATAACCCTTTATATTTGGAGATCTTAAATCTGTTCCAGTGTTACACTATTACAAATAATACAAAACAGAAATAGCTGGCTGAAAATAAATAGGAATCTAAAAAGAAAGTAATTCACTTCCACAAAACGTAAAATATGAACATATACATTTAAACTGGTAATGTGTTGTAAACCCACCTCATGGTATATTTATATTACTACTATTTTAAGAACCAGTACCTGTGGATATTAATTTTTAAAAAATCTAATTGTCAAAATTGTCTAACTTGCTGTCTTCTGAACTTCTTTCAAATTGTGTGCCACCACTCCACTGGAGGATCTTAGACCTCCTATTAATAAGAAATGTTAACTTCTGAACTTAGGGTTAAGAGGCCAAATAATTATTTTTAATGGATTTAGATGCAAAAAAAGTCTAGGTCTCAGATAGTGAGAGTACATTATGGCAGCACAGTCCTACTGCAAACAGTGCTAGAGATATGGGAGCAGTATGGATGTGTTGTGACAGGAAATTCTTTTCCCCAACCCTAAGGTGGCAGGGGTAGTGGTAGTGTGGAAAAATTATGGAGTCTGTCTGAGTTCACATAGCGTCTATTTGCCTGTTAACCCAGCCTTTTCACATGTGACCCAAGCTATTCTCTTGGCTTTCCTCCCATAATAATCTTGTTGCTAGATGTCTATTCTATGTCCACCATCTCCTCTAAGGTGCAGGTAGAAAGAAGGGGAAGAAACTAGGGCAAAAGGGCATATGCCCTGAGGTATCCCCTTTTAAGGGGCTTTACTAGAAACCCTTCCACACCGTTAATTTACACCTCAGTGACAAGAACTGTGTCACACTGTCATCCTTATCAGTAGTGGAGGCTGGACAATGTAGTTTTTTAGCTGAGAACATTGCCACCTCCATGCAAATCAGGATTCTGTTAATAAAGAAGAAGAAAAGAGTAAAGAGGTAGTTAACTAGCAGTCTCTTATACACAGTTTTGGAAAAGATGGCTTAAGGAGACTTCTGGGAATTTCAGTTCCCAAAATAACCAAAGCAAAATGGGGGGAAATGTAAAAAGTTCTCAGTAGAATGACCTACTGGTCTGGCTACTAAAAGATAGGGTAAAAAAAACCCAGATTGATGGGCAATCCATAAATGTGATGGTCAGGAAATACCAAGAAAACTAATAGCGATTACCAACCTTACTGTCTGCTCTTCAACCCTAATACCGAAACTTCAGACAGTCCTGAAACAAATGCCCTAGAGGGGAGGCCAGTGTCCTCAGACTAGGACACTTTCCTCATTGGGAACACTTGGGAACAGGAGGCTTTATGTACAGGTAACAGACTAGTACGTACATAGCGTGGGGTACAGAGTGGGATGTGGTTGAGACACAAATGTTCCACGGAAACCAAGCCACAGGGACCTCTGCAGGAGTCTATAGGCTAACAGACATAACAACGGACAGGTCTGGAAACACTAATGGGTAATAAAGAAAGGAAAGACATAACTACTATCTCTGCCCCATCTTCTCCTCTTCTCCCCATACAAAAAAAGAACCTTTAGCTACCTATCAAGTTCACCCTAGGTTGACCAAATGATGACTTTGGACAGCTACAGAAAGCATCTAGCTGACTTGGATGATTTTACCATTTCTACTGTAACAATTTCTACCATTTCTACTCAGAAAAAGCTTGGAAGGATGCAAGGGAAGAAATCGACTGGGCTGCCACCAAACCCAATGAGACGACCATCCCCTCCCTTGAGAACACTGGTTCTACTGGCTAGGGTTCTTGAAATCACTCTCATTTGAAAGTCTTCTCAATGAAGACTTCACTGTAGTAAGACAAAGATGTGCAGTAGGACAAAAATATTTATTGACTTATTGTACTATTCCAGGTGTTAGTTCCCAGTAAAGTGAATGAGTACAGGGCTCTCCTCTGGGGCTCTTGGGCTAGGAGCTCTTACCCAGTGTTGCCCAAAATTTCAATGCCAACACATACAGCTGTTAGCTGGAGCTAACTCTGCATGGAAACTTGGAAAGAAATTCAAAGAGGTATCTGGTACCCGCATTGAAGATAGTGAAGATAAATTCTAGAAGGTCTGGCTATAATACCAGTATAAATAAGGTTACAGCCAATAAGCTAGAGGTCCTCATTCTAGTATAATACAACAGCACTGGTTATAACAGCAGTTCTATCTTGAAGGAATGATCACACTAGACATTTCAGGTAATTCAGAACACCTGTAATAATTGGCTTTTCTCAAGAAAAGACTAAACTGCATATATTTGGCCATATGCCAAGTTATCTAATTAGTCTAGAGGCTGCATATATAGAATAATACAGATCTCAACTGAACATACATACTTCATTCCAGAACAACTGAAGGATGCAAAATCATGGTAAATTTCAGAACCTGGATAGTTTATGCAAAGCCTAAATTTAAAAGTGATAATGGAGGCCCTATTGCAGTTATAAGAGAAGATACATGTGGGGATGGGAGCACATTAAACTTATGAAATCTCTATCAGCTGGAACAGGGTTAACTGTAGCTGGCCATTTAACTGGAGCTGTCAGAGAAATGACCCATTCCCCAAACCCTGAGACACTTCCTGGACCCTGCTGTCCTAAGCACAGTCCCCAATCCTGTCCATATATGCTTCTCTTGAGTCTGAGCTGAAGGGAATAGGCACCAGTACTTGTAACATCAAGGACGCTCATAAAGATCTTATCTTACAACACCCATATTAAGTACCAAAAACTGGACTCTGGGTTTTGGCAAAAAGTGTACACCCACTCCTAGTTCTCCTACCTATTGGATATGAGGACCAATCCAATGGCTGCATGAAAAGTACAGTAGGTGCTGCTATTTGGGACTAACTAGACCAGCACTGGGAGCCACTAAATGGCTCCCTAAAATCCTTATTGAGATCCGGGACAGAATTTATAATTTCCAAAGTTTAGATTGACAAAGCAACTCAGAGATCTGTGATACAGCTACTATATATATGCAACAGTAATGCTGAAGAAATGGTAGTCATAAGATATATAGTGGTCTAAAACCACATGTCCTTAATATTATATTCTAGCTAGGAAGGAGGACCATGTGCTATTAAAGAGAAAAAATACCTATATCCCAGACAATTCCCCAAACACATGGGATTCGATAAGATATATCCATAAGGAAGTGGCTAAGCTGAGTGAATTTCATGTGGTCCTGGTTTTCCATACCTTGTGATAAAGTGGGAATTTATATTAAGGAAGTTTATTATTTGTGAACTAAATATTTCTATTTCTAAGTGATGAGACATATGAAAATAATGATGGCATCATGTTGGTCTGGAGTCATCACATTGGTCTAGACAAAAGTTGTCAACTAGGGGGTAGACTGTGGTGGGTCATGACTTGTAATTTAAAAAGTCCGTGGCTGCAAAAAGCTCTATGGAAAGCCCCCTTGTTATTTGTAGCTCTGAACTGGAGAGTTCCTACATTCTGTGTTTCAGTTTGGTCTGTATTCAAAACATGAGCTTTAGGTCCAGTAATAAGGTAGCTAGAGTATAGATTTACTGGTTTACCTATCAATGACATCACCCTCTAAACTGATTTAAAAAAACAGACTGAGGAGACTCAGTGCCCCTCTAACTTGGCGGGACTCCCATCCTGCATTAGTCCCATAAACCCACAGATTCAGGGCACATCTCAGGGAGAGAAAAGAAAGGCACTGGGAGCAGCACCTGTTGTCCTACCTTAAGGCATTCTCTGCTCTAACTAGCTGAGTTATAGCCTTCACCTGAGATAAGCTAATTCTTGCTACCACCAGGGTTAAATCCTAACATGTATCCTGACCCACAGCTTCCAGGGGTCATGGGCTCTTACCACAACAAACAGTTCCCCCTTTCAGGGAATCCTGACATCATCAAGTGACTGTCAAACATCCTTAAAATTCTCTAGAAATAGCTGTCAGAGTGTGTTCATTCCTACCCCAAGCCTAGCCTACAGGGATTGTTATAAATCCCAATTGTTAGGCACTAATTAAGAGTACTCAAGATGAAGCATCTCACCAAATTCTTACAATCTCTGATCTCTAAAATGCCTACCAGTTTACCTTCCAAATGGTCAAATGCAGGATTAGTGTATGTCTATTTCCAATCCCCTTCAAAAGATACCTAAAGATAAACATAACAGACTCATCCTTACCCAGAAAGAATGTGCTCTGACTTGTCAGGAACAAGTTGGGAAGGGGTATTTCCTCTTTGAGAATCTTGCCTACCTCAAGGGATCAACCTGACATAGGAAAAAAAGGGGATGTGATATACTTTGGGGGTCGGGGAGAGAGGTGGTTAAAATATCCATCAAATGCTTAGAACTTGACAGCAAATAAAGTTTGGGGCACTCCATGTGCTATCCCAGACAGAAACCTTAATAGGGATAAGAGTGTAAACCATTTATGCTTCCTAAATTTCATGTCTCCAGACTTGTGAAAGCTATGGAAAAACTAACCCTCATAGAAAGTGCCACACACTGTGAAATGGATCCTGTACTAGGCACATCTCTGCATTTTGTGAGGCTTTCTGAAACTGTGGGAAGCATTCCTTGGAACCCACTAGTAAAAGAACATTTTGGATTAAATGTCATAAATATGCAACCCTGGGAATCTTTTCACAAGGAGAGTTTTTGTATCAAAATCATCTTGTGTGTCCCATGTGTGGATAAAGGTATAAGCTAAAAACAGAAGGTGTTTTTTTTTTAAGGATATCAACATCCATGTATTTTTAATGTTTTGAAAAACCACAGTATTTTAAAAACCTGCTGTGCATTAATGATGTATTTTGCAGATTTCCCGTTTCTGCTAATGGTCGTTTAGGTTGTTCACATCAGGCCTACAGCTGAAAACAACTATAAAACTGGATAAAATGTATTTAAAATAATCTTTTTAAAAGCATCAAAGAGATTATAAAAGAGGAAGGAATTATCAGCACAAAGTAAAGAGAAGCCAAGAATCTAGAGAAGTAGACACGCCTGAAGCTAATCCCAGAAAATTAGAAACTCCATTCTGATGGCCTTTCAGGGTGCAGAAGGGAATAGAAAACAAAACTCTGGGTCCATGCAAGTTGGGGACTCTGACAGGAGACCTTCCCCTACAACAATATGGGTTCCAGGATCTCAGAGTGAAGGTGAACAAGAATTGGAATAACCTGGGGAGAAGTAAAACAGAATAACAATCCCTGAGTATTCTAGGAAATAGCAAACTCTGAACAGGTGGTCCCAGACTGGTAGTGCCCCTGGGTGCCTGGCAGAAGTAAATGCAAACAGTCTTTGGAGCAAAGTATTTTCATTATAGGCCTCACAATTATTCCTACAAAATAACCTTTCAAGTGCAATGACTAGCACAGAGTCAAATATACCCAGGATATAGGAAAATTAAAATTAGTGAATAAAGCAGACAACAGAAAGAGATCAACAGAAACTCTAGATGTAGGGCTCAGGATCTGTGTCTTAATAGGCCACCCAGGTTTTTCTGATATATGCTAAAGTTTGAGAATCAATGCTTTATACTTTAATCATATAAATATGCGTCCTACAAAAAAATGTATAAGTGTATTAGGTCTGGGGAAGGGCCCAAGAATTTTCATTTCTAACAAATTCCCAGATGATGCTGATGCCAGACCATCCTATGAGAACCACTGGTATAGAAAAAAGGAATTACTACACAGGACAGGATAGTGGTCACCTGTGGGGAGGAGAAGAGCTGTAATTTGGAAGCAACATGCAGAAATTTCCTGGAATGCTGGCAACTTTCTATTTCTTGATGTCAGTGGTGATTACACGGTGTAATCATTATATGTTTATATTTGAATGCACAGTGAGATCACTGGCTGTCCTTCTTCCATTCAGTCACATATGTCAAATGCCACTGCACTAATCTTACCCATCATCATCCTGCCACCCTCATTTAAAATCAATTTCTAAAGTATAAAGTGTAAAAAGTTAATAAAGTTGTGAGATGTAAATTCCTCAACTTCAGTTCCTAGTGTAATTAGCTCACAAAATTAAATTCCTACAAAACTAAAAAAACAACTATCAAACTTTTAACAAGAAAAAAGTGTACAATATAAAAAATGACTGCTTTTTTCCCTAAGTGAAAAGAAAGGGGGAACTTCCTACTTCAAAGAGGAAAAGATGCAAATACAATCATTTTTGCCTTTGTGAGAATATCAGGTTCATATATAAATGAGTGCCACTTAAGAGCTATATAAAGTCATCTAGCTCACCCCGTAGGTATAAAGAGGATATCAGTGATTACTGTCAGGCTAGGTTAAGACTTCATCCCATCCACGGTTTTAAACTATTCTTTGTTATAATAATCACTTGGTTTGAAAACCAATCATAAGTCCTCAAAGCATCCTACTCTTGCAAGAAAGTCAGAGTCCCTGCTACAGACTCATCAAAAGTTGTGGATATAACTATTGACTGTCCTACTCTATGTGTCCTCTGGATTACCAGAACTGGTTTGGAAGATTGCAGGATCTTCTAGTCATTTGTGAATCTTATAGTGTTTCTTGTGAGTTGATGATGTCCTTGTCACTTTCAAACTAAAGTTCTTTATACATACCATTCATTCGTTTTATTCTCACTTTATCATAAATGGTACTGATAAAATTTTTCAGCCTCAATTTTTTTCTATGTGGCAAGTAGCTTCCGAGTAATCTTCAATTTTGAAACTGAAAGTATTCAATTATTTATTTTTATTTTATTTATTTTTTTTTTTGCCGTATGCGGGCCTCTCACTGTTGTGGCCTCTCCCGTTGCGGAGCACAGGCTCCAGACGCGCAGGCTCAGCGGCCATGGCTCACGGGCCCAGCCGCTCCGCGGCATGTGGGATCTTCCCGGACCGGGGCACGAACCCGTGTCCCTTGCCAGGGAAGCCCGTATTCAATTATTTTATACAGAAAATACTTGACACAGAAGTAGCAATCTTCCTGCAAGTTGTTTTTTCCACATTACCAGGTTATCTGCAAAACGGGAAGTTTCCACCAAATATTTGATCACACTGGTCTGTGTAACTCATATTCCACTGACTTGTAGTAAGTTCAAGGCACCACTGTAAAATTTGCTGAATCCATTTCCTTACTTAGCATGTCCTCTTTTAGTTTTCTGCACATCTTTGTTTGGTATGTAACCTAAAATCAAAATGTTACTTAAGAGCCTTTTTTGGGCTTCCCTGGTGGCACAGTGGTTGAGAGTCCGCCTGCCGATGCAGGGGACACGGGTTCGTGCCCCGGTCCGGGAAGATCCCACATGCCGCGGAGCGGCTGGGCCCGTGAGCCATGACCGCTGAGCCTGCGCGTCTGGAGCCTGTGCTCCGCAACGGGAGAGGCCACAACAATGAGAGGCCCGCATACAGCAAAAAAAAAAAAAAGTAAAAATGAACAAGTGCAATTCATGTTAATGCTTAATATATCCAAAATATCATTTCAACATGCAACTTATTTTAAACAATTGAATATGTTACTATAAAAAGTGAGACTTTGAAATCTGGAGTTCTTGGCACATTTAGAGCATATCGTATTTCAGACAGCCACCCTTCAAGTGCTCAGGAGCACCTGTAGTTTGTGGCTACAGAATTGGACGGTCCAGCTTTAGGATCTCCGTCTCCAAGTCTCTTACTTCCTCTGAACCATGTCAAACAATGCAGCCTCTGCTCTCTGCATTCTCCCACACCCACCTGCACCAGCCCTTCCAGGGCACCTGTAAAAACAGTCCCAGAGCACCCACCCATCGATACATGATTAGCTGATTCCTTACCTGTTTCTCTCCTTAGGCAAGGAGCCAAACGTTGTTGCCCTCAGAGGTGTAGCATTTCCACATTTTGCACATTCTTCAAAGACCCTAAAATATGAGGAGTGGAGGGTGAGCACTGGATCACAAAGGTCTCAACATTTCAACAACTCTCAGTTTAGTCAGTATAATCATCCCTCCTCTGTCTCTGGATGTCTTAGTAGCTACTGAGAGGTCTAGAGAAGAACCCTTGAAATTATATTTTTGTATAATTGAATGTCACCAAAGAAAGCCTTTGGGAAAAGAGGAGAGCTGGTGCATATTTGGCTGGGCCCAGTGAAAAATGAAAATGGGGGCCCTTTGTTCAAAAATGAAGAATTCGAAGATTTCGACTACAGAGCATTAAAGCAAGCACAGGGCCCTCTGATCACGGTGTCCTTCTGAGCCTGGAGCCCTGTGACTGCACAGCTTGGCCCTTTACGAAGCTGGTCCTGGTTGAGGCTTATGTCTTTGGAGGAAGCAGGGAAGTGGTGAGATTCCCTGGACTATCCTTGAGGAAATGGACATCCAAGGGACTCCAAAATCATTATCTACTGGAATTCACTGGGGAAGAGTTATTTTTTTTTTAACATCTTTATTGGAGTATAATTGCTTTTCAGTGTTGTGTTAGTTTTTGCTGTAAAACAAAGGGAATCGGCTATATGCATACGTATATCCCCATATGCATCCGTATATATATCCCCTATATGCATACGTATTGTAAGGCCAACTGGCCCGAGGCAAGGGAACGCAATCAGACTCACAGGTTGCATCAGACCGAAACTTTCCGGACCACTCAGTTCCAGAAACTGACCTGGGGACTTTCCACCTGGCCCAGCCTTCCCGCCTTTCGAGGGGCGGGACTAACGGTCCCAAGACTGATGCAACCGGCACGGGATATTGCCACGATACCCGAAGAGACCACCAAATAAGGAATAACCTGCGCCCTCCCGGATTCGCAACGCCCCTTTCCCTTTTTCCCCTATAAATTCTGCCCAAACCCTCGCCCGGGCGCGACTTCTCTGGCCCCTTTCTCTCGGGCCAGTGAACCTTGCCCGGGAGCGTTCCCAAATAAAGCTCGTTTAAGCTCTCCCCCGTTTCTTGGTGCCGTTCCTTACATTTGGTGCCGAAACCCGGGAGGGGTACCTAGCCCCGCGGTTTACCGCGCGCGCGGCTCCTCCCCTCCCCCAGGAGACAACCAGGGAACCTCTACTCATCCACCCGACCCGGCAGAAAACGGGTTAAGTCCCCCTCCCTTGTTCCCTCCGACCCTCAGAGTCCCTGCCCACCGGACTCCCTGTCCTTAATCGCGGCCGCGTCAGGGACTCCTCCGTCCTCTCTCCGGGCCTCGGGCAACTGTGGAGACGTCCCAATCGCCTGACCGCCCTCCGACCTGCTGTGAATTGGAGACTGAGACCAGGGACGCCTCTCTCCCTCTCCATTCACTCAGGTTCAAACTGGGGGTCATGGGAACCTCACAATCGAAACCAGATCCTAAGACGCCCCTGGGGTGTCTCCTAGTCAATTTTACAGCCCTCGGCTTCTCCCAAGATCAACGTTGCCGATGGCTTATTTTCTATTCCACTGTGGCCTGGCCACAATATCCTCTAGACAATCAATCCAAATGGCCTCCTGAAGGGACTTTCGATTTTAACATCCTCCGTGATCTAGATAATTACTGCCGCAGGACGGGCAAATGGTCCGAGGTCCCTCATGTCCAGGCCTTCCGGTATTTATGCTCCCGCCCTTCTCTCTGCGTCAATTGTTCCACTTCCCAGATCCTTTTTCCAAACAGACATCTCCTACATCCAAGCCCCTAATTTCCTTTGACGATGACTCCTCTCCACTAGCCGACCCACCCGAATCTCTCGCCTACCTCCTCCTTTGTAGCCCGTCTCTCAGCCTCTCAAGACAACACACTGCAGATCTCCTCAATTACCTTGGCTCTCGCGGTTATCGGGTCTCCCCAGCCAAAGTTCAACTGTCTGTATCCTCGGTAACTTACCTGGGAATCCACCTCACCCCCACGACAAAGAGCCTAACGGCCGACCGCACCCACATTATCCGTGAGCTCCAACCTCCAGAAACAGCGGGTCAAATTCTCTCTTTTTTGGGACTTATAGGATTTTTCCGACACTGGATCCCTAACTTTGCTCTCCTCGCTAAACCCTTATATCTAGCCGCTAAAGAAACCCCTCAAGGACCCCTCACCTCTCCTTCCGCCGTTCGACAGGCCTTTCTCACACTCCGTAATGCTCTGATATCTTCTCCCCTTTCTCTGCCCAACCCAAACCGACCTTTTCACCTTTTTGAGGATGAACGGGCCAGAATAGCCACAGGACTCCTTGCCCAGCCTGTAGGGCCTTCCTACCGCCCCGTGACTTACCTCTCCAAACAGCTAGACCCAGCCATTCGGGGATGGCAACCATGCCTTCGGGCCCTAGCAGCGGCAGCCGAACTGACCAAACAAACACTCAAACTGACTCTGGCCCACCCACTAACCGTGTTTTCCTCCCACCGGCTGGTCGACCTCCTAGGCCACAAGTCTCTCTCCCTCCTGGGCCCCTCCCACATCCAGGAATACCACCTGCTGTTCATTGAAAACCCTGCTATCTCCTTCGACCTCCCCCACCCACCCAAACCCGGCCTCCCTCTTGCCTATCTCCGATACCGGGACCTCCCCTTCCCACTCCTGCCCCCAAGTCATAGAGGCCCTCAGCCCGCCGAGAGAGGGACTCTTTGACATCTCTCTTTCAAACCCGGACCGCACCCTCTTCGTAGCATGCTTGCTCCCTGTTTTCTAGGTTTCTTCGCAGGCGCATGGAGGAAGTCTCTCAGGTGGCCACAAACCAAATGCTCCTCGGCCCTTACACCTTGCTTCCTATAGAACCCCCACTGGTCTCCCTTAAGCCTCGGACCTCTGGTCGCCCTTTGGACGCCCCCATTCAGCAAGAAGTAGCCAGAGATCAGAACGCTGCCCCATTACACCAAAGATGTCGGGATGTAAGGCCAACTGGCCTGAGGCAGGGGAATGCAATCAGACTCACAGGTTGCATCAGACCGAAACTTTCCGGACCACCCAGTTCCAGAAACTGACCTGGAGACTTTCCGGACCACCCAGTTCCAGAAACTGACCTGGGGACTTTCCACCCGGCCCAGCCTTCCCGCCTTTCGAGGGGCGGGACTAACGGTCCCAAGACTGATGCAACCGGCACCGGATATTGCCACGATACCCGGAGAGACCACCAAATAAGGAATAACCCGAGCCCTCCCGGATTCGCAACGCCCCTTTCCCTTTTTCCCCTATAAATTCTGCCCAAACCCTCGCCCGGGCGCGACTTCTCTCGGACCAGTGAACCTCGCCCGGGAGCGTTCCCAAATAAAGCTTGTTTAAGCTCTCCCCCGTTTCTTGGTGCCGTTCCTTACACGTATATCATACATATGCATAATATATCCCCTATATGCATACGTATATCCCCATATACTCTTGTGTCTCCCTTCCACCTTCCTTATCCCACCTCTAGGTGGTCAGAGCTGATCCCCCTGTGGAAGAGTTTCTGAGCCTGTGAGAACCCCTTGGGAAGAGGTAGTGAGGGGGTAAAGTAGGTAGGTAATACACGTGCCTTTGTTGATTAAACCATTGATTAATCAGTGTCACTCACATGCCGGATGTTCAGAAGGTCAAGTTTCTGTGGACCCTAGTTGGGCAACAACAGACTGACATCTACAAAGGTGACCTGTGGGCCTGAGCAGGAATCCCTTCAAAGCTTCGTTATAGTCAACTTTCCAACTCTCCAAGCCAGAAACAGGTGGTGACGATGAGTGCCCTCCAGAAGCTACCACTAGCATGGGAGTTTGAGCTGTGGCGTGGTTTGTAGCCACCGACCTTACTTGGGCGGCCCAGGCCGAGGATGAAGAGAGAACTTTCTTCCCCACGGCCAGCAGCGGCTCTTTCCGGCGTCCGCGCTTCTGCTTCTCCAGACGAGGGGCACGCAGACTTCGAGACGTAGGAGATTAGGGCCGGGCCTGTGGGCCACCCTGACTGAGGCACCACCAGGTCTGGGCAAAACCAACCCAAACCACATCTATTGTTCCCGAAGCCCGCGGCGGCGTCGCAAAGGGCGGCTGGGGCCTCGGTGCACCTGAGCCTCAGAGACCCTTCTTCCCCCACTGGCGTTCGGGGTAAGCAACGGCCCAGGGCGACCACCTGCAACAGTTCAACCAAAACTGGGGCCTGTAAGAGCACAAAGGCTCTGCCCGTGGTTTCCCGGGCGACAGGCCCCGCCCCCGCCCGCACGTTCGGCCACGACCCCCTGAGGAGCAGCCGGAGGGTGGGGGGATTCCGGGGTGTCATGCGCTTTGGAAGCCGGCGGGGTTCCTCTTCGTTTGTTCTCAGTTTGGCGGCAGCGCTAGTCCGCCGCCCGGCAAGGGCGCTTGGCACACGACAGGGACTAATACTCATATGTTAGATAAACCAGTAGAAGATTCTCACACTTTGGCAGGTGAGGGCCACAAGCCCTCAACCAGCGAGAAGGCGCCCTCTCGTCCGTTGAGCAACCTCCAGGCTCTCATCAGCTCTTCCTCTCGTCAGCCGCTTCCTCGATCACAATGCTGGGAGTCAAGATGATAGGCTCGCATCACAGATTTCTTAGGCAACTAAATTTTAAACGTACTTTATTTAAAAATAATAGTGACAAACTTAATAAGATTCCTGCTAATGCAGTATCCATGCCAATTTAGTTCTATTTAAAGGAACGTCCGATCTCCTCTGTTACCTGTTAGCAGTTTACCTCTTGCTCATCTTTGCGGTAACTGCAATGATACATCGAAACCTTTTTCAAACATATTTGTAGTTGAAGATGCTATTATAAGAAGTGTATCTTCTTTGCAAAGAAGTGGATATGAAAGTTTGAACTGTAGATATAAAACCCTTCCTAATTACACCGATTACATCATACAACAGTAGAACAGGTATCCTGCAAATGTTGTCTGATGTTGTTTTTACATAATCACAAGTGGATTAATCACATAGATCTTTAAATCTAATCATCATACAAATCTGGAAATATCAGATGGAGCCAGGATAAATACCAACCATCCCAGGCACCAACCAAAGTGCTTAGTCGAATGAGTCCTGCTGCCACCTGTGTTCAGATACTGGCACAGAACAATTACAGTCATTATGGTGTTAATCTGTATACAACATCTTTCAAGAGAAAGTACCAGGCAGCCTGTTCAAGTGAGGGTGTGGGTGTGGCTTAGGTTCCCAGCAGAAGCCCAGACACTTGCAGCCTTGGACATGTCATTTCAAAGTCACTCTCCAGTACTGGCTCATCAATTGTAACAAATGTACCACGTGAATGCAACATGTTAATAATAGAGGAAACAGGGATATAGGGACATTTTACCCTCAATTTTTCTGTAAAGCTAGAACTGCTAAAATAAATAGTCTATTAATTTTTAAAAAGTCACTTTCCTATTGATTAAGAAGATATGGTTAATAATTACATACCCCCAACCTGACTCATAAAAGAATTGTGAGCCCAATCCAATACATAAGGGTTGAATTTTACTGAATTATATTTCTTTAAAAAGTTTACACCACTTAATCAAAATCCCCTAGGATAGTTGTTAAAAAGAAAAAAGCAAACAAACCAAAAAACCCATGACTCTGAATCTCAGGGGTGGACTGGGTGCCTAAGAATCTGCATTTTAGTAATCATGCGAGTAGACGATTCTCAGTTTGAGGATCATTGTTTTAGGTTGTCAGAATTCATCAGCTTAAAAAAAAAAAGCCTATCCTTATTTAACTCATGCAAAGATGGAAATTTTGAAAGGTGTTAGTAAATGAGATTAACATGATTTAACTTTGTTGTTAAATCTCACCATAATTTCCTTCATTTAACGAGATTGATATTATTTTCTTGCAGTTTAAGGACTTTAACTTTTAAATGTATTTAAAAGATATGTCAATCTTCTACTTTTACTTTTTTTGATTGAAATAAAGCATTCCAGTCACTTCAAATAGTGAACAAAATATTTTTTTAAATTTTTTCTTTATAGACCTGATTTCCTTATGCACGCTAAGACATTCAAACCCTTATTTGTTTCAAAAAGAGTCATGTACTACAATGTTCATTGCAGCGCTATTTACAATAGCCAGGACATAGAAGCAAGCTAAGTGTCCATCGACAGATGAATGGATAAAGAAGATGTGGCACATATATACAATGGAATATTACTCAGCCATAAAAGAAACGAAATTGAATTATTTGTAGTGAGGTGGATGGACCTAGAGTCTGTCATACAGAGTGAAGTAAGTAAGAAAGAGAAAAACAAATACCGTATGCTAACACATATATATATGAAATCTAAAAAAAAATAAATGGTCATGAAGAACCTAGTGGCAGGAAGGGAATAAAGACACAGACCTAGTAGAGAATGGACTTGAGGACACGGGGAGGGGGAAGGGTAAGCTGGGATGAAGTGAGAGAGTGCCATGGACATATATACACTACCAAATGTAAAACCGATAGCTAGTGGGAAGCAGCCGCATAGCACAGGGAGATCAGCTTGGTGCTTTGTGACCACCTAGAGGGGTGGGAAGGAGGGAGACACAAGAGGGAAGAGATATGGGGATATATGTATATGTATAGCTGGTTCACTTTGTTGTAAAGCAGAAACTAACACACCATTGTAAAGCAATTATACTCCAATAAAGATGTTAGAAAAAAAGAAACCTTATTTGTTGTTAATGTGAGATTTAAAAATACCATTCCAAGTAATTCTCTTAGTTTTAGTAATGAATTCTATAACGCTTATGGGTTGTGATTTTTTTTTAAGAGTCTTGGTGACTTAGTGTTGATACATGATGTGACCAGTTGATGCTACATATTACTAACCAACTGCAGCTGATACGAAAATGATGCCATCAAAATGGGGTTTTATCAATTGTTCCCTTGAAACAACTTGTGTATCAAATGTTAACAACTCCATTGTATCCATTGTCAGTAATTCTGAAGGCAATAAAAATACCTTCTATCAGCTTTTTAACAATTAAACTTTATATTTTGACATAATTGTACATACATTCATGTGAAGTTGTAAGAAATAATACAGAGATCTTCTGTGCTCTTTACCCAGTTTTTCCCAAAGGTAACATCTTACAAGAGTATACTATAATATCACAACCAGGATATTGAGATTGATGTAGTCAAGATACAGAACATTTCCATCACCAGAAGAATCCCTTCTGTTGCTCCATAATGGTCACACCCACTTTCCACCTATCCCCACTCCATCTTTAATCCACGATAACTACTAATCTGTTCTCCATTTCTATATATAATCATGGAATTTCAGGATTGTAATATAAACGGAAACAGTAGGTAACCTTCTGGGATTGGCATTTTTTTACTCAGCATAATTCTCTGGAGATTCATCCCCATTGTTTCCTGTATCAGTAGTTTGTGCCTTTTTGTTGCGGAGTAGTATTCCATGATGGATATACCACAATTTATTTAACTATTCACCAGCTGAAGGACATCTGGGCTGATTCCAGTTTTTGGCCTTTACGAATGAAATTGCTGTGTACATTTGTGTACAGGTTTCTGTGTGATTAATGCCCAGAAATGCAATTGCTGAATTGCATGGTAAATGCATGTTCAGTTTTTCAGAAACGGAAAAACTGCTTTTCAGAGTGGCCATACCATTTTATATTCCCACCAGCAAATTACGAGTCATCCAGTTTCTTTGAATTCTAACCAGCAGTTGGTGTTGTCACCAATTTTTAATTTTAGTTATTCTGATAGGTATGAAATTGTAAGATATTTAAGGGGTACAACAAAATGGTTTAATATACATATACATTGTGAAAGTTTTCCTCTCATTGAATTAATTAACACATCCATCACATATTTACATTTTGGGGGGGGAGGGGGTGGGCATATTTAAGTTCTACTCTCTGAGCAAATTTCAATGATACAACACAGTGTTATCAACTATAGACACCATGTTATACATCAGATCCTCAGACCTTATTCATCTTATAACTGAAAGTTGGTTCCCTTTTACCAACCTGTCCTTATTTTATGGTTGCATTTTGAGAGTTTTTAAAATATATTCTAAATAGTAGCTCTTTGTCAGATACATGTTTTGCAAATATTTTTCTCTCATTCTGTAGCTGTCTTTTCATCCTTTTACAGTCTTTCACAGAGCAAACATTTTAGCGTAGTTCTGTCACATTATTTAAGTTTGTGTTTTAGTATTTTAATTTCTACCATGCAATGTGTTTTGTAATTTTTTTGAATGTGTGTGTTTATTCTAATACTTTGAAAATTATTTCTTTTTGATCTAAAGGTTATTGTTATAACTGTAACTTAAAACCTTTAATCCTATGTCTGTCTAGACAGAATCTAGCTCCATCCACACTGTGAGCAAATCACAAGTTAGTATTTTCCTTTTGCTTCCCTTTCACCCCTCCATTCAATTTTAGTTGCCATTTTTCTTAGCATTTACCTTTGTATTGCTACATAAACTTCTATTATTTTTACTTGATTTATCAGCTTCCAATGATATCTTTTGACCCCTTGCTGCAAAGTATGAGTGAATTCAGCAAATATTAGTACCTATTTATTCTCCCAAATCTCTTCTCAAATCTGTTATATATGTTGTTCCCATATAGTCAGGATTATTACATTTACATTTTGCATTGTTACCATAATCCCTGCATTTGCTTTAATCTTTGTCCTACAGTAAAGTGGATCAGTCCCAATGCCAGTCTTATTGTTGTCTTTCTCATTTATCTGTTGGCTGATGGAAGTTCATCATCTAGTATTTTCTACAAGAAGGGCTCATCAGATGTTCAAAATGTTTATTTTTTGCCTTTGCACTTGAGTGATGTTTTGAGTTTTTTAAATATTCTTTGGTTACAATTTCTCTTGAGGATTTATAAGCATTGCTCCACTATTTTCTGTTGTGGAAAATTTGCTCTTTGGAAATCTGAGATCAGCCTTATATTTCTCTTTTGAAAATGATTTAGTATTTTTGCACAGTTCCCCAAAGAACTTTTTGTCTTTGAAGTTCAGTAGCATTGGTTTATAGTATGTTTCTGTGTTACTTTTTCCTGAGACATCGTGTGTCCTTGCAATTTTGCAATCAAATCTTCTTTTATTTTTAAAATTTCGTGGTGAAATAGTCACAGTTTTCAAATTGTCCAAAGCAACTTTTTTCCCTGATAGATATCTTTCACATCCTGTTTGTTTTTTCTTTTCCTCACTTGTTTTCTTTCTTTTTAAAATTTATTTATTTATCTATTAATTTGTTTTTGGCTGCATTGGGTCTTCGTTGTGATGCGTGGGCTTCTCATTGCGGTGGCTTCTCTTGTTGTGGAGCACAGGCTCTAGGTGCGCGGGCTTCAGTAGTTGCGACACGTGGGCTCAGTAGTTGTGGCTTGCGTGCTCTAGAGCGCAGGCTCAGTAGTTGTGGCGTATGGGCTTAGTTGCTCCGCGGCATGTGGGATCTTTCCGGACCAGGGATCAAACCCATGTCCCTTGCATTGGCAGGCAGATTCTTTACCACTGTGCCACCAGGGAAGTCCCTTCCTCACTTGTTTTTAATAGGATCTTTGTATAGATCTTTGCAGTTCCTTTTGGTGACCTCATTTTTGACAGAGGTGTTTTTTCTGCATCAGATATTTAGTTCCAGGAGATTCATATGCAGGTGGGTCCAGGCCTACATTTTAAGTGAGCAGAAGTTTTCTTTTGATTCTGGATTTTAAGGGGGTTTAATGAGTTTTTACAGCCTTTAGTTTTTCCCACTAACGGAAAAAGGCAACTATGGGGGTTTTCACTTTGCAAGTCTCTCTTCTCCCCCAACCACATAGGTAGACTGATACCTGAAATTATGTCTTGCCAGTGTAATTCAACCTTGTCTTCTACACTTTTTACGTCAAAACCAGGTCCAGGGAACCTGACATTGTCTGTACACTATATCCCTTCAGTTACAAAAAAAATTAGATTTTGCAACTCAGAGTATGCACCTCTTTTTAAAAAGTGTACTTTATGTACTTTATGATCTCTTTCTGAGATCTGTAGCTGTGGGCATCCTCTTCTCCTCTTTCTCATATACTCCTCATAGAATTCCAATGTTCTCCCTAACCCATCCTGTTTCCTCTAGTTTTGTGACTAGAGGTTTTAGCAACCTCCTAGTTTCTTTGAAGGAAGAGTTTGCATTTCTGCTTCTCATCCTACTGGTTGCTTTAGGTTGATTTCCAAGGAAAGGAAAAAATGGAAACCTTATGCCCCATCGTCAAACCAGAAGTCCTCAAACTAAATTCTTACTTTGCTGAAGTTTAGTCAATTGCAGTTTCCAGCCATGGAAACTTCCAGCCATGATAACTTGCTGGAGATTTTCTGGATGCATTAGAGACAGGAGTATGTGAGGGAAATGTGGCCAGTGAGAAATTTCCAATGGTGGATATTTATCTTACTGCTTATTTCCTTTTGAATATCTATATGGTGAATCTTCCCTGATCTTTGTCTTATCAATGAGCCTTTTTTAGCCAGAGAAATGGTCCTAGTTCATAGCCTACATAAAGGATGATTTTTTAAGGTTCCCTGTTCCCTGTGTGATACATGTTATCTCAATCTTTGTTGTCTCCCTAGTTCCCATCTTATTTGTGAGCCACCTGAAAATACCCTGCCCTCAGAAATGAACTCGATGTACCCCATATCTTCTCTCAATAATGGACTTCAATGTTTCCTACCTCCTGGAAACACCTGAAAGGAAACCACACAAGGACACTTTAGATTGTGACATTGGAAGCAAAGCCTTACAATCTGCTTGTCATGAAGGGATTGCTCCTCTTTGGAATCCTTCCTCGGTTGCTTTTTAGGGTAACAGATTTCCCCAAATCATCACACTAAAAATTCCCTTCCTTTTTCTGCTGAGTCAGATCTTTTGTTTCCTGTATGCTCAAATCTTCCTCTCTCTCTCTCTCTCTTTGTTTTGTTGTTTTTTCTTGGTTGTAACACTTCTTCTGACAGCTTGCTGAGAATGAGTCCATGAGAGGAGAAGAATATTTTGAGACATCATATGTCTGAAAATATCTATTCCTCCCTCATTTTAATTAAAAAATTGGTTGGGTATAAACTTCTAGGTTGGAAATAATATTATCTCAGAATGTTGGAGGCCTTACTCAATTTTCTAGCTTCTAGGATTGTGGAAAAATTCAATGACTAACTGATTCTTGAACTTGTGTATGTAACCTCTTTTACCCATCTCTGGAAAATTTTAGGATATTTTCTTTATTACTACTATTCTGAAATTTCATAATAATGTCTTATTGTGGTTCCTTTTGTAGTTAATGTGCTACACCCCTGTTGGTTCCCTTAAATCAAGAAATCTGTGTTTTTCAGTTTTGGAAAATTATTTCTTTCTGTAATTTTTTTTTCTGGAAATTTTACTATTCAAATGTTGAATCCTAGATTAAAAAAATTATTTTACTGTGGTCAGGACACTTGACATGAGAGCAACCCTCTTAACAAATTGTTAAGAATATAATTCATTGTTGTTGACTACAGGTGCAATGTTATACAGCAATCTCTAGAGCTTATTCATCTTGCTTAACTGAAACTTTATGCCTGCTGCTTAGTAACTACCCATTTCTCCCTCCTCTCAGCCCCTGGCAACCACCATTCTACTCTTTAACTTTATGAATTTGATTATTTTAGATACCTCAAATAAGTGGAATCATGCACCATTTTCCATAACTGACTTATTTCCATTAGCATAATTTTCGCAAGGTTCTTCCATGTTGTCACACATTGCAGAATTCCCTTCTTTTTTTAAGGCTGAATGGTATTCCCTTGTATGTATATCCCACATTTTCTTTATCCATTCATCAATGGACATTTGGGTTGTTTCTTCAACTTGGCTATTGTGAATAGTGTAGCAATGAACATGAAAGTGCTAATATGTCTTTGAGATTCTAATTTCAATTCTTGAGGATAAATACCGAGAAGTAGGATTGGTGGATCACATAGTAGTTAAGGATTTGATCTTCAAAATATATAAGGAATTCCTACAACTCAATTAGCATAAAAACTAATAACCCAATTAAAAAATGGGCTAATGACTTGAATATATATTTTGCCAAAGAAGACATACAATTGGCCAACAGATATACTTAAAAATGCTCAACATGATTAGTCATCAGGGAAATGCAAATCAAAATGACAATGTGATATCATCTCATACCTGTCAGGATGGCTATTAGTGAAAAAACTCACAAGTGTTGATGAGGATGTAGAGAAATTGGAACCCTTGTACACTGTTGGTGGGAATGCAAAATGGTATAGCTGCTATGAACAGTAGCATGGAGGTTTCTCAAAAGGTTGAATCTCTTGGATTGATCCTCTAATTTCTTTATTTCTTCTCTCCTATGTTCCCTTCTCTTTTTTGTTGTTGTTGTTCTGATTTCTTAGAAATCTAATCAACTTTACCTTCCAATTCTTTTCTTACAATTTTAATTTCTCCTAAAGGCTCTTAAATTTTCTAAGAACGATTTTTTTGTTTTGTTTTTTGTTTTGTTTTGTTTTTTTGCGGTACGGGAGCCTCTCACCGTCGTGGCCTCTCCCACTGCGGAGCACAGGCTCCGGACGCGCAGGCTCAGTGGGCATGGCTCACGGGCCCAGCCGCTCCGCGGCACGTGGGATCTTCCCAGACCGGGGCATGAACCCGTGTCCCCTGCATCGGCAGGCGGACTCTCAACCACTGCGCCACCAGGGAAGCCCTCTAAGAACGATTTTTGATTTGAATACTCTTTTTAGAGTTTTCTGTTCTTGTTTTATGTATGCAATATCTCTTTTTTTTTTTTTCCAGAGGGCATTGATGATAGTTTTGAGTCATTTTTCTCTGCTTCTTGCATTGTCTTTCTTTCTTCAGTTCCATTTTTTTTCCTTTGGTCTACTTTTGTGGCTTTCACATTATATTCTTTCTTCAAATGTCTTGTGACCTTTGGCTGCCTTTTCAATTTAAGAGAGGCACTAAATGCTGATTGGAAGTGTATTGGTGGGGCTTGTAGGCTGGTGGGACTCACTGTAGGGTAGCTGGATAGCAAGAGAAGCAGCCTTTTTTTGTGTGGGGGGGATTACCCCATCATGTCAGTATTTGTAGGCTACTCAGTCTACCTACAGAGGAGTCCTCCCAAGTCCTGCCTGGGGAGAGAGGTAACAACACACTTGATTTTCAACATTTTGGAGGCCAAGAAAGAAAAGAAGGCACTTTAACAAGTAGGTTTTTCTCTAACCTTCCTGTTTTGAGTGTGTTGACTCATTTTTACTCTTAGCCATTTCTGGTCCTTCTGCCTCAGTCTACCCACTTCATCATTTTCTGAAAGTGAACTTGTTTGTACGGCTATCTGGCTGCTTGAAGTGAAAGAGGAAATCTGGGATTCTAACTACTCTTCAAACAAGCTTTCAGCCAATTCTTTTGAGGTTTAGCCTCACCCAGAACCCCTGTCCTCAGAGATACCAGAGGCTTATAATTCCCCAAATTCTGGGTTTTGACACCTTATTTATTGCAGTGCTTTTCAAACTTAGCATGTATAAAAATCACCTGAGGAGGCGGTTGAACCACAGATATCTGGACACCCCCTCCCAGAGACTGTTATTCACTAGGTCTGTGGTGGGCCAGAGTATCTGCAGTACTAGCAAGCTTCCAGGTGATGCTGATGCCTCAGGTGAGTGATGCATTCTGCTTTTACCTGCAGTCACTTCACTTCCAGTTTTCTGACTACTAATGATTTACTTTTTTAAAATACTCATACAACCAATTCTATTTTCCAAAATTGTTTTAAATTCTCCTGATGTCTGTAGTCTCACTTTCCATTCTGTCTGTCCTAATTAATTTGAATTAAAAAATTCTTTAATCTTGTCTTTATGTGGTGTGGGAAGGGAGTGGAAATAAAGGCAAGCATTTAGGTTGCTGCCATTTCTAACCAGACGTCTAATTTGATTAAATGTAAGTTTGGGGCAAATCCTGAGAGTGACCTTATTTTTAAGGTTGGAAATAGTATAATTGTAATATAAACTTGTCCAGCACTGGCTTAAATAAAATGGAGTTTATTTTCCTAACATAAGTCAGAAATGTCAGTATAAGCAACCATCTAATGCTTTTGACCTTTTTCTCCTGATTGCAAGTTGGCTGCTAGTTCCTGACCAATACAGAGGGTGGATCTCAAGGAATGAGAACCAGAGACTGTTGGGTTCAACGGTGTCTCCCGAAGAGGAGATTCTTCCTCCCCCGACAGTTTGGGGGACTGCAGTATCAGTTTAATAAAGGAACCACTTCCCCAACAATCATCTTTGGGAGTTATCAGGGCAGCTGTGGTTTTCCTGCTTCTGTCCTGGCACTCTACTGCGGGGCATTGCTCTATCTGCCAACCACAGGCTCTGCTGAAACGCGTTCTGTTCATTTCACTGAATTCTGCTGTTCACGATTCTGCATTGTCACTTTTCAGCTGCATACCGTCCTCATTGCTGGACCCTTTTGCTACTTGCTTTCTTTTGGACACCACTATCTTTTCTCAGGAACCACCATCTCCCATAAGGTACCACCTTGTCCCACTGGGCATTGCTGATACTCTCCTGGGTACCACAGCTTCCACTTGGATTGGTGATCATGATGCAGTGGTGCTATCATATGCCGAAGCTCCATGGCATTCCGTGGGGGAGAACACCCTTCTTCTTTGTGTTTTATATTTGGTCACTGGGCACTGCAACCATGATGCTGTGCCTCAGTGTTCAACACAATGATTAGTGAACTGGTGCTTTTATTTTCATTCCACCTTCCACTTCATCTCCATCCCCCAAAACATATAACAAACCACTCAGCAGTGAGTTATACTCAGAATGGTCCCTCTCCATCTGATATTACTGGGTAAGCAAGTCATTCTGTCCAAACTTTTCCCCCATTTTCCATGCTCACTGCTTTTAATGAGCTACTTTAGCCAATTCACCATTTATCCAGATAGATTTTTAGTTCATCAAGGCAGTGGACTCCCGAGAGATCCCTTTGGAGGAAATAACGCTCAGGTGTGCTGCAGGAAGGGCGTAAGGGAATTGGTTGGTTGATGCATTCATTTATCCATCCTACCTACTTCTACTGTACCTTGAGGCAAATTTCTTTATCTAATGTGATAAATACTCACCCCTCACTAACTTTTAAAATTTCAATCTGCTGAAGGTAGCCATGGGCTGAGATCGCTAGTGCCCCAGCAGTATAGTGGTATGGTTGTGACAACCAGTGTTTATTGCTTGGGAATAAGGTGCTGAAATTAGGTGAAGCTTGAAGAAGTCAGGCTGGGCTCAAGAGGGTTTTCATTAAATCCTCAAAGGTGACAGAGGGTTGTGAGCTCTTCAACCCTCAGCACGTCTCTGTGATCCTCCTCCTGCCCCGTCACTCATTACAGCTCACATCTCATCCAGGAGCGTCAGGCTAGCAGCTCACATCCTGTGAGGTCCATGGGATACAGGTCTCACTGCTGAGCAGAAGCTGTTCACCAGAGGTGCCTGGGTGTCACCAAGGTGAAGTTCTTTGCTCCTTCTGTCTCCTTCCTCTACCTTGATCCATTTCCACTATTTTTTTGTCTTTTTAAACTTATTTCTTTGCTTCTTTGTCTCTCTCTTGCCTGTATTTCTCTTTCCTTATGTCTATCTTCTTTGCTTCTAAGAATTC
Organism: Globicephala melas; assembly: GCF_963455315.2. Classification (NCBI taxonomy): domain Eukaryota; kingdom Metazoa; phylum Chordata; class Mammalia; order Artiodactyla; family Delphinidae; genus Globicephala; species Globicephala melas. The sequence goes on along the minus strand of NC_083317.1, from coordinate 80,085,177 downwards.
TGTATCTTCCCTTCTCTGCCTTTGTTCACTTCATTTGAACACATTATAAGCATGCTACGTGCCAGGGTGTGTGTTAGGTGGTGGGTATAATAAAGGTGAGTAAAACAAGATCCTTGTTTTCCTGAAACTTAGTTCATTGTTGGCATTGTAACTATAACCCACAAGATAAAAAGAATCATTAAGTGACTATGGTACTTCAGAAAACCACAAAGTGACCCTTGGGGTCAGAGGAGAGAGGAATTGTGACTGGGAGAATCAGGGAACGTTTTGGAAAAGGTGGCATTTGAATTAGGCTCTAAAAAATGGATTTGCTTTAACAGGAGGAGCTGGAGAGGAGCAATGAAATTCTTCTGATGATGACTTTAAAGCTGATCTGTAGACCCTAGGCACTGGATTTAAAAAGTCTTAGTGAATAGAAAATATTGAGATCTCTGAAATGGAACAGGCGGACAGAATGAGGCAGGGGTGAAGTACAAGGGCGTTCTCTGGGCTTATGACTTGAAGTAAGGAATCTGCAGGTGCTTGCTGCTTCCCTTGCTGGTGAGGTCGTGGCTTGTCCATAAGCCCTCTGAGCTTCCAGCTGCCTCCTAGGCTTGAACACACAGCCCTGGGGCTGGCATGTGAATGGTGGGGCTGACCTGCAACACTCCAAGGACCATGCGAGTGCCGGGGTGGACACCTTCCAAGGGCTTTGTCACTTGATTTGCATCACATCCCTCTGCATCTTCCCTTTAACTGAGATGCCAGGGAGATGCCACAGGAGAGGGTGGAGGTTTATCTGGAATTGTTGGATGGGAGGGGGCAACAATTTTCAAGGGCACTTTTTCAACTGTACTTGCACCCTGACCCTGAAAAATACTAAGTGAGAATGAAACGTGGTTAGAACCTGATAGCACCTGTTCACCATCATCCATCAAGTGCAAACCTTTAAAACAACAACAAAGCAATAAACCCTGGAAATATCATTCCTGAAAGAGTCTACTGGGGGTCAACTTCACAAACTGCTTGAGCTGGGATGGGTTTTAAAGAAGTGCCCTAATCACATTACACTTTCATTTTTGTGTGGGAAAACTGAGAATAATATCACATGGTGTGTACAGTAGTTCTGAAAATACAAGTCTCCTAACACCTAATTCTCTGCTCATCTCATGAACCCCTTGGATTTTGTCAGAATTACGTAAGAGGAAACATACTGTAATTATTAAAAGCCTGGGCTTCAGAGTCAGACCAACCTGGGTAACATTTTGGTGCTGTGTGGTTTTGGTCAAGTTCTCTTTGAGCCTAGGTTTCTTCATCTTTAAGTGGATATAACTATGGGATCTACTACATTGGTATTATATCAGGATTAAATGAGATAATGCATGTGAAGAGTCTGCACATAGCTACTCAACAAAACTCATCTAGGATCATTAATTATACAGATTATTACATTTTTGCATTGAGTATCTTATCCCTCAAGAATTATTTTATACCTTTACATTGTTTCATAACTATGTTTACAGTGATTACCTCCACTGTTTACCACAACTTCCTTTCTATCACATCTTTCCTTTCTCCTTTGCTGGATTCCAACCAGCCCCTCCCCGCCAAACCCTGCCAGGACCTGCCCTTACCCCTAGCTCTCCTGCTCCATTTGGTGGATTTTTGCAGATTCTGGCAGGGCTCTTACCCACTTTTCTCTCAGGCCCTCTCTTCACACAAAACTAGTTGGGCAAGACGTTTCTCAATCTCACCTTTTCTGCATCATTCCCTGAAAAAATGTCTTCAAGTTTCTGGTTCACTGATGATACTGTTCCTTGTGGTCCAGGGCTGTTACAGATGATTACTCAATATTTATATTCTTTGCTCTGTTTTTATGAAGTTTGGGTGGAAGGGGTACTAAGAGTATGGACTCCAGAAAGCATCTTGGCAAGGATACCTTGGCAGATCCCCAGCCCCTGTGTGTCAGCCCCAGGGGATGGAGGATGGGTTTGTTTCTCACAGTTCTGATTCCAACAGAAGCCCTACTCCCTGCTCAGGGAAGCATGTCCCCCTCACACAAAAGTCTGGATGGCCCTGGAGAGCACAGAGGCTGTATTCCTCTGGAAGCACCTATGCCATCATTCCTTGGCCAATCTGCCCGTGCATGACTCGGGCCAAAGTTTGAATTTTAGCTAGACTAATTATTAGATTCCTCTAGGAGAAAGGTCTCTCAAAACAAATCAATGTTGGGATTCAGATCCCCAGAGTTGTGCCTTTAGATAAATACCCTATGTGGGGAAGGCACAATTTGGCCAGGAGAAAGAGGCAGAGTTAGAGAAGAAGTAAAAATGGCATTTTTTAGACTCCAACTCCTGATAACACTTGGAATTTTTCCAAACCATAGCAACCTTTGTGGCTGAGAAAGCAAGCAGTGATAAGGTGCTGAGGAGGGTGTGAAAATTAATAATGAAGACCTTAACTAAAATCGGAGTCACGAAGACCTGGAGAGGGAGCTCTCATGCCCTACCACTTGTCCTCAATTACAGACCCCAACAGGAAGTTACATCTTCAGCAGGAAGTGACATTACTTTACTACCCTGGCAGGAGGGAAGAAGATTTTCTTCTCACCTAGCAACAATCCCAGCCAATGGAAAACACCAGAGCTCAGCCAATGAGGAGCCACCATTACCCTGAACTCTTCCTTCCTTCCAATGAACTTTCACTTTTCTCTTGCTGATAGTTCCTTGTCCCACCTTCCTTTCTATAAACAGTCTTTCATTTTGTATAACTCCTCAGAGTATCTCTCCACTTGCCAGATGAGATGCTGAGTCATTTAATAAGGCCATTTTAGATCTCCAAGTTTACTCAGTTGAATTTTTTTTTTTTTAACAAGGGTAACTAAAGTTTCTGCTTAACTGATCAACTGACCTGCTTATGGCATAATTTTTTTTTCTAACATCTTTATTGGAGTATAATTGCTTTACAATGGTGTGTTAGTTTCTGCTTTACAACAAAGTGAATCAGCTATACATATACATATATCCCCATATCTCTTCCCTCTTGCGTCTCCCTCCTCCCACCCTCTCCATCCCACCCCTCTAGGTGGTCACAAAGCACGAAGCTGATCTCCCTGTGCTATGAGGCTGCTTCCCACTAGCTATCTATTCTACATTTCGTAGTGTATATATGACCATGCCACTCTCCCACCCTGTCCCAGCTTACCCTTCCCCCTCCCCATGTCCTCAAGTCCATTCTCTAGTAGGTCTGCATCTCTATTCCTGTCCTGCCTCTAGGTTCTTCATGACCTTTTTTTTTTTTTAGATTCCATATATATGTGTTAGCACACGGTATTTGTTTTTCTCTTTCTGACTTACTTCACTCTGTATGACAGACTCTAGGTCCATCCACCTCACTACAAATAACTCAATTTCATTTCTTTTTATGGCTGAGTAATATTCCATTGTATATACGTGCCACATCTTCTTTATCCATTCATCTCTCAATGGACACTTAGGTTGCTTTTATGGCATCATTTTGAGTGAACATCTTTCTCTGAGCAACAGGGTAGATTGTGCCCTAGACTGTCTCACCTGTTTCCCCAACATGGAGACCATGGATGTCTCTAGGGCATTAGCAGTATGTCCGGCAGGTTCACTGAAGCCCAGGATTCTTGCCAAGTAACCAGGGGTGCAGGGATGGTGGAGGAGAGGAATGGAAGTTAGACTAAATCTGAAAGCTGGCAAAGAGAGAGAGAACAGGGTTTACATAAACGCCTCTCATAAGATGGGCAGTTGTGAAGTCTTGAGTCCATCCCTCTGATGGACGTTGAGGATCATCATCCCTGTTTGGCCCCAGCCCTGCCTTTCACAGCCCTGTCTGTCCACAGATCTACAGGTAAAAAATTCTCTCCTGACATCGAATGTCTCTTGGTATCTTTCTTTTCCACCATCATATTCTAGTTGCAGCCTACTACAAGACTGAGGTCTCAGGGATGACTGCCCAACTCCTCACCTGGCCAAGGGCAATTCCCCTTGTTCTTCTGGATTTGCTATTTGCTATTTCTTCCCAGGAACTCTGTTTTCCTCTTTTACACTCTGTCTTCAACCCTCTTCACCTCTTTCTGTTTTTCCCTTCATCTTTTCTCCCTCCTTTCTTTTTTTTCCCCCCCTCTCCTACTGACCTTTGTTACTAACTCTCCCTCATACTACTTCCTTTAAAAGTTTCTTTCTGGACTTTCCTGGTTCTTTTTCTCTTTCTCTCTTTTTATCCCCTCTCTCAGTGTCTCTCTTCTTCTATAACTTCAAGCTTTTCTTTGCTACTTTATTTCTTAATCTGTTTCTTTCTACCCGTCTCTGTGTTTCTCTCTTCCTGCTCACATTCTTAACCTCTTTCTTTCCTTTTCCTTTTGCTGAAAAAAACCCTAATGTGCAATGTACACATAGGTACAAAGAAGGGCACAAACCATTAATGTAAAGTTTAGCAAGTAATTATAAATTGGGCACCTATGTAACTTCTGCAAAGGTGAAAAATAGATTAATTCTAGGATTCATAGCCTCCAGTACGTACCATCCTGACCATGAGCACCTGTCTTCACAAGCCTCACTGTTGTGACTATCATTTCCTTGATTTTCTTTATAGTTTGACCACCTATGTATGCCTTCTAAACAATGTAGCTTTAGTTTTGCATATTTTTGAATGTTATGCACATGGAATCATACTATGTATATTCTTTCATGTCTTGCTTCTTTCACATTAGGTTTGTAAGATTTATCAGTGTTGCTGCTTGTAGCTACAGTTCATTCATTTTCATTGCTGCCTATTACTCATTGGATGGACACACTGAAATTTATCCAACTATCTGACATCAAATTGTAGTTATCAGGATACTTGTTTTGCATTTAAAAATAAGAGCTGGAATTGCTGCCCTCTGGTGTCTTTCAACAACTATAACAACAACATTGCATATATCCTCTCTTACTCCTTACAAGCAAACAAAGAGCTCCAAAAACCATAAAGAGTTTCACCCGGCCAGCTTGCTCAAATTACACCTGGGGGCTGAGGAGACCACACCTTTAAGCTGCAAAGAGATCCACTGACGGAGAGGCTTTTATTACCACCAGCACCAAGCTCAGTGCTGACTCTATTGAGGTTTGAGTCACCACGACTGAAAAGGATTTGGCATAAATAGATTGGCCAGATATAGTTGGGAGGTGCTCAGGCGTCTAAAAGAATGTTTTTCAAAAAGATATCTTTTACAGTGTTATTAACTCAGATACCAAGTCTTACTCTGAAAGCAGGCTGGGGAAATTCATTTCAACAGGTATTTTATTCTTTTATTTACCTGATGTTCACTGAGTGCCAGACATTGATCTAGGCTCTAGAATACAAAACTAAACAAAAACAGTAAACAGGCACATAACTGTGAAATAGTTATTTTATCACCAGTTAGTGATAAATATTAAAAAGAAAACAAATTAATGGTAAAGAAATAGAGGGTAACGGGCTGATTCTTGGAAAGCCACTCAGAGAAGGTGACATGCAGAAATGTGAGGGATGTAACAGAGCAAGCCGTGTGAGGGTCCAGGGGAAGAGCGTAAGTAAAGGGAACTGTAAAGGCAAACGCGTTGAGGAGGGAAAGAACTAGTTATGCTTGCAGAATAGTGAGAAGGTCAGTTTGATGAAAGCAGAGGAGGGAGGTTGAGATTAGCAGGAGATGAGGTGGAGAGATAGGTAGGACATTGTAGGTGTAGTGGTAAGAAAATTGGATTTTACTCTGAGAGTGATGGAAATCCACTGGAGAGTTTAAGCAGGGAGTCATATGACTTAATTTACGTTTTGAAATCATCACTCTGGCTGCTGGGCAGAAAATTGATTCTAAGGGGATAAAAGTGGAAGCAGGGTGGTAAAAAAGGAAACTATTACAAAATCCTGGCCAGAAATGGGATAGCTTTGGACTGGGTGAAATGGTGGATATTGTGAGAAGTGGTCATATTTAGGGTGCATTTTGAACACAGACCCCACAGGACATGCTGATGAACTGGATGTGGGGAACGAGGGCAACAGGAGTTCACGATGACTCCCAGTTTGGGCTCAGCTGGTAGTGGAGGGGTGGAGATCAGAGTGGTCATGGGGAGAGACACAACTAAAGTTCTACTGGGGTGCATTAACTTTGAGATGCTTACTACACATCCAAGGGGACATGTCCAGTAGACAGGTGGTACGTGAGTCTTGGATTGAGATTAGGGCCAGAGGTATACATGTGGGAGTCATCATTGGAATAAATGGGACTGAATGAGATTACATAAGGAGTGAGAGTAGAAGAAAAGAGCGCTGAGGACTAAACTCTGGGGCACTCAACATTTAGACAGCTGGAAGAGAGGTGAGGCCAGCAAAGGAAACTGAGCAGGAATGGGCAGTGAGGAAGAAGGGAAAGCAAGAGAGTTTAGTATCCCAGAAGCCAATTTTTAAAAGTAGTTTAAAAAGGAAAGTAATATGTTGCCCTCCCCCACCCCCCAAAATGCTATTGAGAGGTCAAGTAAAACGAGAATTGAGAATTGACACCTGGTTTTTCCGAGAGGGAAGTCATTGGTGACTTTGGCAAGGATGACCTTAGTAGGGGTGATGGGCTGGAAGCTTGGTTGGGAAGAATTGACTTAAGCCCAGAAAAGGGAGATGTAGAGATTTTGAATGATGACATTCAAGATGTTCTGAAGAAATGCAATCCATGCTTATAAGAAGCTGAGCTTACTAAAGATTAATGAATATTTCAGAAGGCGTCTGTGTCTTTTGAATTTATATCTGCTACACTATAGGTAGGCAAAGAAAAAAAAAGTTTAAAAAAAAGTCTCCATGGTTTGCTGGCAGAAAAACCACTGAAAGGTTTTAAAGAAATCTTCTCTTTTGCATCTAAGTGGCTTAAAAGTTAAGTGGAAACACAAAGTCACCCTAGATTATGCATCACTAGAAGACAGAGTACTAACCAGATATGTGACATCATCTGCTCAGGTGATGGCTTGGCTCAGGAAGGTGTACCAACTAATGGCTATGATTCTGCATACAATCTCCTTTAAAACACAAAATTAATAACCTTATAGATTTGTTTCATCTTATTTTTTCATTCTTAATTTTTTTTTGACTTTGTTCTCCACAACTTTTTCTGCTTTCTTAATTCCATAACACTTTTTCTCAACTTAAAAGGCACTACGTTGTGACTATCTGGAAAAAATAGGGGGTTATAGCTATATCCTTAATCTCAACATTGACAAGAGAAATTTTACTGTGCCTTTATTGATCAAAGTATTTTAACATCCCATTTCTTACTGTTGGAATCTAGCAGTAGTCTGCTTTGTAACATCATTTTGTTTTTGAATTTTTGAATTCTATTTTATTTATTTTTTATACAGCAGTTTCTTATTATTTATGCATTTTATACATATTAGTGTATATATGTCAATCCCAATCTCCCAATTCATACCACCACCACCACCCTGACACTTTTTTGACATTTTTCTTTGACCACATTTTCTCACCTACTTAATGTAATTTTTTACTGCTTAATTGTTGCATTATTTATTTTTAAAAACTGCTTTAATATTTTTTTGGAATAAGGGAAGTAATAATTTCTTAGCTGACCCATGTAGTTATTGAAATGTCTGTAACACTTCCCTAAGGAGGGAGCGAGTAACTCTGGAACACAAGGAGAGAGGAAGGCATAACAAACCCCCTACTGACCCCACCGCTGAACTACAAACCTCAGCCCTGGGAGGAGATCTAGCCTGGAGAATTTTGGTCCTGCAGCCAGATGATATAAAGGCCCAACAGATATCTCTTGGGGTATTATCAAAAGGAAAGGTTTTGTGGCTATGGAGCAAAGATTGGAGATAAAAGAGAAGGACTTGACTGTGGCCCAGCCAGTTGTGAAGACTGTTGTGTACATTGTCAGGTTCTTTCTAAGCATCCCTCCATTCCCTCTTCGGTAGCAGTCATGCTGTTTGAGCAGGATTGACATCTCTTATCTCCCATAGCTCCAGTATTCCAGTATTTCTACCGGAATATCTGGTTTGTTTTTGCTGTGTAGACACTGAGAACCTTCCCACGCTTCCTATTTCCTTTTTACATTGTTGGCTACAAACATTGAGCCAGATTTGTGGCCACACCTGTAACACGTGTGTAGGAGTACATGGAATTCATTTGTGCACCAACTCCAGTCCTGGATCCTTCTTACAGTTTACTCTCTTTTACCCCCTGTTTTGTTTTCACTGATTTAAAAATGTTTTAGTATGAAATTTCCAAACACACTTAAGAGTAGAGAGAATAGTATAATAAGCTTCCACATGTCCATCCCCCAGACTAAAGTTATCAAGATTTTGCCACATTTGCATTATTGGCTCATGCCTGGGGAATTTTGAAGCAAGACCCAAGTACCTTGTCATTTCAAGCTTAAATACTTCAGTATGCATCTCTAAAAATTTTGGATTCAATCTATAATCAAATTTCTCATGTTATCTCAAATATGTTTAATAGTCTATTTAATTCAATCAGTATCCAAAGAAGGTCCACGTATCACATTTGGTTGTACATCTCAATTCTCTTTGAATTTATAATAGTTACCCCTTCCTCACTTTTCCTTTGCCATTTATTTATTTGGGGGGAAAAAATCATGTGTCTTGTAAGATTTCCCACATTTTGGACTTTGCTGATAGCATCTTTGTAGTAATGTTTGAGATATTCCCCCATACCTTACATTTCATCTACACTATCTCGAGGCCTGATCAGATTCAGATTTAATTTTTTGACATGATTAGTGTGGTACAATTCCTCTAGCATTACATCAAGAGGCACATGACACCTGGTTGTCTTTCTTTTTGTGGCTGATTCACCCTGTTCCCTTTTTCCCTGATAGGCAAGAACTTTCTTTGGTTATTTGTTTATTATTCCATTTATTTTTAATATATGCAAATATTTATCTCTAATTCTTAGACCAAAGAGTATACCCTGGAGATTATAACCGTCTATAGAGACAATCCTCATTCCTTTGTTTAGCTCCATAGTTCTCCATTGGGTGGATGTTCCATATTTATTCACCTAGCACCCTACTAGTAAGCATTTAGTTTCTTTTCAATATTTGGCTACTAAAAATAATGTTGCAATGAATAACTTTTTGTGTATACCATTTTCTATGTTTTCCATTATATTTTAGGCCTAGATTTCTAAACTTCTGATTACTGGGTTGAAGGGAAATGCATATATTATTCTGTTATATATTTTTGGCTGTTTTAAAATATAGAAAATATTGTAATATTTTGTGCATCTTTGATGCTATTTTAAACTTTTTTTCAAGAACTTGGGGGCATAAATTAATTTTTATTTTCATTATTATAATAATAGTTTTTGAGACAATAAATTTATGATTGTATGTATATCTATCATTTATAGGCATAATTTTCTGTTGTGAAAATTGATATTAACCAGGAATTATCCATATACTTCCCTCTCCCCCCCAGTCCACCAAAGCCAACACCATAACTACCAGGTCAACCTTTCCCTACTCCCCCAGATTTCCCCATCCCTTGCACTCTAAACTTGGCATTGCCAGTCCAGTTTCTATACTTTTGTGAGGATGGATCAAGAAGGATTTTATGGCAGAAAGAAATGACCTAGGGAGAAAAGTAGAGGGATGGACATAAGAAAACTGAGGCTATAGAGGCTGGAGATGGGCAATGTGGTGGAAAGATGGGGGTAGCAAATGAGAGGTGCTAGAGGACACAAAAGATTAAGTGGAAGGGACGAAATAGGAATATGAGAAGTGTTGCTAAAGTTTGTGAACTTGACCACTTTGTCTCCTTTCGGAAAAGCAAGTGAATAAAATTCGTCTATAATTTCTTGTTTGGCTCTCGTAATATGCATCTTGAACACGATGCCATGTAGAGATGGACCTTTATGGACTATAGCACCAAGCCTTCATAATGTAAACACCTAATGTGTTTACAGATAACACTAGATTGAGATTAAGGTTGGCTGTCGGTGTGAAATCAGTTATGTATGAATTAATATATATGGACCAGCTATGTACTAATTGAAACCCATCCACATACTTGCAATGTAGGTATGTCTCTTTCTAATTATGAACAGACCTATAAAGCAAGGCTGAGTCCTACCAGACACCAGATGTCCACTTACACCCTAATGCTTGAATCCAGTTTTTCTGGAATGAAACTATATGAATCACTGGTAAAATTTCTAAAAAAGAAGAAAAAACCATAGCAACAGAAAACAAAGGCTGACTCTAAGCACAGCCAGTGTGTTAGCTAAACAGGATAGGCCAGGTTGTCAAAATGTTGGCAAGTGTGGCTGTCATCTAAAAAGCACCTGAAGTCAGGCTGTCCGTGATCAATGCCCGAGGAGCTGTCACATCTGCCCTGCACAGGATTCCTTCATGGAAAATGAGCCTTCTGGGCCTGTCCCTGATGGCCTTGAGGGCTGACTGGAACCCGTTCCCTGAGGGTAGCATTCTTGTAATCCTCTATTTAGTTGATCTCCATTTGTGGAAAACCTGGGGCCCGAATTCAGGATTCTTTCTTCCAGAGAGTTTAGTGTTTTGTTTTGTTTTTTGTTTTGTCTTTATTGGAGTATAATTGCTCTACAATGGTGTGTTAGTTTCTGCTGTACAACAAAGTGAATCAGCTATATGCATACATATATCCCCATATCCGCTCCCTCTTGAGCCTCCCTCCCACCCTCCTTATCCCACCCCTCTAGGTCGTCACAAAGTACCGAGCTGATCTCCCTGTGCTATGCAGCAGCTTCCCACTAGCTATCTATTTTACATTTGGTAGTGTGTATATGTCAATGGTACACTCTCACTTCGTCCCAGCTTCCCCTTCTCCCCCTGTATCCTCAAGCCCGTTCTCTATGTCTGCATCTTTATTCTTGCCCTGCCACTAGGTTCATCAGTACAGTTTTTTTTAGATTCCATATATATGTGTTAGCATAAGGTATTTGTCTTTCTCTTTCTGACTTACTTCAGTCTGTATGACAGACTCTAGGTCCATCCACCTCACTACAAATAACTCAATTTCATTTCTTTTTATGGCTGAGTAATATTCCATTGTATATATGTGCCACATCTTCTTTATCCATTCATCTGTTGATGGATATTTAGGTTGCTTCCATGTCCTAGTTATTGTAAACAGTGCTGCAATGAACAATGAGGTACATGTATGTTTTTGAATTATGGTTTTCTCAGGGTATATGTCCAGTACTGGGATTGCTGGGTCATATGGTAGTTCTATTTTTAGTTTAAAAAAAAAAACTAAAAAAGAGAGTTTAGTTTTTAAACTACTATTTGCAGCAGGCTGGGGAAGTCACAGATCTGCGATTGCTTTAGCCTCTTCCCTTGTCCCAAGCTTCATCTGGGAACCTGGGTTCATTCTGCTTTACTTTTGCTCAAAGTTTAGCTCTGGATTATTGCACTGATATTGGCATTTACCCTGAAGGCAACTCTCCCTTTTTCTGCCTACCACTAGTTTCAGCTCAATGTTTTAAAAGTGAATGTAAAATTTCCATGTATTTATCTCATTCACGCTCCCAAGCACTCTGTGAGGTAGGAACCATTATCCCGTCCCCACCTCCCACCCTAAATCAGCCGAGTGAGGAAACAGGCTTTAGAGGATACAAACTTTTCCACAGTTACACTCGTAGTAAGTGGCACAGCCTCGATTTCAGCGTTGTCTCTTTGACTACAAAATGCATGCTCTTAACCACTGCGCTTCGGGCCAACTCCTCCTGGGGTGCACTATGACCATGGCCTTCAAACAGCCACTCTGCTGTTTCTCTTCATGTCAATCCACCCTTCATGCTGCCCACCAACTGTCCGTTTTAGAACATGGCTAAGACAGCACCAGTCTAACCGTCCTTGATATGCCATCTCCATATTCCCCACCAAAGCGTACAAAAACCCACAAAAGACACAACTGAAAAAGCACTGGGAATTGAGGATGGTGATGGACTATTTGCTAGTGTCTGGGAAATTTACCACGAAGTGAGATGTGGAGGGGCTTAAAATGACAGACTTTTCACTTTGACCTGTGAAACAGTACAGCAGGACTAGCCATGATGATGCTGGAAAGCAGATTTGACACTCCCCTCCCACAGTTCCTCTCTCCAGGCCATAACAACCCTTCATCTCTAAGTCATAACATCCACTGGACAGCAATTCCCTGGGTGGGAGGGAAACAGAGGAAGTGTCTGTGTTAGTTTCTTCCTGGCACAAAATATAAAATCAACCAGATGTAGAAGCAGAGCCTTGGGGGCAGTGCACTCCGGGGCTTTGTTTCCTGAGACACCACTGCCCTGTCCCTCCCTCCCCACACATGCCTTTCTTGTGCCAATAGAAGTAATAGATGGGGAGAATTGGAAAAAAATTGGGCATAGGGCCAGTTGGGAAGGAACTCAACAGATCTAAGCAGGAGGAGGGGGGTAAGTTACTAGGTTTTGTTGAAGGAGGCACTCAAGCCAGCCAGTAAGGGACAGGCTTCTATGTTGCTTCGGAGAAAGAAAAAGAAAAAAGATTTTAGAGGGATATGCTATGGTAAATGGGAAATGGATGGGTGAAAAGAAAGTTTAGGACATGTTGCTTAGTGTTATACAATGTAATTCCCCGTCTGGCACCTCTGTGAGAAATGTCAATAAAAATATAAATTATTTTCCACTGCCTTTTTGGATTGTGCTTCTTTTGGTTGTAGTGCTGTTTAATGAATGACCGTTAAGGTGGTCCAAAGTTATCTCCCCTTCACAGTCAGACAAATGGGCAGTGGAAGAATTGAAAGATTCCTTCTTAGTCTGAATGAGTCACTCCTGATGCCTGTCTGTCTATAGGACAATCACCTCCCTCCAGGGTGTGACCTGAATGAGGGGAACCCAGGCAGGCATGGAAAGAGGGCATCTATGTCACCTGTTTGCTGCAAAACGTTGAGCCTTCATGGATCTTCTTTCAAATTTGAGCAAATAGGCAAACAAATGAACAAACCCCAAATCAAACCAAATAAAAATGAAAACACAATCCAAATGGAATCTATAAACACAATTAAGCCACACAAAAGCATAGTTATACTCTACAGCTGCAAAGGAAGTACAAATTTAAGAGAAGTTACTATAGGAAGCAAAAGCATGCTTTAGAGCAATCTGCTTTCCTTCTTTTTCCTCCAACTCTGTTTCTTTCCTCCGGTGGCTCCCTTGTTTCTCCCAGTCTTTCACTGTTCCATACTCTTTCTCTTCTCTTTACCCCCCTCCACAGGTCCTCTCTCCTCTTCTTCCTCTCTGCATCTCATTTTCCCTATTTTCTGGTCATCCTTTTGAGTTTCCATAGCCCTTGCTAAGGACGACATGGTGGGCATCTTTAAATCTTCCCCTCATTCTCCATCCTGTGTCATGGGAGGCGTGTTGGGATCTGAACTTCCAGGTCCTCTCAGTCCCTGAGCCACCTGGGATGGGGGAAATCTCTCTTCCTGTGGCTCCCTCCTTTGCAGAGCTTAAGTTCATGTCTTACATCAGATTCCCTTAGCTCTATGTTCACTTGTTGAGGCTTGTTAAGGAAGCCAAGATGCATGAGGTGTGTGGCAGTGGTGATGCCCTATGTAGAGTCCAAGCGTGCCTTGGATTGAGTTTCCTGGAAACAAGCTCAGAGACAGAGAGTTGCGTGCAGAGTTTATTGGGAAGTGCTCTCGGGAGTTACACCTGTAGGGAGGTGAGGAAGGCAGAATTGGATAGACAAGAAAGGAACATGTGATATGGTTGCAACTGAGCCTCAGTCTACCCTATGGGGGCCTCTGGAAGTGAGATAGCCCTTTGGAGTTTTCTCAAATCAGGCCGGGGGGAGGGACAGGTCTTTGGATCCTTGAATCAGCTAGTCATTGGCCTTTGGGAGCCTACTGTGAAGGGCAGTTCCCAGTAAGCCATCAGCATTTCCAGTATTCCTAGTTGAGGGACGGGAGCATCGGCAGAGGGTTGGGAATTTGGGTGGAGAGCTGGAGTGATAACCTGGGGACAGATATAATATAGCTGTTTTATCTTCACCCATCCAACAGTGATGAATGAGACAGAGGGTAATCAGACGTGGGTTTGGTCTTCATTCAAGGTACAAAGAGATAATGACCAAAATAACAAAGGAGTAAGAAAAAGACCAAGAAAGGGAGATATCATCTTTGGGGGATGATGTGGGAAGGTTCCTGGGGGAGGCAGCATTGAACTGGGCCTGAGAAATAGGCCAGATTTTGATAGGTAGAGATGAGGGGTAGGTAGCAAGAATGTAGGCAGGGAGTTATCTGGAAGCACTTTAAGTCTTTGCAGGTCTTCAAGCCCCAGATGATTGTGAATAAAGAAGACCTAATTTCTCAAAGTAAGTGTCCTTTAAAGACATTTACTTTGGATAAAGCATAGAGTGGATAGAATGGAATGGAAGAGAAGCCCAAGGGACCTTGACCTGGAGATGTTTTCATATATCAACACCTCGAAGATATCAGGAAGCTACAGGTGTGGAGGTGTTCCCCAAAGACTTTTAGCATCTTGAATTTAATAGAAGTTTATTTACAGAGCCATTTTCTGAGGCTTGAGTCTTGAAGTGAGGGTTGGGAAAGCTCCAAGAATGATAACTGTTGCTGCCTTTAAATATCTGAAGGGTGCCATGAAGTGGCGGGGGGGTGGGTATGAATGTGCGTTCAGAAGGCAAACCTAAGATCACTATGTGGGTGAAACAGGAAAACAGATGGTTCAGCTCATTGAAAGAAAGAGTTTAATGGAAGACAGTGCTTTTTCAAAATTAGGCAGGTTATGAAGTAGTGAGCTGACTATAGGATGAGGTATTCAAGAAGAAGATAGAAACAAGATTAGAGAGAAGATTCTTTGGAATTGGCAGTTGACCTAGATGAACTTTAAAGCCCATTCCAGCTCAGAGGTGATATAATAATGGCTAACATTTATTCAACATTTACTATGTACCAAATACTATTCCAAGCACTGTGAACACATTACCTCATTTATTCCTCACAAGTTTATAAAGTGGGCACTATTATTCTGTTCATTTTATAGACAGAAAATTGAGACTAGGCAGATCAAGTCATTTAGCCAATTGTCACACGGCTAGGAAGAGGTGATGCTGAGATTTGAATGCAGACAGGCTGACTCCAGAATCTGGTCTTCATCTCCTGTGAGACTGGGATGTCAGAACCTGTGGCATCATTGCCCAGCCCACGTGATGCAGACAGTCAGTAGTCAGAGCCCAGAACAACAGTGATAGACTCTGATGTGTTAGCAAATGTCCCCTCCACTTGGTGAGTTACTTAGCTCAGTAATCTATAAAATGTCTACAAATAATGTTACCCAAGGGACACATCACTGCTTCTTACCTCAGGCAGGAATGAGATAATCAAGTCCTTGACAGTCTCTAAGTGATGGGTTACTCAGCAAGTGGAGAGTAAGTTTGCAATGTGTTTCTTTGCTTCTCTTGTGAGGTTAGAAGGGGACCAAGAATGTGTGTCCTAGTTTTCCTATCAGAGTGGAGGTCCTTGAGGGCACGAAGTGTAGACCTATTTCTTGGGGCCCAGCAGATCCCTTCTCGCCTCTTGCGAGTCAGCCTGGATTCCCAGACAAGAGCACTGAGCCCATGTGGTTCTGGCAGACACAGCCATGCCCTTAAGGGGCTTGTGAACTATTAGAATTGCTGTCACAGTCACAGCTCGCTCACACTGAAAATAACACGGCAAGTGTAACAGAGGCACCAGAAAGGGTCTGCGTGGCTTAGAAGACAGCGAGCATATCCTCACAGGGAACAGTGGGGAATCTTCCCAGTGCAGGCAGGATTTTAACTCATTCATTCAACACCAACTTTCTTAGATGCTGTACTTCACATGTCAGTGAAAGTCAGAGGAGGAACTTGTTCTCGGAGAGCTCTTCTTTTCTTGGGGAAGACAGATCATCCTGCCATTACCCAGCACAGCGGTGAAGAGGCTGTGATGGCGCTGCCATCAGACTCTTAAAATCTCCTCTTCACCACCTGCTGGCCAAGTGACTCAGGGCAAGATGTTGAACCATTTCAGGGCTTATTTGAGTCATCCACGAAAGGCAGAAAAACAAGAGCTTACTTTATAGGGCTGATGTGAGCGTAAAATGTAAACCTTTAGCAGGGTGCCTGCTTGGCATACAGTAAGTGCTCGGTAAATGCTAGCAATCCTTATAAATGTTGCAGTAGGGAAAATGTGGGCTGCGACGGAGAACATAGGAACTCCCGCCCCTGCCGCAGTATAGGGGAGCAAGCATACCAGGCTGGGTAAGATGGTGCTGTATGAGAACAAGGCATTTCAGACAGAAGAAACAGCAAGAACAAAAGAGGAGGGGGGATTCCAGGTCCTGTTTTGGGAAGAGAGGCATCGGCCAGGTGGGCTGAGCAGGGATCATGCGGTGGGAGCTGTGTCTGGTGAGTTAGATAGAGAGTAGGTCATGGGTGAACCTGAGTGCCACGCTGAGTAATTAACCCCGGGATGTGGCCCTCAAGTGTGAGGCGGGGGATGATTTCCATACTTATACATCCTTCTTTTGTAGACTCTGCTGAATTTGCTTGGAATCAGAAAAAACCTGGAAGATATACCAATTCAGGTAAAGATATAACCTTGAGCTGTATGGATGACGGGGTGCTTATTTTATAACTTTGGTTATTTAAAAATTTGAGGGGTTTTCTAAATAACCATCAGTCCTTATTTCTTCAGAAAATATTTCATAAAGAAAAATTTGGGCACAGCCCTATCCATTCATTGGGAAAATAGGAAGTAGCTCCTTACATACGTTTCTGAGTATCTGGCGGGGGCGGGGGTGGTATGAAGAGGGAAATCCTGCCTTTGCCAAAGCTATAGGTGCTTCATATAATTGTGGGCCCATAAACTGTTAGCACGAAGAAGAAACTTATAGACATGTGGTATAGTTCTACCAGTTTTAAGGTCACAGAAATGTAGGACCAGGAGACCAGCTTCTCTGGGTCACACAGCAAGTCAGTGATGGAATGCAGACCCCTTATTTTTCCCTGCTCTCATTCATTCCACAGTTCTTGCTAACTCTCTCTCTCTCGTAGTTTCTGAGAGTTTATATATGTAGACATGTACTGAGTATCATATTTACACCTAAGACAGGCCTTATAGAAATGCAGGCGTAGGTGGTACCTCATAGTCAGACCAGATGCCAGTTGCTTCCAGAAGCACGGGTCACAGATGTTTAAAGTGCAATTCAAACAATGGCAAAGAGTCCAAATAAAATATATAGTAAAGGTATTACTTAAATCGAAAAGGCTATGGATGCCAGAGTCTTAACACTATTCAGGCCCAAGTGGCCTGGGCGATGCCCAGGTCACTATGACCCATGAGCTTACTCTGGTGCAGGCTTGGCTAGCTCTGGGCTGAGTCGTTCGTCTGTTTGAGTCTTCTGGACCTGTTTCCCACGGGTACTCAGAAAAGGGGCTTCAGGCTCTTTGGTCTTCTGTCTGGTGTGAAAGCCATCTTCCTTCTGGTGGGGCTGTCAGGGCTCCTAGGGCAGGTCTTGGCTCCTGGAAGCTCACAGAGGAGAACTGCAGCTTCTGGAGCTGGTGCCCCAGAAAGCTGGCAGGAAGGCTGGCCTCACACCTGCCTTGTGGGCCAGTCTCCCAGTCCCGGTCCATTGCCTCAGCCTTCCCTTTCCTACTTCTCTTCCTATCTGTGTCTGGTACTAAACATCCTGCCACCCAACACCAAGAAAAGCATAGCTTGTTCCCATCTCAGGCAAAGGGCTCTCTCTCCCTGGAACTTTTCTCTCTCTCATTCATGCGGGAGTCACACTCTTTTCAAGGAGACAGTCTGGGCCTAGATTTTGGTCCCAGGGAAGAAAATAACTCCTCTGGGACACTGAAGAGACAATCTGGAGTCTGAAGATTCTCAGTTCCCAAGTGGCTGAGGTGTGGACCCCTTTACTCTTCTGCTCCTGAATCAGATCTACAAAGGAATTAACTTAGACCCTTGAAAGATCAGTGCTGGCTTCTAAGAGAAAGTGAGAGCAGTTTTTGATAAGACATTGGACTTCACCAATGTGACTGGCTGTGAAGGATGCACCTGGGTTTTTCACTGTTCCTTTGTCCTGTTTTCAGGCTGCACATAACTCTCCAATTCCATTCACCTAAATCAAATACTGCAACCAAAGCTTACATATAAACTTCCAAATTAACCTCCAAACCAAAGCCAATCAAAAACTGAGGACCTAGAAAGATGAATATGGGAGAGTAAATCCTTCCTATTTTTTCCACTGAGGTCAACAGTCTTCTCTCAATAATTAAGTCATTGTTAAGTGGCTGGGATTATAACCTGATATCCAGCAATGCACTCATACATCATTCACTCAACAGACATTGAACATCTACTACATGTTGAGCAGTATTCTAGATGTTGGGGATCCCTGTGGTCTTTTATTTTGATCAAGACTATAAAATTCATCTGAACACTGGTCTGAGAGAGTAAAGAATAATTTGTCTTTGTGGCCCACAGCCATGTTACATTACCTACATGCTAGAGCATCTAGCATATAAGAGTTACTCAATGGATGCATGTTGAATGAAGGGAACTTTAAATTTTATGGTTCACCAAGACTGTTTAACTCTTTTAACAGAACAGTCTTTTGGCCTGAGAAGCTAGGCCTCTGGATAACAGAACTGCTAATTACCTGCATGTTCTGTATACACCATGTATTTCAAGCATAGACACTCGTTGGTGAGCGCATCTGAGGCTACAAGAGGAACATGTTTAGACTACTTTTGTACATATTAGGTTGTCATCATAGTGATAGGAAGATGTATGGAAAAATTCAGACCACAAAGGCTTAAACTAGACGCCTGCAGTTACAAGTTACAAGAAGCATGGGTTCATGGTTTCAAAGCAAAATATTTGAAGAGGACGATGAGCAAAAGAAAAAATGCTCATTTACTTTCTATTATGGAAACGTTCGACATAAGAAAGTAGAGAGAATGGTATAATAAATGCACATGTACCCACAGAGTCAAAAATGATCAACTCGTGGTTAATCATGTTTCATCTATACCGCCACCCATAATATTTTGAAGGAAATCTCAAATACTATGTTAAAGAAAATGTTTTAGAAGCCTGCTGGTTGTTGAAGCTGGGTGATGGGAACGTGGAGTTCCATCTTTTGTTGTTGCTGTTCACTTTTATATGTCTTGAAAGTTTCCGAGATACATCGATGGAAAACTAGGAACTGTTCTGCTTTTGCCATTACAGAAAATTATGTCAGAGAGTAGAATAACTAATACTCTTTCCCCTAAAGTTGTGTTTCAGCTCCAATATAAGGTATTCTTAATAAATTCTTTCAAGTTTAAAGAATTAAAAAAAGCAGTGGTGCTCTGACAACATAGATTTTTACAAATTATTTAAATAGAGGCTTCCAGCAGAAAAACTATAACACATTTCCCCCCCCTCTAAAAGTAGTTAATTTATCGACTGCTTACTGTGGGCTAGGACTTTGTTAAGCGCTCCTCAGTGGACAATGAATTGAGGTTTCGGGGAGTGAGAGGTTGGCATACAGCCAAGAAGAGCTTTCCAACAGCCAGAGCTTAGCTAGATCTGCTGCCTCTGGAGACAGTGTGCTCCATGGCACTGGGGGTGTTCATGGCAGGCAGGGTGACTGCGTGACAGTCAATGGGCTTCTGTGATTACTCGGACTTCAGTAGTAACCCTAATCCTGGATCACTGGGTCTGTCTGAAGACAGACGGTGAATGGTCTCCTCACTCTGGGTGAAGAGTTGCCTTCACACTAAATTAAAAACTGATCATCTTATGTCTGTGTAAAGCCTCACATGTGATAAATCGGAGTAACTGGTACATCTGATCAGGGTTGGACTAGATAAATTCCCAGACCTCTTCCACTCCTTGACTCTGTTCTATATACACTTCTGTCTTTTCAGGTCATGTGGTAGAGGCTGAGCCAAAGTAATTGAATGTAACTGTGATCCAGGATTATTCTGTGGCTGCTGTGAAATACACATTCGCTGTCCGGAGCAGTTTCCCATCGCTTCCAAAAGACAGAACCATATTTTCTCTTTCCATGGCTTTTCTTGGAAAGGTCATGTTTGGAGGGAGGATAGTATGTGGTATGATGGAATTTTCTTTCTCCTCCATTCCCTCCATTCCTTCTTCCTTTACCATGCTGAGTAGAGGATCTTTGATATAAGAGAATGAAGGGACAGAAACCTTGCTAGTGAATCAAAGTTATGCAATGGTAAGTAGTCACTATTAGTAGGAGGAACATTTATTTGCCTGTAGATGCTTCATGCTAAAGACTGAATCAGGGCCCTGAAGAGAAAGCAGAAGAGGAGAAGACAGATGGGAGATCAGATTCTATGGCCATACCACCCTGATAGTGCCTGATCTCATCGGAAGGGAGATCAGGGAGAGAAGGGAAAGTTCTAGACATGCAACCTAGATGGATTTTCAGTTGACTGATGGGTAACTTCATGGAAAAGTAAAAGAAAGTTGTACCCTGTCCTCTGATAGTGCCCTGGAGGATAGTGGCAGATAGGACTCACAAAATTGAGAAATAGCTTAGAAGAGAAGCTCAGTGGTGGTAGTGAGGGCAGGAGGGGAAGGAGAGGATAGGGCAGGCAGGGGTGGGTGGTAGTAGTGGGCTGAGTATTTGCGACGGTTTCCTTTACTGGGTTTCAAGGTGAGCAGCCCTACTGTCCCTTTCTGGTTATGTTTTGAGGTTGGGCTTACTGGATTTAGTTTACTATTTGCTTTGCTTCTCTGATCTTTAGTTTCCTTTTTTGCAAAATAATGTCAACCTCTACTTACATCATAGAATTTGACATAGCTTTTTCAAGACACTAAGCTTTGGAGGATAAGAACAAATGATTGGGCACTTTGGTGGACAGTCTGCAAAGGTGGCCACTACCAATTCCTCTCTTCCCTGTAGGTATATGCCACTTCCCCAACAAGAGGTGGAGTTTATTATAAGCTTTTGCACAGAAAAGGAAACCATAAACAAAACGAAAAGACAACCACAGAATGGGAGAAAATACTTGCAAACAGTATGACCAACAAGGGCTTAATTTTCAAAATATACATATAGCTCATACAGCTCAGTATCAAAAAAACAAGCAACCCAATCAAAATATGGGCAGAACACCTAAATAGACATTTCTCCAAAGAAGATATACAGATGGCCAACAGGCACATGAAAAAATGCTCAACATCGCTAACTATTAGAGGAATGAAAATCAAAACTACAATGAGTTATTACCTCACACCTGTCAGAATGGCCATCATCAAAAAGTCTACAAATAATAAATGCTGGAGAGGTTATGGAGAAAAAGGAACCCTCCTACACTGTTGGTGGGAATGTAAATTGGTGCAGCCACTATGGAGAACACTATGGAGGTTCCTTAAAAAACTAAGAATAGCGTCGCCATGTGATCCAGCAATCCCACTTCTGGGCATATATCTGGAAAAAATGAAAACTCTAATTTGAAAAGATACACGCACCCCAATGTGCACCCCAATAGTGCACCCAAATGCACTATTTACAATAGCCAAGAAATGGAAGCAACCTGAGTGTCCATCGACAGATGAATGGATAAAGAAGATGTGGTGTATATATATATATATATATATATATATATATATATATATATATATATACACAATGGAGTATTACTCAGCCATAAGAGAGAATGAAATAATGCCAGCATTATTGGCATTATTTGAAGCAACATGGATGGACCTAGAGATTATCATACTAAGTGAAGTAAATCAGAGAAAGACAAATATCATATGATATCACTTATATGTGGAATCTAAAAAAATGATACAAATGAAATTATTTACAAAACAGAAACAGACTCACAGAATAGAAAACAAATTTATGGTTACCAAAGGGAAGAGCAGGGATGGGGGAGGGATAATTTAGGAGTTTGGGATTGACAGATACACACTACTATATATAAAACAGATAAACAACAAAAACCTACTGTATAGCACAGGGAACTATATTTAATATCTTGTAATAACCTATAATGGAAAATAATCTGAAAAAGAATGTGCATATATATATGTATATATATGTGTGTGTGTATATATATATATATATATATACACATATATATTATCTATATATAACTGAATCACTTTGCTGTACACCTGAAATAACATAACATTGTAAATCAACTATACTTCAATTTAAAAAAAAAGGTGGAGTTTATTTTCCAGCTCCTTAACTCTGGCCCTGTGATTGCTTTGACCAATAGAACATGATGGGAGTGATGTTCCAGGATTTCTGACCCAGCCCTAAGTGGACTGACGGCTTCCATTTCCTTCCTCTTGGAATGCTCCTTCTTGGAAACCATCCACCATGCAGTGAGGCAGCCTAAGCAGCTGAGGAATACCATAATAGTGAATAAGGCGTTTTGAAAGTCCACAAATGACGGAGCATTGTGAAGAAGGAAGGGAAACCTAAATCCATAATAATTTTCTATTCCAGTGAGAACAAAGTTCTGTCCATTTCCATTTCCTTGATGGAAATGGTCCGATAAAATCAAACTGCTACCAGGTTGTTGACTGGTTCCCCATGGAATCATGTCCCATTCAAGGGGTCACTGTTGATCTCTGCTATTGTCATTTGGACACTCAGCAGTGAACTTAGAGAATAACTTATTTGCCACTGTGATATTCTGTGTAGCATTGCTTCTGACCAGGAACTGATTTTAAAGCAAATGAAATCTGGCAATGGGTTCATACTCATGGAATTCATTTGTTTTACTGTATCTCCCATCACTCTGAAGCAGCTGGCCCCAGTGAACAGTGGGGAGGCCTTTGGAAGGCTCAGTTATGGAGCCATCTAGGTGACAGCACCTTGCAGGGCCGGGGTATTGCTCTCCAGGATGTGGCGTATACTCTGAATTAGCAACCAAGGTTTGATGCTGTTTTCCTCAGCTCCACGAATTCAGAGGTGGAGAAGCTCCCTCAAAATCACCTCTGATGGTAGTGATTTTACTTTTTTTTTTTTATTCTTTGCTTCCTATCCCCGACAACTTTGGACTCTGCTGGTTTAGAGGTCTTGGTTCCCAAGCGAGGAATGTTTCCACCAAGGAAGAAAACAATGGTTTCATTAAATTGGAAGTTGAGACTGCTACCTGGGCTCTTTATACCAGTAAATCAACAGATCACGGAGGGGCTTACTGTTTGGGTTCAGCAAAGGCAGGTCTTTCTGGGAAGGAAAATTCTTCGTTGTGGAACTATCAGGTACGTTTAGATCCTAGGTCTCCAGGCACTGTGTGCCAGCAGATACTTCTAGTCATTGATCCAACCCCCAAACATACCCTTCCTTCCCAAATGCCCTTTAGGGATATGGAATTGTCCCTGGTTGAGAATCACTTGTCACTAGTGCATTGTTTCAACAGTGACAAGGTTTATTTTTTATAACGTTTTGATAAGCAATAATAGAATAATAAACTTTATAAAATATTTCTTATTGAGCCAAATAACAAATCAGAGACATGGTTTTCTTTCTTTTCTCTCTTTTTTCCCCTACCACTCCATTTTCTAGTTGGGGATTTAGTTTTAAAGCATTTTATGGATTTAAATTGTGGTCACAAACTCTAAGAAACTAGCCAAGGTGAGGTCATTGGCTTTAAAGATGTCTAGATTTGAGACAGGCTGGGACCTGGGACCCTTTGCTGTAGTGCTTGCACCTGGACAAATGTCTCCTCAAGCAACAAAATATGAAGAAACTATAAGGGACTAAAAATAACTGCGTACATGCACAGTTGGGGCAAATTATGAACAACAAGATACAAAAAGACTAAAAACCCAACTGCCACTTCTGAGGAGTCCAGAGTGAAAGCTGCGTACTGTGCATGCCCCCTGCACTCAACACCACCAAAGGGGTGGGCAAAACACCCAAGTCCCCCCTCTGGCCCGACCCCTGGACCCACCCCTACCCTTGCCCCATATAAGGGACCAGCTCGCTGCCCGCCTCAGGGAGTGAGCAAGGGAACCCGTTGCTTGTTTTCACTCCCTCCTGCTGCAGCACAAGTCCCAGTAAAGCCTTGCCTGAATTTCTCATTTGTCCTCTTATCAATTTCTATTGATTAAAGAGTCTAAGAACACTGTCAATAACCGATTGGCAATCTCTAAATTGTGGATATCATGACATCAGAGTTCATTTGACTGAGAGCAAGTTGCAATACCACAGGGTTATTTGTCTTGATAGAAATAAGATTTTATTAGAGAAAACATTCTGCTATACAGAAGGATGTATTACATTGCTCTCTGCATAGTAAGCTCAGGTTCTAAATTAAACTTAATTTGTGCCAATGGGAATTGCATCAGCTGGTTATGCACACACATGTGCGCACACGCAGGCGCACACACACACACACACACGTACCTCTGGTGATCCTTACCTTCTGTGTTCTTGTTTTTCATCATAATGTTTACTGTAGCAACGACCGCAAAATATTCCTAGAGAATCTGTTCCTGGTGCTGGGTAATACACTTTGGCTCCAGGACAAGTTCTAAAAGCTTCTATCAGCTTTTCATACTTTCTGGAATCGTCCTCAGTTTCCATTCTCTCCTTGGCCTGTGGCTGCAATGTGAGACAGCTCCCATCACACCTCTGAGACTTGTTAAGTCAGTTTACTTCTCTGAGTATTGATTGCCTTAATTCAGAAGCAAGAATACTGACTTGAAGGATAAAAAGTTTAATGAACTTTAAAATCCCTTCTAGTGTGAACGTTCAGTGGCTCCGATTCATTTTCTGTCCTTACTGTGTCCAGTACAAAGCCAGTGGAGTGACACCTCCACAGAGATCTTCAACTATGTAGCAGCCCCCAAGGAGACAGACCCTGACTCCAGGCACTACCTGCAATGCCTCATTAGAAGCATCCCTCTTCCATCCAGTGGCCTCCATCTGCCCTCCTGCCCTCCAAGGATTCAGGTTTCTAAGTATAAAGCTCTTTGAATTCATATGTGGCTACAGCCAGAGGGGACCTCAGCCTTGCCATCTGGTCTAATTCTTCATCGAACAAATGAACAAACTGAGGCCAAGAGAAGTGACTTGTCCATGGTCACAAAGCCAGCCAGTAGCAGGGCTGGGATGTATATTGACATATCCTGCCTTCCAGTTCAGTGTTCTCTCCACTGAACCTGGGTGCCTGTCGTCAAATGATTACGGCTTCACAGGAATGGTGCTCCTAGAGATGGCTTTCTGCACTGTATTTCCTTTGGGAAGATTTCAAGCTGAATATCTCTTTCAGCTCTAAAATCTTTACACTGGGTATCAGGGGTCTGTGGACACTTGCTCCATGAAGCTCAGCAGAAAAGGAGGCGTGTGATAACAGGGAACCTGGGGGGTTAAATACACTCACTTCTCTATCCAGGGGCTATGGCCTCAGGCTGGCCTACTGAACTATTTGCCGAAAGGACATGAATTTCAATTCTCTGAGTCTGGAATGACCATATCCAGTGATGAGAAGGTAGAAAGACACATTTATTTAGCAAATGTTTTGTTTTGATGTTCTGTGCTGAGCAGTGTAGTGATTAAGCTGGGGCTTTGGAAACAATCATTTAGGCTCAAATCCCAGTTCCATTCATTATTAGCTGTTGAATCTTGGGCAAGTTATCTAATCTCTCTGCTTTATCTTACGTATTTGCAAAATGGAGCTGCTGCTGATATTACCTATGTATAGAGATTATTATTAAGATGAACTCAATTAATATGTATAAAGCACTTAGAAAAATGCCTGATACATAGTAAGTGCTATACAGTGATTGCTGTTACTATGCAAATTAAAAATATATTCACATAAAACATCAACATACATTTTGAAGTGATACGTATTAAATATATTAGAATAGCTACCTATGAGGATATAAGAGCATTCCAAAAAAAAAAAAAACCCATGCAAGTAATTCCAGAGGTCCTGCTCTTAACTAGAGACACTGCCTCTTTTTTTATCCCATTGCCAATCTGAATAAACTGAGGCTAAAATAAAGGACGCTAAGGCATGAAGCATTCATGCAGAGGCAGCAGGAGAACTTGGAAGACAGTCTCCAGAATCAGATGGGAGATTTAGGCCCTTCCTTTTCATCCCTAAACTTCAGAATCTGTAGGCTGTCTACGAGTTAATACTGTTTGAAGAGGCTGCTCAGATTCCGCTAGCCGCACCAAGCTTCTGCAGGGAGTAGAGTCAGGAGTGTGTTTTCCAGCTGCGGAAAGCGTCATCTCTGATGCCTGAAATGCAGGTCCATGAGCTTCAGCAGTAAGTTTTACTCAAATAGGAAGCAAGAGTGTAACTGTGAGAGATTGAAAAAAATGAATGCTCCCAAATAGAAGGTTGCCTAAATAAATTATGCCCAACCATATGACAGCATATAGGCAGCCTCCAAGCTGGAATAATATTAATGACCTAGAAAATGATCTAGAAAAGTATTTGTGATATATTGTTATTTTAAAAAAAATAGATCACAGTGTACTATGTAGAATGTGTGTGTATATATACACATACATGCATACGCACATATATATATACACACATACATGTACGGAAAATAGCAGGCAGGGTGTGTACATCATAATATTAACAGCGACTATCTTGAGCATGGGTATTAAGAAGAGTCTTACTTTTGCCTTATTTTACCTATATTTTCCAAGTTTTCTATAATAAACCTGTATGACTTTTATAAAGGAAAAATAATTTAAAAATAGCTAAAGGGGCACCAGTACTAAAGGTTGTTTTTCCTATGGATATCATGTTCCTCTTCTATAATCAAGTTGAAAATGATCTTTTCTATTCCTTCCAGGCTGATGCAATGGCTCCCACCTTTGTGCACAGGTGGCTGCTCTTATCCATGGCTGTCACAGCATGGATCCTATTGCATTCTGGTTACTGGGTACATACCCAGTTACAACCATCTGGCATATATAGAGCCTGGCACATGGGTATGTTTGACACAAATGCAGTAATGAATCGGTAGGGGCTCAATAGCTTGGATTTGGCTACAAGCTCTGCCATTTATAAGCTAGGTGAGTCCCAGTCTCCTGATCTGTACAGTGGCAATAACAATTGTGGGTCAAGAGACCTCCAGTAGTTTTCGTAAATGGCAAAGTGCTGGTCACAAGATGGGTGAGGGTGCAGAAAGAGGGTTTATTATCATTGCTGCATCTATTAACAGGTCTACATCTTCCCATCCCTTATTTCTCTTTGGTTCCCTAAGGCATCATGGTTACCATAGAAGCCAGATGATGCTGATGGTACCTCCAGGGGCAGCAAGGTAAAGCTGAGCCAGTTCCCAGGTCCTCGTGCATGCCCTTGGCAGGTCAGAGTGAGACGGTCTGAAGCTCAGCCTCCTTTCAGGCCCCCCACCCTGTCTAGGGTCACTTAGATCCACAAACCCTGCCTCTTCAGCCTCAGTTTGGGGGCCCTGAAACACCCCTTCAGAGGCTCCCTCCTTCCCAACCTCTGTCTCCTGACTCCCTGCCTGGTTGCCGTGGAAACAGGTTCCACTGCGGACAAAGGAGGGAGCTGGGTCCTGCTTCCTCCCGGTCCTACGGATGAGGATTTTTAGACCGTGGAGACTGCGCTGCCCTGCCTTGCACCTGCCCTCACTTCCCGTGTTCTCACTCAAGTGGAGATTGCCCTCCCTTGCCACTGACGAGACCATGTGTAAAAGTGTGACCACAGGTGAATGGAAGAAAATCTTCTACGAGAAGATGGAGGCGGCAAAGCCGGCTGACAGCTGGGACCTCATCATCGATCCCAACCTCAAGCACAATGTGCTAGCCCCAGGCTGGAAGCAGTACCTGGAGTTGCATGCCTCAGGCAGGTGAGTAGCCCAGGAAGTAGGACCCCTGCAGGCAGCCCCTGGGACACCTTCCAAGAAAAGACAGAAACATGGGGAACCCAGGTGCTAGGGGTCAGTCTCACTGTTGGCCCAGTGCAGACTGGGAGGCAGAGAAAGAGCAGCTACTGGGAGTTGGGACACCTAAGTTTGATTCCAGCTCTTCCGCTGAGCACCTGGTAACTTTCCCTCTCTGAGTCATAGTCTCCCCTTCTGGAAAAAGAGGTGGAATATATTTATTAGTTCTAAACACTGGTATTTTACATACTTTTATATTTTAATAACCTCTTAACACAATTGAAAGCCAAGAGAAGGGGGGGGCTTGTGGGTCAAGAGGCCTATGTTCTGGTCCTGGAACAGTTCAGTTTCAATCTATTTAAGTCAGCTTGACTTAATATAAAATATTGAACACCTGAGGTGTGCTGGAAACTAGCTCTACTCTGTATGACCTTTGAGAAATTCAGTTTCCTTCTTGGACCTCACTTTCCCCACTTGTGGAAGGAGGGGTTAGCATAGATCCTTGCCTCTTGGTTCATGGACCAGCAGCAGTAGCATCACCTGGAACTTGTTAAAGATGCAGCATCTTCGGCCCCATTCTAGACCTGCTGAATCGGAATCTGCATTTCAGCAAGGTCCCTAGGTGATTCATATGCACAATAATGTCTGAGATGACTTTCGAGCACTCTTGTCCGTGGGTGGATTATGTAAAGACTTACCTCTGGGACATAAGATTCGGAGGTTGAATGGTGCAGCCTGGGGGTCAGAAGCAAGGCCTTCCTTCCTTCCCTAGTTCAATTTATTCAATTCAAGAAACATCTACTGGGTACCTGTTAGGTGTCGGATACTGGCTCTGCCTCTAACTCACTGTGTATACAGCTTTCTTACTCTCTTTGCCTCAGAGTAAAACAAAGGGTTAATTAGGTGATTTCTAAGCTCCCTCCAGTTTTGACATTTTCCATTCCAAGTTTTGTAGTCTAGTTTGGGAGAGGGGAAACAGTCCCCAAAGGGTGTGAGTAAACGAGAAGAGATGAGAATGGAAATGTGGAGTTCCTTAACCAGCTGATGGGAGGGATGCAAGGGACCGGACACTCGCTGTCAGGGCCCAGGAGCTTCTCAAACACCTGAAAGGCTTGTGGGGCTGAGTGGGGAGGGCTTGTGCATCCTCCCGACCTGGCTGGTGACCTGAGAACCCCAGCTGGCCCCAGTTAGCTCACTCTGGGCGTGAACTGCCTCCACTTCCAGGCCTTCAGATACATTAACCCTGGCACCGGCCCAGAGGCTGAGAATTGACAACGGTGTCATTTTCTCTGGATTTGGGTCTAGCCAGTTCATAGTCAGTGTTGACAGGTAAGAGTGTGTGGATGGAGCTTGTGTTTTCCCTGTGGTGCGGGCCATCCCTGCTATCAGACTCAAAGGATATTTGAGCAGGAAGGACTCTTAGTGCAACGTGCACGTTTTACAGATGAGGAAAGGTGCCCAGAGCCAAAGGCCCAGAGGCAAGGCCTGAAGGGCACTGAAATGGAGGGCACTGAGGCTTCTGCAGAGCGCAGAGGGGGGCCCAGTGATGGCAGAGCGCTGCTGGATGCCAGCTGCCTCCTGAGGCGCCTACTCTGCTCCTAGCAGAGCACACAAGGGGGCGGGCTGGGAAGCCACCTGGGGAAAGCTAGTGAACCCAGGGGGCCGTAAACACAACACCTCTACCTCCAGGCTCTGCCTACTGCCCCTTACCTCGTTCCTGGATCTGTTTCCACCTCCTCCACTCCGTCCTCTCCTCCTGCCTCTCCTCGTCTCCACAGGTTCCACTGCTCCTGGTGCTGGCACACCTGGCAGTCGCCCCACGTGGTCATCCTCTTCCACATGTACCTGGACCGCGCCCAGCAGGCAGGCTCGGTGCGCATGCGCGTCTTCAAGCAGCTGTGCTACAAGTGCGGCACGGCGCGGCTGGACGAGTCGAGCATGCTGGAGGAGAACATCGAGAGCCTGGTGGACAACCTCATCACCAGCCTGCGCGAGCAGTGCTATGAGGAGAGAAACGGCCAGTACCGCATCCACATGGCCAGCCGCCAAGACAACCGGCGGCACCGCGGAGAGTTCTGCGAGGCCTGCCAGGAGGGCATCGTGCACTGGAAGCCCAGCGAGAAGCTGCTGGAGGAGGAGGCGACAACCTACACCTTCTCCCGGGCTCCCAGCCCCACCAAGCCGCAGGCCAAGGCGGGTTCTGGCTGCAATTTCTGCTCCATCCCCTGGTGCTTGTTTTGGGCCACGGTCCTGTTGCTGATCATCTACCTGCAGTTCTCCTTCCACAGCTCCGTCTAAGATTCCCTTGTTGGGCCCAGGCAGATGCTAGGGGCCCAAGGCCTGAGAGGCCAGCCAACTGGTGGGAGGGGGTGAAGAGAGACCTGGGTTGGGAGTGGGGATAAGTTCTAGAGCCGGTGCCACCACTGACTCAGTGGGGACCCAGGACAAATCACCCTGCTTTTCTATCTATAAAAGTAAGGGTTTGGGCTAGATCATTGGCTTTTCAAAGTGAGGCCCAGGACCCCCACGTTCTGCATAGGTGCCTCGGGGCTTTTGGATTTGGAAGGGGTGAGTGAGTGCGTTTCCCATCATGGTCAAACCGCCCATCCCCAACTCCTACCTCCTCCTCTAGAGCAGCTCCATGTTAGATGGAGTTTATTTAAGAGTTTTGTATGAAAAAGGTCCAACTGCGTTTAAAAAGTTTGAAAATTACAGGGCTAGGTGTGATCTCAAGGGGCCTTTCCACAGCAATGAGCTCCTCCTTGCTTTCTCATTAACCCCAGCCCTACTCTCCGTTATTGCCCACATCCAGAGCTGCAGCTTTACATTAGCCTCTGCCTGGTGTATGGGTCTCATCCATAGCTCTATCTCCATGCACACAGCAGAGGTTCCTCTCGAAGGGAGAGAGGTGGAGGCGCTAGGCTGCCCCTTTGTTCCTGGGTACGCGGGGTCCCTCGTTTCTGTTTTCCACACTCCCAGTTTCCGGCTTCCCTCCACTCAGGGTGGATTCTGGGGCCTGTCTGGTGCCCAGATGGTGCTTGGGGTGGAGTCCCATAGAGCTAGGCTCCCCACCCACTGCACGTGAACCATCAGAGAATTTAGGAGAGGTTCAGAAGGTAGGATGTTAGAAGCAAAGCACAAAATCCCTAGGAAACAAATATAATGACTCTCCATTACAATGAAGAGTCTTCAGAGTTCAGGAACCAAGTCGGACTGATTCTCAGTGGTTCTGATGGTCAGAGTACCGGAAGAGGGGCCTGGCTTCTTGAGCTATTTGCTGAAACCCTCGTTGAGAGGCTTTCTCATATGGGCCAGGCATGGGCCTGCTCACCAAAGATCAGCGGTCCACCTAGAACCACAGGGATGGGTGCCCATTAGTAAGAGAGGGAGCATGAAAGATGGGAAGTGTTTTGCCCTAGAGAAGTGCATAGATAGGTGGGAGAATCCTAATCGCCTTCAAACGGGATGCCATATGGTGTAGAAAGGGAGGAGAGGAGACTTTCTGATGGGAGGGGTACAGACTGTGATTTGGGGAAGGGAGGCAGAAAGCAGGAAGTGGGACGCTACCCTGTACCTTTGAGGGTCCTCGTCCACCCCACCTTTGTTAATAACTTGACTCCTTCTCCTTCCCCCACTGCTCCCCTTTCTAATGGGAAGTCACCACCTACCATCTGTAGTGGTGGAGGGAGGAGGGCCACTTATATAAAGACAGGGTACTTTAATAAAGATGGGATTTCTTCAATCAGGCTTAGTAGTCATTACTGTGTGCTTGGGATTCACCAGTGTCCCTGATCTGTAATGGGCTGTTGGACACCCCTCCCATCCCCTCTCTCCCCTTTCTGGGGTCCCCATATAAAGCTTGATCTAGCTCCAGCTTCAAGGTCTGGGCCAACCGTGTACATAGTCAGGAGGGATTCAGGCAGCCCTTGGTCAGCCATCCAGGGGACTCAGCATAAGATAGTCTTACTCTTGCCCTTGCTCTGGTTCTAGTAACTGCCTGGTGACTTCCTTTGCTTCACATACACAAGTATTCATTCCTTTATCCAGGAGGCGTATCCTGAGTGCCTTCTCTCTGGCAAGGCCTGATTTGGGTGCTGGGATCCAGTAAGCACTAAGGGGTAGGCCGTGTCTCTCAGAGATCTCTGCTTACTGCAGATATTCTCAGCCTTGGCTGTACTTCAGAAATCCTGGGGAGCCTTTAAAGAAATATCAGTGCCCAGCCACCACCTGAGACCAGCAGAATCAGAATTGCTGGGTGTGGGGCCTGAGCATCTGAAATTAGAATAAGACCCCCAGGTGATCCACCTGAGCTGCCTGGTGTAAGGCCTCCTAACTGAGGAATAGGCTTCCTTCTGCACCCAGGCTTATAATAATGAGCCCAGAGATCTTCCTTGATGACCTGCTGTGGATTCTCTAGGACTTGGGCACAGCTTCCCCACTCACTCCCTGGGGACTTGACCCTCCCTCAAACCTCCGTGCTCCTGCCTGACCACCTGCTGCATGGCTTTATCCTGCTCTGAGAATCTCCAATTTTGAGCTCTGCCACCCTTGCCAGATGCTTATCAAGCTTGGCTGTAATTGCTTGTCTAGAGCTATACTCCCTGCTAGAGTGTGATCACGGCTCGGAAGCGACTTACTTCAGTCCCCACTGCCAGGTAGTGGTAGAGCAAGGGTCCAACCCTTGACTGGGTTTACTCCGGAACACTTTCCTAAATCATTAAGCCTCTTCCTGCTCTGTAGGAAGATGTCTACCATCTACAAACACCTCCTCCGTCTCCCTTATTGTCCCTCATACTTGCTAGGCTTACTCACAGCTTAGCCCTTGTCTTGGCAAAGACTTCTCTAGGGCAGTTCTTTCTTAGCACACATGGCCACATGCCACATGATGACCTTGTTAGATGTACCCTAGGTTTTATAAATAAACTCCTCAGGGACATTCCAGGATCCCAAGCCTCTCCCACTGGTGCTTCTGTGCATTGGTCTTGATGTTCGAGCCAGGAGGAGACCTACAGGCACTTGAATTGGTGTTCCAGAGGCTGCAATCCTTAGCGTAGGGTCAGCAAGAAGTGCTGCCTTGATCACTTCCTTCAAACTCAGCAGGATGGAGGAACAGCCCAATGGGAGAACGCTTCTTGGGGCTCAGGAGTCCTGCAAACCCAGAAGATCACCAACTAAGGATGATTTGCTGTGAGACAGATTAGAGATGTCTTGATTGAGTGCCCTTATTTTATGGAGAAAAAACTGAAGTACTAGAGAAAGTACGAAAGTTGAGCCGCACTGTACAGCATAGAGTAAGGCAAGATCATGAAATCTGGGGTTAAGAAAGACTTGAGTCCTAGTTCTGCTACTTACTAGCTGTATGGCCTTAGGAAAATTAGTTAAGCTCCTTGAGCCCCAGTTTTCCTCCTTGTTGAAATGGGAATAATCAATCTGCCACGGAGGGCTACTGTAAGGATTAAATAATACACTATCTGTGACATTCCAGATACAAAGCCCATATTCATTCTCTTCTTTCTGATGAGATTGAATGCTCATCCTCTTCTTTCTTCTCCTTTTCCTTTCAATTGGCAGCCTCCCCTTTGAGACCTGAAGGGCTTTCTCTTTGTGATTTCAGTTCTGTTGGTAAATACTTTAGGAAAAACATGGAAGGCAAGGGTTAACCTCCCAGCCCAAGAGTTAGAACTAGTTTATTTTAATATATGTAGCATCGTTTCTTTTCTTCTCCTCATATATCTTGCAAAGCAATGACTTCATTTTCCCAGCAGCATGGTAGCCACTCTTCATTCTTCAAAGATAGCTATTTAAAAAATCTCCCCAAACAGAAAACATCAGTGATTTCTGGGCTCCCTTCCCATTGGCTGAAATACCCCAGAAGGAATTTAGTTCTTTTCCAAGTCCCATTCTGGTTCTCTGCAGGACTCCCAGCTAAGAAATTTCCTTTGGGATCACTTTCGGCATTGCGTGGGTACTGCCACATGCATCAGGGAAGTGAAATCTGCCTGCTGTATGGCTCTTTTGTGACAGGGCCTTGTG
The DNA here is from genome assembly GCF_963455315.2 of Globicephala melas. Taxonomy (NCBI): domain Eukaryota; kingdom Metazoa; phylum Chordata; class Mammalia; order Artiodactyla; family Delphinidae; genus Globicephala; species Globicephala melas. Next base: position 80,051,254 of record NC_083317.1, on the reverse strand, counting down.
AGGGCTGGTGGGTTGGCAGTTGTGGTATAGAAATCTCATTGGCCTGAGGGCTGGAAACCTGGGTTTCAGCCCTGGCTTAGCCAATATCCAGGCATGTAGGTTGATGACCTTGGATGATCTAGTCTTTCCCATCCCCTGGGTCTCAGTTTCTTCATTTGTAAAGCAAAGAGGTAAGGTGAACTGAAGGCTCCCTGCTAGCTCTGACGTTGCTCAAAAACTGCTGCTTAGACTTTTTTTTTTTCTCATTAAACTTTTTTAATGGGTCTCAAATTCTGTGACAGATTTTTGGTCAAGTTGTTTCCATTAAAAAGTACTGATTTTCAAAACTAATACCTTAAAACTGCCACACACAAAACAAATGGTCCACAAAACATTCTCCTTCCTTCTGAAGGTTTTGCCATGCACTGTTATCATTAACCAGTCTTTTGTTATTAAACTTAAATGGCCAATTGAGACAAACTGTCCTGAGACCATTCTTCCACCACTGATTAAGACTGGGGTGGCAGGTATTGGGGATAATATTCATTTAGCCTTCTGAGCTTTCTGGGCAGACTTGGTGACCTTGCCAGCTCCAGCTGCCTTTTGTCCACTGCTTTGATGACACCCATAGAAACCGTCTGTCTCATGTCACGAACAGCAAAATGGCCCAGAGGAGGATAGTCAGAGAAGCTCTCAACACACATGGGTTTCCCAGGAACCATATCAACAATGACAGCATCACCAGATTTCAAGAGTTTGGGGCCAACTTCCAGCTTTTTCCCAGAACGACGATCAATCTTCTCCTTCAGCTCAGCAAACGTGCAGGCAATGTGAGCTGTGTGACAATCCAGCACAGGTGCATAGCCAGCACTGCTTTGGCCTGGATGGTTCAAGATAATCACCTGAGCTGTGAAGCCAGCTGCTTCCATCGGTGGGTCATTTTTGCTGTCACCAGCCACACTGCCAAAGTGAACATCTTTGACAGACACATTCTTGACATTGAAGCCCACATTGTCCCCAGGAAGGGCTTCACTCAAAGCCTCATGGTGCATTTCAACAGACTTCACTTCAGTTATCACACTGACTGGGGCAAAGGTGACCACCATGCCAGGTTTGAGAACACCAGTCTCCACTCAACCCACAGGGACAGTGCCAATACCATCAATTTTGTAGATGTCCTGGAGGGGCAAACACTAGGGCTTGTCAGTTGGGCGAGTTGGTGGCAGGATGCAATCCAGAGCTTCAAGCAGTGTGGTTCCTCTGTCGTTGCCATCTTTTCAGGTGACTTTCCATCCCTTGAGCCACGGCATGTTAGCACTTGGCTCCAGCACGTTGTCACCATTCCAGCCAGAAACTTGCACAAATGCTACTGTGTCGGGGTTGTAGCCAATTTTCATAATGGAGGCGCTGACTTCCTTAACAATTTCCTCGTATCTCTTCTGAGAGGTGTCACCTTAAACAAGGACTTGGGTGGTAGTGTTGGAATATCAGTCTGTGTCTTATCCCTTCACTTCTAAGCCCAATAATTTTTCACTCCCATCTTAATAGGCTTACAGTATTATTTTGAGGACATAATAAGATATTCCCTATTTTCAAGATTTATTCACTCAACAAATGTTTATTGAGTACATATTACGTGCCAGGCATTTTTCTAGGCACTAGAGATACAGTGGAGAGCAAAGTGACTAAATCACTGACCTTATGGATAGTAGAAAAACTAGACAGCAAACAATATAAGTGAGCTGTGTGGTATACTAGATAGTGTTAAGTACTAAGGAGAAGAATAAAGTAGGCAAGGGGGACAGGAAGGGCAGGGGATGGAGTTAGTTACAATTTTAGATTAGGTAGCTAGGGAAGGTCTCACTAAGAAGGTGACATTTGAAAAAAGATGAAGGAACTGAGCAAGGCAACGGGCATGTGCAAAAGCCCTGAGGTAGGAGCAGCCTGGAATGTTGAACCATGAGGAGGCCAATGCGGCTGGAATGCAGTTCAGGCGTACTAAGTCATTACTAAGTGGGGATGGGGGTCAGAGCATATAAGCCATAGGTCATCAGGACATTGGTTGTTGATTTAAATGAGACAAGAAGCCATTGGAGGGTTTGAGCAGTGGGGTGATGTAATCCAATTTAGTGTCACTGTGTTGAGAATGTCCACAGAGGGACAAGAATGAAAGAGGAAAGATTAGCTAGGAGGCTCCTGCGACAATCCAGCAAAGAGGGGATAGTGCCTGTTCCTGGGTGGGGACCCGTACCAGGGTGGTAGCAACTGGGATTGAGTCTGGCTGTATTTTAAAGTAAAGCTGAGGGGGTTTGTTGATGACTCAGATGTGTGGTATGCGAGAAAGTGGAATCAAACACGCCCCAGGATTTTGGGTCAGGTCAACTGGAAGAGTGGAGTTACCGCTTTCTGAGATGGGGTTGGCTGTGTAAGGAACAGACGTGGGGGCCGTAACAGGAGCTTGGTTGTGGACACGTGAAGTCTGAGATGCTTTTTGGGCATCCTGTTAGACACTGAACACGAGAAATGCCCAGGCAGTTGAATATGCATACCTGTGGTTCAGAGGAGAGGACCAAGCTGGAGATGCAAGTGAAGTCATTAGCATTTGGATGATGTTAAATGTCATGAGATTAGATGAGATTACTCAGGGAGTGAGGGTAGAGAGTACAGACAGGAGGGCCAGGACTGAGCCCTGGGGCTATCCATGTATAGAGGTTGGAAAGAAGGAGAAACTTGAGGGGGACTGTGGAAACTGAGCACAGAGAGCATGATCCACTGAGCATTCAGAACCATCAGGCAGCAGAGCTGGGGCTGGAGCCCACGTCTTCAGGGTCAGGTTTCAGAACTCTTTCCACGCATCCAGAGCACCTTCTCTCTCGCGGCACCAACTTACTCCTTGAATTGGAATCCTGTCTATGTCCCCTGCGTCCCCTGTTGTTTCATCAGGTCTGAGCAGGACATGATTCGTATCTTGTTTGTTTTGTTTTGTTCTGTATGTTTAAAGTATTTCGTAATGATGAAATACACTGAAATAAAAAGACTTAATGGGAGGCCTAGACCGCCAATATGGATTTGGGCCTTGGACGGGCAAACTCAGAGCAAAGCGAGCTGTTGTTGGAATTGTTTAAAGGAAGGATTCTGTTGTCTGGGATCCTGTTGGCAAGTCTGGGCCACATGGGAGTGGATTCAATAAGCTGGATAGTCCCAGGAGATGGGCAAGATGGAATAATGTCACAGGATAAACAGCTGAATGGGAGGTGAGAGTCCTCACTTCTAAAATAGGTGAGCATCATCTAAGACCTTGGGTCTGGACTGCATCTATGCTGTACCCTTTGGGTCCCCGGGGCTTGCTGTGTTTGGTGCTGACCTGTTGGCATGTTACTTTGCAGAGACTTCCCCTGGGACTGGAGGATATTGGAGGGTAAGATATGTTCCCACCCACACTAATCTGTTCATCATCCTGCGCTCTGGGCAACATCCAGGCTCGACACATCTTCCCCTGTCTTAACACTGTCTTGTCCTAACGCCCCACTTCTCAGACAGGCCTCCCTAGCAGCCTTTGCCTAAATATTAGCAGGGTCCTGGCTCTTTTTCCTGTGATCAGAAGCTCACTGCTGGGAATTGAGCCTGTGTTTTTTGCATACAAAAGACATTTTCCTTATCTTCTTGAAAAAAGGCCAACACATACCAGACGCAGGAGGTGGTCACAAAGGCCCTGTTTGTCTCTTTCCCTCAAGTTCAGAGAATGCCCTGGCTTCCTTTCTGGAGACAGCACCGGTGCCAGAAAGTCCAGGGACCTGAAAACAGTTACTGCCTTCAGGTTTTGGTCCCTGCCCTTTTCCCCCTCTACTCTCTACTAATTCACCCTCAAATGTGAACAGAGGTTTGAATCTCTTCAAAGTGGCTCTTCTAGGCCCAGCCCTAGGTTCTCAGAGCCCCTGGAAGCCGATTCTTACCCTCCCTCTCCTCGGGCCTGCCCTTGTTCAGGACCAGAGGGTGCCTCACTTGTTGTTGGGAAGCCATGTGGAGTTTCCCTACCTTTAGGCTCTTCTCCCACAGTTTACTCTCTGCACTAAAGCCTGATTTGAAAAGTAAAGCTCATCACGTCTCTCCCTGGTCTAAAACCCTCAAATGTCTCCCCATTCCCCAAACCACGCTGAGCATCCCAGGTCAGTACTTCCTGATGCTGTTCTTTTTTCTCCCAATTTCTCTGGCTCTCCAGGGACACCAAGTCTCTCAGTTTCCCCTAAACACCCTATCATACCCCTGCTTCCTCACATGCTATTGCCCATGCCTGGGATGCTTTCCCCTTCTTCAGTTTACCACTGCAAAGTAAAAGAGCACTGTTCTTGCCAGGAAGACACTAATGCAGAAATGGCTTAGCGACGGTGTTGCTGCTGAGCCGCAGAGAACTCCTGGATCTAGGGCTAGAGCAGCAGGGTGTCTGCCTCTCCTCCACCTCTCACCAGAAGCATGACCTGGGTCAAAAAACCCAAGCTTGGGAAATAAAGGCTCCCAGCATTCTTCAGGGGTCTCACATGAGCAGGACAGCCTGGAAACGTGCATCTCAAACTGGGTGCACATTAGAATCACCTGGGGGAATTTTAACTCCCACCCCCCAAGCCCCCAGGGCTCAGCCTTACTCCAGACTCATTATATCTGAGTCTCTGGAGGGATTGAACCAGACATCAGTATATCTTTAAGGTGGTTAAAAAATTTTAAACTGGGAGTTTCCTGTGTGCTGCCTAGTTCAAGAACCACTGGTATAGAACCAGTGGAGCGAGAGCCTGGGCTCCAGAGTCCATCAGAACTGGTTTCAAATCCCAGTGCCCCTAATCTCCTAGCTGCAAGATCTTAGGTCACATTGTTTTAAATACAAACTTTTAATTTTAGAATACTTTTAGATTTTTAGAAGAGTTGTGAAGATGATAGAGAAAGTTCCCATATACGCTTCACCAGTTTCCCCTGTTATTAACATCCCACGTTAGTATGGTGCATTTGTCACAATTAATAAACCAGTATTGATATATTATTCTTAACTATTCAGATTTCCTTCGTTTTTACCTAATGTCCTTTCTCTGTCCCAGGATGTCATCTAATGATGTCTTCTTAGGCTCTGTATTAGTTTCCATGAAGGGCTGCCATAACAAAGCACCTCCAACTGGGTGGCTTAAAACAACAGAAATGTGTTGGCTCACAGTTGGCAGGGCTATGCCCTCTCTGCAACCTGTAGGGGATACTCCTTCCTTGTCTGTTCCTAGCTTCTGCTAGAATGCCATTCCTTGGCATTCCTTGGCTTGCCGCTGTGGGATTTCAATCTCAGCCCCCATCGTCACATTGTGTTCTGCCCTCATGTGTCTGTTTCTCTGTGTCTCATCTTCTCTTAAGGACACCAGTCATCACCTACTCCAGTACGACCTTGTTTTAACTAATTACATCTGCAAGGCCCCTATTTCCAAATAAGGTCCTGTTGGGAGGTACTGAGGGTTAGGACCTCAGCGTATCTTTTGAGGGATACAGTTCAACCTATTTCAGGTTCCTCTTGGCTATGACAGTTTCTCAGACTTTCTTTGTTTTTGACGATCTCCAAAGTTCTGAGGCGTGTTGGTCAAGTATTGTGTAAAATATTCCACAGTGGGGAGTTTTCTGATATGTTTCTCAGGATTAGAGTGGGCTTATGAGATCTGGGGAGGTGGAACACAGAGGTACAGCAACATTTTCATCACAGCATATCAAGGTCACAAACTATCAGTGTGACTCACCTCTGTTGATATTAACTGTGCTCATGTGGCTGAGGCAATGTTTTGTCAGGTTTCTCCTCTATAAAGTGGCTCTCCCCTCACCCCATTTCCATACTGTACTCTTTAGAAAGAGGTCACTATAGGCAGCCCACACTTAAGGGATGGGGAGTAATGTTCTACCTCCTTCACGGCAAAGTATTTACATAAATTATTTTTTATTCTCCTCTATTTCTTTATTCAATTATTTATTCATATAAGTATATATTTACGGGTATTTATTTTGTACTTTGAGTTATAATCCAATAATATTTTGCTGCTCAAATTATACCAGCTTTTACCATTGGAGCTCTTCCTGTTGGTTCCTGTGTCACACACCCCCATCATTGTGTGACTTACTTAATTTCTGGTACCAGATACTTTTGTATCATCTTGTATATTTCCTGCCCTGGTCCTAGAATCAGCCATGTCTTCAAGGAGCCCTTATTTCTTTTATTGCAGAATAGTATTAGAAACAAAAATCTGGATAATACGTGTGCTCATTGCTACTGGGGTGTTGTTGTGTCTAGGTAGAGCCACATTTTTAACCTCACCGTGCTTCAGTTTGCTCAGTTGTAAAATGGGGATAATAATAGTACTTTTGTCATAGGTTATTTTGAGGACTAAATTAGAGAATTGTGTAAGAGCTTAGTGTGGTCTCAATCATATGGTAAATACTCAGAAGTATTTTAGTGATTATCTCCCATAGACCTTTTTATTTTGAGCTAATTTAGTTTCCAAAGTTCTTTCCTATATGCTAATCCATCTGATTCAACAACCCTCAGACAGGGGTAGGGCAAAGATTTTTCTGCCAGTTTATAGATGGAGAACTTAAGTGGATAAAGAAGTCAACATATGCTTGCATGAGAACCTAAGTCTCTTGATTTCATGCCCCATACTAGACCCAGATTGGCCACCGTCTCTGCTGCATGAGGGGTATGGATTTTCCTTCCATGATTGTTGCCTACCTTTACTTGAAGGACTTCTTAGTGTTGCTGGTTCTTTGATTCCTGCCACCTGGGAATAAGGTTCACTCGTGGCAGAAGGAAAGTACATACTCCAATTCAGAGCAGGCCGTGCATAGACCTCGCGCCATATTTTCTGAACCAAACAATTGAACACATGATCCGAAAAAAATGGTTTTTCTATTCTAGGTGCGGGCGACAATCCAGAAGTACAATTTGGATATTGAAAGACTGGCATCCTGGGATATTCTGATAACTTACAGGAACAATAGAACAAGGTATTTAATCAGAACTGACCTGAAAAGCCTAAGAAGTGCTTTTGTATCGATAATTTGATCTTCCCATCAATCTCCCTCTCTCTCTTCATGGTTCAGGGATCCTAATTGGATACAGAGAAATGTTGATAAACGAAAACACAACTCACCAGAACTATCAGTACATGAAAAACATACAAGCCAAACAGGATGCTTTGACTCAAAACAGATGTTTATTGGAAGTAACGTGTAGTTACAGCTACACATGTAGAGCAACAGCTTCTGTTGCTAATGAAATCGGGCACGATCATTATTGCTGATAACAACATTCATGGCACGGAATCATAGCTTTAGATATGCTAAGTATATTCCGGGAGGTGGAGTTTGGTTGTATAGAAGAGACCTTTCTAAGAGCACGTTTTGAGGTTCAAATTGGCTATGTTTGGAGGTAGTGAGTTTCCCATCTTTAGATATGTTCAAGAACGAGGTCATAGAGTTAGACAATATGGTCCTAACAGACACTCCAACCCTCTGCTTCTATGACTCTGTGAGACAGTTGGTTTTCTTGGACCTTAGCATCAGTGCGGGGGCTGGTACATCTGGTAAATGTTTGTAGATCAAGGGTAAGCCCAAGTCCAGCAGCACATCTAGACATCCCTTAGAATCAGGATGAAATTGCAATTGGGGGAATAAACAGGATAAACTGGGTCCAGCCAGAATTTGTACACAAATTCCAAGGCTGCTTCAAGTCTCAGAGTTGTCTGATTTTAAGGAGAAAGTTTCTTTTAGATGTTGGCTCTGGTCCTGGAGTCAGAGCACTGGTCTGCTGGACATGTCCTTTTTTTTTTTTTTTTTTCAGTATGCGGGCCTCTCACTGTTGTGGCCTCTCCCATTGCGGAGCACAGGCTCCGGATGTGCAGCCTCAGCGGCCATGGCTCACGGGCTCAGCTGCTCCGCGGCATGTGGGATCTTCCCGGATCGGGGCACGAACCCGTGTCCCCTGCATCGGCAGGCAGAGGACATGTCCTTTTTGTGAGGGAAGACAGTGTAATCTGAGGAAAGCCTGAGTGGACATGGACTCTTGTTGTCCTTCTACCTGGAAGGCCTCCCTCTGTCTTACCTGTGGAAATGCCCACCCTCTTCAAGGCTCAGCTCCAACACCATCTCCTCTGGGATGTCTTCCTGACGCCCCCTCCTCCAACGTCTCCATACTAGAATGGCCTTTCTTTCACCTCTGTGCTATTCTGACACATAGCACTTGGTGGGGTTCATTCTGTTCATGATAGACACTTGTGTATGTGTCAGCTCTTCCTGTAGGAGCTCCTGGAAGGTATGAGTCATGTTCCCCTCATCTTGGTGGTCCACATAGCAGTCAGCATAACCTGGCACGTGGGGGCACCCAGGCAGTGCTGTGAAATTGGAAGCGATGGTGTTTGGAATGCCTTAGGGTAGTTCCAAAACTTTGCATTGCAATTCTTCTCTGGTGTCTGAAGTAGAGCTCCAGTTTGCTTGACAAATGTCTGGTGAGATTGAGTATGATTGCCATCTTCCATTTACAGAATAAACAGCAGGGCACAGAGAGGTAGAATGACTTACTCAGAGAATCAAAAGCAGGCTGTGAGCTTAGGGCTTAGTGTCCATAAGTTCTCATTCCTCAGTATCATCTTTCAGCAAGAGACCCTGAACTACTCCAGCAGCTGCAGTGCAGGTCGAGAAACGAAATCTCCCATGAAGACCAAATTTGATAGAACAGAAGCCAGGGACTTGGGGCTTCTGATCCCTTGAAGGGCTTAAATCTCAGAGCTCTGGAGGGAAGGAGGTCCCTGGAAGCTTCCGGAGAGAGGAGGTGGCTCTTGGAGAGGAGAGGCATCCTGCTTGGGAAGCACTTATGACCCTGCAGGGCTGGGGTGTTCAGGGTGAAGAACAGGGGTGAGGAACCAGGGGAATGGTGGCTTGGGGTCAGCTGTGGACACAGGGAGGGAGAGTGCAGGGGCCTGAGTCTAGCCTCTCAGGGCCTACCTTGTGCAACTCAGGTTCCCAGGAAGAAAAGGAGGCTGGTGCCTAGAACAGAGGCTCTGCTTAGGAATAAGGAAAGGCCCCTTGGCTAGCACTTCGCCAGGGCTATGTCCTTGGGAACTAGGGTGTGGTGCACAGGGGTGGGTGTTGCAGTAGCAGCAGTGTTTGGTCTGCAACAAAGTTCTATTGAACCTAAGGCAATTTTTGCCTTTCGGTTATTTTGGCTTTAACTCATCTCTTCAGGGAGAAATGGCTTCATTGGATCCTAGATTGTCAGAGCTGGGAGGGTCCTTTGGGATGAGGGGAAGGGAGTTGCATAGAGTCACAGGGAGCTGTGGGCAGAGTTGGTTCTAGAACCTGGTGTCTGACTTCCTAATTCACCATTCCCAGTCTCCCCACCCTGTGAGAGTGCCTGCTTCTCTCAGGCACTCTCACAGTTTGGTATCCAGCTCATGGTCATAAGTGCATCACTATGGGGCATGCCATAGACTAAGAACATTGTCTCTTTTACCTTTTTTGTGGGGAGGGGTGGGGATTGGGAATGGGAAATTCGTGGTAGCAAAGAAGCATGGAGCATTCGGGGGCAGGTGAAGGAGACGGTCAAGGCTGAGGGGAGCGGTGCACACTGGTCAGCCCTAAGGCCCAGCCAGGATTCGTAAGAGAATGTAATGCGCCTGGTAGACACACCAGCCTTCTGCTAAGTCATATTTATTGAGCACTTAGTTTATGCCTGCACTGTGCTACACTGTGCTACGTGTTATATGTATATTAACTAAATTTGATCCTCATCAGACTTTTATGAGGTAGGTAAGGTATGCCATTTCCATAATATGGACAAAGAAACTGAGGCTTAAAGACGTGAAGTCCCCTGCCCAGTGTTACAAAGCTACTAGGTGATACAACCTGGATTCTGACCACCCTGCTACTCTGCTTCTTTAAAGAGAGTGAGAAGGGGGCTGAGATGCCCCCTTTATTGGCCAGTAATAGATGGGCCGAATGAGGTGCGTGTAGGGCAAGGGGCACCTTGCATCAGATAACCAGCCTCTGCTGCTGACTGACCATGGACAGGTGAGGAAGAAGGTGAGGAACCGAATTCAATTCCTCATCCCAGTGACCCTCTGTATCCAGTCCTTGTTGTGGAAGGTGTAGGAATACACTCCGTAACGGTCCTTCTTTCCACAGTCCACACCCCAGGACACCGTGCCCACTAGGTACCATTGGCCTCTCTCTATATCCAAGGTCACCATGGGCCCTCCAGAGTCACCCGCACAGGCATCCTTCCCACCTAGAGGAAGAAGTGAGGCAGGTTAAAGCGTCTCCTTCCCTAGCCCCAAATCCAGAGAAGCCGCCTTCTCTCCACAACTGCCTTGTAGTTCAGAGAATCGGGCACCAGGGGGCGCAGTAGACCATTGGACCCAGACCTGGATTCTGAGCTGTTGTAGGTCAGACCTCCTCAGACCTCAGTGATTTTAGAAAGTGCAAGTTAGGACTCTCTCATTTCACAAGGGAAAAGCTGGGCTGGGAGAAGGGAATTATGGAAGTTCCTTACTTAGCCCCCCTTCTCTTCGATGCAGCTTCTTCAGTGGAATCCTTCCTCTCATGACCGTCCTCCCTCTCCCCCGCCTCGCTCCTGCCTGTCCGCCGCTGCTCAACCTGCCAGCTCCAAGGTCTCCAGTCCTTCCACTGCCAGGCTCAGCTCCCCTCCCTGGCTGGTGGTGCCCTGTTGTACGCTGGCCTCCTGACTTACCTTCCTTCTCCCCAGCACAGATCATGTCTCTGGTCACTTTCTTCTTCAGTGGGGTATAGGCCTCCTGGCAGATGCGGTGGTCAACAACTGGGATTTCGATCTGGAACACAAGGCCACTGTTGGTCCCCACCCCTGGCTGAGGAGCCCTGCTGCTCTGACACCCCTAGAGCTGACTCATCCCCATCCCCTTCCTGGATGAGCCTGGGTCTGCCTCAGACCTGGCCTCAGAAACTACCTATGGTACAGGTGAAGGAACACTGAATGCAGAATCAGGAGATCCATGTTCTGGTACAGTCTTAGTCATGAACTTGCTGTGTGACCTTGCACAGGTCATTTGCCCTTTCTGGGCCTCAGTTTTCTCATCTGTAAAATGGAGATAGTAATACTTGCCTAGCACATGCATGATCTCAAATATGGCAGTGTATGCAAAACCGATGGGCAGTCTTCTCTTCCTCACTCTTACCACTACTGGTTGCGGGACCTGGGGCACGTAGCCTTCACCACTGTGTTCTCAGATCTCTGAGACTCTGTTTCCTTATCTGAATAATGGGAGTCACAATATTTGACATACTAATCGCATAGAGTTGTTGTGCGAAGAGGAGATGAATGAGCAGATATTCTGTAAACTACAAACACCGCATAAATAGTAGGTGGTGTAGGGTTAGTGAGGCTCGCCTAGCAGCAAGCATTCACTTACGTTCTCCCCCACCACAGTGTGCGCTTCCAGACACTCGGTCTGTATGTCGTCCATTTCTATCTCACATAGCTTGGAACATGGTCAGTACTCAGGAAATGTTATTGTGAATCGAGGTGATACACTGATACATAAAGTAAGGTATTGTGATTGTTACTGCCCTTGATTCAGCTCGGGGGTAAACGTTGGATGGATGTCTAGAATAAAAAGAGGAAACCTATGAGTTTCCTTCAGCCAAACCAAGAACTGAATGGGTCACACTCCCCCCAAAAGCACAACTCCTGTTGGCCCTTGCTGGGAGGGGCCCAGAGGCATTCAGGTCTCTTTGGGGCCGTGGCCTTCCCAGAGAAGTGGCGAGAGGAAGTCAGGCAGGGTGGTCGTGAGCACGTGTCCTCAGCAAACTGTTGATTGCCTGACTGACCTCTGTCCATCGCTCATGCATCATTTAAGTGTCACTTCCTCTGGGAAGCCCTTCTGTACCCCTGAGACAAGGTCAGAGCCCCTGCTGTACATTCCGGAGCATCTTGTACCTCTTCCTCATTCCATTGATCACATTGATAACTACTTTCTGTCTATCCCACTTGACTGTAAGCCCAAGGAGGCCAGGGGCCAGATCTGTGCTCTTACCTCCCAGCATACCTAGCAGTTAATACAATGTCTGGTACACAGGAGGCACCGAATAAACACTCTAGAGTTAACGACTGAAGGGCTAAATTGTTGTTGCCAATCCAGAATTTTAAAGTACGCTAAAATAATGCATGTTGAAGGGTTTAGAGACTAGCTGTGGCGGTCCTAGAAGCTGGTAATGTCCGAGCCAGGCAGCTCCTGGAGGACATCTAGTGTTGCCCCTGACTTTGCAGCCTGAGATACTACACTGCAGTCTAGAGAGGCAGGATGACTCGTTTAAGATCTCGCAGCAGGTTTCTAGGAGCCAGGACTTGGAGCCATGGCTCCTTACTCCTGGTCCAGTGTTCTTTTCTGATATGACAAGAACGTAAACTTCTACATGCAACAGTCAAGTTCATTGCTGCAAGGACTGCAGCTCTCAAGGCCCACTCCTTGGCCCATTCTTGGTTACTCTGTTATGTGAACCTTCATGATGTATATAGATGGATCACCTTTGGGGGAGTCCAAGACGGCTGTTCTCTGGAAGAATTTCCACAAATTGAGACTTTAATAAGCTACAGAAACATTAAGCAATGTTTAGAGACTAGAGCCCTATGACATGCAGAGCAAACAGATCAAACTAGTTGGGATTCAGTCTCATTTAACTTTGAAGGTGAGTTTGGGCCCCTGGTACCTCTCTCACCCACCCCCTGCCGAAGCCTCTAACCCCCTAAGGGGCACTATGGTGCAGAAAGGTCCAATGTAGGGCAGAGGTGTCACCCTCTGAAGGGTATAAATTGAACTTCACCTCCATCAGGGTCTCCGGGAACCTTTGCAAGAACTGCTTCCCCCAGCCACTGACGATGACCATGGTCCCTGGAGGAGAGAAGACACAGTGAGAGCAGAGAGGCTGTCTGTGGGGTTTTCAGAGGGTGACATCTTGCAGCCCCATCATCCTCTGCCTGTGGAGGAAGGGCTGAGTTTGCCCCCTCAGAGAATGGCAGCACGGTGGGGGAGAAGACTGCTGGGTTGAAGGTTACCCACGACAGAGGTTTAGGCATTTGTTTCTATGAGACGTTAGCTGGTTTATTTGTTTAGTTGCCTGTTCTCTCCCACTCCCAGCTAGCTTGGAACCTAGACTCCATGAGAGCAGTAATCTCATATATCTTATTCAGCGCTGTATCTCCACGCCTATAGCAGTTCTGACACATAGTAGATGCTCAATCAATAACTGAATAAATACAAAGTCCAGCTTAGCCCACAATATGCTACGTTCCCTCCCCTTCTGAGTCTCAGTTTCTCCATCCATAAAATGAAGAGGCTGGACTTGGTATTCTCTAAAACCCCTCCCAGCTCTGATATTCTAGAAGCCTATGAAGTTGGCAGACCTCGAGGCAGTGTGGAAATGGGTTGAGCACTGATAGAACACTTATCTCTTCATTTGTAAAAGAGCCTGGATACTGAAAACAACATTGGGCTTTAAGTTGGAAGATCTGAATTCTATCCCCAGATCTACTTCTTACAAGCTGAATCTTGGCTAAGTCACTGTACCTTGCTGAGCCTGTTTTCTCATCTGGAAAACGGGACTACAATACCACCTCATAAGGCTTTTATAAGTAGTACATAAATTAATTAATGTAAATCAGGTGGCACGTGGTAGGCGCATGGCATCTGATGAATCAGAGCCATACCTGTGCCTTTCCTGTTGGCTTACTTCTCCTGAATACTTCTCAGATCCCATTCAGCCATTTAAAAAAATACCTTCTTTGAACTAAACGAGGTTATCTGTGACATGGCTCCACTGAATTTAGAACAGGATGGAACAAAAGCCAACTGCCCTGGGTTGGACTCTCACTCTGTGTTGGATATGTTTGATTATTATTTCACTTAAACATCACAACCACCCATGGGATATTATCCCCAGTGTAGAGGGAAGGGGCTTGAGGTTTGGCAACTTCCTCAAGGTCACCCAACTAGGAAATGGCAGCATGGGGATTTGAGCCTGTGCTGGTGATGAAGCTATTGTCTCTCAGCTCCAAACGTACCCTTCTACACTCTACTTTGTGATGCTGCGAATGGGACTCTGAAATGGCAGATCTGCTTTGTCAGGGGTGTTCCTGAAAATAGGGGGAACCTCCAGGAAGGCTTGCCATTCCTGTTGGCATCACCCTAGCAATGGTTCCTCACCCCAGCACTGGCGGTTGGTCCCAGCTGTTCTCCCTAGCACCATCAGCACAGGGCCTCTTTTGCAGTGTCTGAGTTCCTGCTTCACAGACCCCTGTCAAGCTTCTAGGTTCTATGTCTCCAACTTCTTCTCTTTGTTCCTGCAGCCCCAGGAGTGGTGGTTTCTTCCTGCAAGTGCTATCTCTATTATCTCAGCATCCCCCTTTACTTCTCCAGTCCTCCAATACCCTGTATTAAATTCTCTCTGATATAATAACTGGTCTGGTTTCTGTTTTCCTATCTGGACCCTGACTCATTTAGTGCTTGCAGTACTGATCAAGCCTGCCTGTTTACCTTGGAACCAGCTTTGACTCAACTGTTTTAGGGGCGGCAGCTGAGGAATCACACAGACATGGTCAGCTGGCTCAGTTGGCACCAGAGCCCGACCAATGCTGGAGAAGAAGGCTCTATGGAGGTACCAGGTGCTCTGCAGATGTGGAATCACAGGTGGGGGTGGTACCTTCCTGCGGTGGCCCCTGGGGCAGACAGATGGGCATCACGAAGTCATTCAGCACCGGGTTCTTCGACAGCTCCACCAGAGCCACGTCATTCTCAAACGTGTTGGGGTTATACAGGGGATGGAGGAAGATTTGTTTGACGTTGAGACTCTGTTCATTCTCATCTGACCGGTACCTCCAATGCTTGCCTGGGAAAGAAGAAGGCGTGTGAGGTATGAGGGCAATGCAAGCTTAGAGGATAAGGTCGCACCTTGTTCCCTGTCAGCCCCTGCCCCATTCAGCCCATGTTTCCAGCCTTAACCCTTATACTGCCCTTCATCTACCTTTTTCAAGGCATCCCATCCTACCTGCCCTTCTCCACATATTCTCATGGCTCTGACCTCTGTCTTTCTTCATGACCTGATCCCATTGCCTTATAATACTCATTCCAGTGCCCATTGCCATATGTCCAAGCCTTCCTTGCCTGGGTCATGTGTTGCCTCCCTCCATGAAATCTCTCAGAGTCTTGAGTTAGATTCTTCAATTAGGAATCTCTTCCCTACGAACTCCCATGCCCTTTACCTGTTCCTCTCCTATAGAACTTACTGCTTCCTACTTTATATTCGAGGTCTGTGTGCTCACATTCTATTCCTTTATTAGACTCTAAGTCCCTGTGGGCAGGAACTTGTGTAGTTATATGCTGGCATAGTGTCAGGACATAAATATGTGCTGAACTAAACTGAATCAGCCGGTGGTCTTGACTTTACAAAGGAGAGGGGAAGCTTGATTGTTTGTGTATGATCCACTTGAAACCACGGGTTCACAGAAGCCTGAAGCACTTTTGGAAATTATCCAGATGAGGCTGTTTATTGTAAAAACTGAGGCTTCACCTTCAGTGACCTGCTCATGGTCCCACCACCTGAGAATCACAGCCTTGGGCTTAGATGCAGGTCCCTGCCCTCCAGTCCTGACTCGTCCTTCATCCCAGGCACCTTCCCTGATGATTGAGTGAGTGAGTGGACACACCCCATCCCCAGAACCGCAGCTGGCTGCAGGAATCACCTTGCTCCGCACTCACCCATGATGATTTTGAAGGCAGAGGGGCTGAGCAGGTCCAAGCCATGTAGGGTTGCGTCCTCTGAATCCAGCGATTGGTGAAGGCAGTGAGCCGCGGTCACAATCCACTTGGAGCCTGGGAACAGAATTGTGCACACACACTGTCCTCACGGCCCCATCCTGCTTCCCACAGCCTCAAGCTGAGGGCTTTCAGACCCCTCCTCTCCATGGCACCCCTCTCCCTTGCGTTTCACAGCCTCAAGCGGAAACGCATATGATCCTGATCTGAAAACGGGGAGTTGAATCTGAGATTTCATCTGCCTTCTCCAACCTAGGCCCAAACTGAATGTTTTAAAGATGATTTCAGGTCTCCCTTAAACCCATGGGGTTGGCGAGCTCCGGACAGCCCAAGGTGTGCACAAGAAACTTTGTGTTCACTGGCTGCCCCTCCGGTCTTGCTGCTCAAGCCGTGGTCCCTGGACCAGTAGCCTCAGCCTCCCCTGGGAGCTTCTTGGAAATGCAGACTCTGAGGCCCCACCGTACGTCTACTGAATCAGAATCTGCATTCAGTAGTAAATTCTGAGGGTTTTAATAAGATCTCCAGGTAATTTCTATGCATATTAAAGTTTGGAAAGCACTGTTGTACGTGGTTCTTCTCAACTTTGGGTGCACGTTTAGAATCACCTGGGGAATTAAAAACAAACAAGCAAACACATCCCCCAAAATAGTACCTGGGCCTGAAGCCAGAGCATCTATGTCATGGGAGTGAGGCACAGGTACAAATACACTTTAGAAGTGCCCCCAGATGATTCTACTGCCATCAGGGCTGAGAACCGCTGCTCCGATCCAAACCTCTCATTTTATAGACATGGATTCTGAGGCCTGGAGGAGAGCGAGGATGTCTAGGGCAACTCTGCAGGTTGGTGGCAGGGCCAGGGCCAGACCCTGGGTGTCCTGATGGTCAGCTGAGCACATCTCTTGCATCTTGGCTGTCTTTTTCCCTTGATGGACAGGTCCCTGCCCTTTGCTCAGTATGGGGTCAGGCTTCGGTTCATCCTTAAGGTTGAACAGATGACAAACCCATAAATAGCTGAGGCCAGAGACATGCTGGGTTGAGCCAAGCAGAAAGAAAGGCACCAGGGCTTTGGGATGGGGTATCGGGGCCAAGTACAGAGTCCAGGGCAGAGTCCCTTTCTGCAGCAGGTCCCGGGCTCCACTTGGCCCTCTCAGGAGCAGCTATGTTCCCTGGCTACTGGCTTCTGGATAGAGCTCCGCACAGGCCACCCTCTTTTCCCTGGTGGCATTTTTGATCCCTGTCCACAGCCAGGGGCTGTTGACTAATTTTCCAGGTAGGTAAAGTGGGATGAGGTACCCAGATTAGGGAGCCTGCCTTGGAGCGGGGCTCTGGGCTATTTAGATGAACCTGGGGTATGCAGCGGTGGGTCCAAAGACATGGCTTTGCCTCGTAGCTCTGCAAACACTGAGTCCCTGAGCCAGAACCCAGGCTTTAGGGTGGGCACTGAGCGGGAGCTTTCTGCCTGTCCCTCAGCTCCTTCCCTGCTTCCTCTGCCCTCTCCTGTCTTTCCCTCTCTCTACAAAACTAGACAACAGAGGAGGAGAGAGATTCTAGACGAGGAGAGCTGTGGGGAGGGCTGAGTAAGTCAGATCTTGTAGCTTGGCTGAGGGTAGAGAAGTGGGAATAAACACGCATTAGACACAAGTGAGTGCTGAACATCATTGAACTTAAACACTCAAGGCTTCAGAAAACTAATCTAACTCTTAAAACCGTGGGCAGTGATCCATCTATTTACTTACATTCTAAAAAAGCCAGAAATGTCTTTGCTCCCTTCTGCTCTCCCTGCCGGCTCCTCCCCTCTCTTTGCTTCTCTTCTGATGCGTTCTTTTCTGGGTCCTCCCTGCTTTTCTATGCCTTTCACAATTCTCTCTCTCCCTCTCTCTCTCTGTCTCGTCTCATGCCCCACCAGTTTCTCTTCCTCCGGTTGTATTTGTTTCCTTTCATTTTCCCCTTAATTTCTCTTCACTTCCCTCTCTAGTTCTCTCATATGCCCTCCGTCTCTTTCTCTATCTTTGTCCTTGTCCTTCTAAGCCCTCTCTCTGTCTCTCTGCCCCTTCTCATTCTTGGCCCTCTCCCCTGCCTGCTTCCCACTGGGCTCCCCTTTAACCTGTGCTCACTCGCTGTGCCCCTTTGGGAGGCTCCATAGGGGAGACCACTCATCTTTGTGTTTGTAGGAATATAAGGATCAAACCCTCTGCTGGGTTACCATTTCACACACCTCGGGGATGTCCAGACTGCAGTCTCACCAGAGCCTGCACCTCCCCTCGGGGATCCCAGTCGGGGAGCTGTCCTCACCTGAGTGTACCCTGGAGGAGGAGGGTAGGTCAGCGCGAGGCGAGACCGGCAGCCCCAGAGCTGCCCAGGCAGAAGTGGACCCATCCATGCCTTCTTCCTCTGTGATAGGGTTAGAGGGACTCTAGATTGGTATTAATTTTTATTATGATGTCAGAGCTGGGATGGACCTTAGGTCATTTGGACTAAACTGGCAGGAAGAGCCATCAGTCATTTCTTCCCTACCTTTGCTCCCACTGCCAATCACATTCAGTCCACTACAAAATTCTCACAATCTTATTTCTCAATGGCTTTGAATCAGCCTGGTTTCTATTCCTCAGCCCCTGTCCTTCTTCTGAGGCTAATGACTTTCCTCCCCACTATTGCACTATAGCTGCCTCACTGGACTCTTGGCTTCCAGATTCACCCTTCTTTCAATCCATGCTGTCTCAGGAGAGAACTTTCCAGAACATGCTTATAAACCTGGAGCAGCATTCAAGAAAAGATCTAAATTCCCAAGCATGGCATTCAAGGCTTTGTAAATCTCCCTTCTCTGACTCCTCTAGTGTGGGTTTCCTGGTTCCCCCTGGTCCCACGGCGCTGGCACACCCTCACTTTGAGCCGCATGTAAGTGCCTTGTGTTGTAATCCATGTTTAAGGGTCTGACTCCCTCACCCTTCTCAGTGCCAGAGAATGACCAGGGCTCGGGAAGTGTTGTTGGCTGAAGGAGCCAGCTAGAACAGAACACGTGTCTCCTGGCTCCAGCTAAGGTTTCTTTCTGCCACTTTGTACTTCTGGGTCCCGCTACTACTGTGGAAGATTCTCAGTGAAGAAATCTTGTCAGTCTCCAGGAAGAGGGTCAGGTCCCTTTCCTTCTACCCTAACCTCTAATCCTGGGTCCCCCAGCCCTTCCACCTTCAACTTACCTAAAAGGGAGCCCCCGCAGAAGGGCTGCCCATTCAGGTGTGACAGCATGGCAATCCATGGGGTGGTGCCCTTCTGGGCTGGGCGTCCACTGAAGATCCTGGCCATCAGATTCCGGGAGAACTTGGGGATCCCACACACTGCAGCCAAGGGAGGGAGGACAGATCACACTCTGGGCTCCATCTTGCCCTTTGCCAGAGCTACTAGCACATCACCCTCTGTTAGGAACATCTGTTATTTTTGATATCCCAGCATCCATTGCTCCTTTCAGTAACAGCACCCCAATTTTCCTCTAGGGCCCACTCTTCCCCCATTTCTTGTCCATATAGCCTGAGTTGCAGTGATCTTACCTCTGGTTCTAGGGGTAGGAATGTGACCCAGACCTGACTAATGAAAGCCTCTTATACTCTGGTCACAGCGATTGCTCAGAGATGGGAATGTAACCCTGGCCAGGCCAATGAAAGCCTGCCTTGGGAATTTTGCTAGAAGGTCCTTCTCTGCTGGGTTGCTAAGCTGCTGGCTAAAAGCCCAGATTTGCCAGAGATCACTTCATGGAAAGTTTGTAGAAAAACTTGCTACTAATGGAAAAACCAAACCAAACCAAACCAAAAAACATCCTCCTCTCCATCTGCTCCCTCTGTAAACTTTCTTCTCTTCAGAACGAATTCTGGGCTTCCAAACTTTTGGGGACCTGGCTTTGAGGATTCGCACCCCTCTCCTCTGTCTTGCATCTCTCCTTTGTCTATGCCTCCAAAACATGATCAAGACCTCTCATTCTAAAAATCAAATTTCCATTTTCCCTGATTCTCACTCATTCCACAGTCTCTCCCTCCCCTCTCTTCCATAGTCAAGCTTCTGGAAAGAGGAGACGACACCCAGTATCTGCATCCTTCCCTGTCCTTTGGAGGTGGATGCCACGCTCCACACAAACTTGGACATAAAGTGGCCATTTGAATATTTAATAGATCTGTAATCATAGATGGACACAGAACGACTCTGGGCCCATAGCTGGAACTTCAAAGATGATATTTACATGTATAGGAGAACACTATTTCTGAAATTTTATCTCACGTATTCTTCAGCTCTAGGAAATCTCCTCGCCTTGTGGCTGCTGGAGGTTTTTAGGTTTCAAGGAAGCAAAACCTGGAGAACTGAGCATATAAACCAAGAGAAGGGAGGATGTAAGGGCAGTGTGCTATCTCAGGAAAGAGATAAAAACCTAGGAGAAGCCTGAAGAGAGAAAGAGAAGGAGGGAGGGTGTGGGAGGGAGGGGGAAAGAGAGAGAGAGAAGAGGGAAAGAAGAAGGAGGAGAAAGAGGTGGTGGAGGAGGAAGAGGAGGAGGATAAAGGACGAGGAGGATAAAGTAAGAGGGAGGAAGGGTTAAGGACTTCAACATGAGCGCGGGCCTGCTCCCTGGATCCTCTCTCAGAGTTGACAGTAGAGACCGGGTCCCAGCACCCGGGAAAGTCCAGCCTGGAAGCGTCCTCTGGACTGTCCTGGGTCATTTGCACTGTTGATCACTTTATCCTTCTTGACACTTTCCCTCCTTGGCTTCTGAAGCTCCTCTCTTCCTGTGTTTCTGATTCCTCTTCCTTGTCTCTTTCTTGGGGTTTCTCTTCTTCTCTCCATGCCATCAATGCTCGTCTTTCCCTTTTTGAGTCCTCAGCCCCCTTTTCTTTTCTCTTCCAGTAGATAATGCCATCTCCTCCCATGCCATCATACTATTTAGACCCTGATGAATTTCAGATCAGTATCTCTAATCTGCCCTTTCCTCTGAACCGATCCTGAAGTCTCCAGCTGGATTGCACATAAACTCCTCAAGCACAGAAAACCCAAGTCCTGGTCTCCACCCTTCACCACCCATCTGTCTCCCCTTTGTTATTCCAGATGTCTGTCAATGTCTGCACGGACTGCATCCTCGTTGCCTCCCTCTTCTTCAACATCCGTATTTAATCAGCCACTAAGCTGGTAAAAAAAGTCACCAGAAGAAGCAGAGAGTAATGTCACAATGTGCTCTCCATGCAACCTCGTGACACCTGTGTCTCAATATGTCACAACATAAAGTCCAAATATCTAGAGGAAAGTAAAACTCTGAAATGTAATAGAATACAAGACATGATAATCTTTGAAATCAGCTACATATAAAGTATAAGGCATAATGTAAGATTCTTTTAGCTCTCAATAGTGTAAAAAGCATGACAGTTTCATTATGATACAATTCCCAAACAAAGGCAAACCAGGAGTACCTTGTATGGGGAGCTCTCACTAACAGATTAGCTTGTGTTACTCCACATCTCTGTGTCTGCACTATTCACACGATGCCTCTACACCAAGCCCTGCCCAATACACTACTTAGATGTTTTCAAACTCCCTCACGCCCACATCTGCAGTGTCACACCCTAGGTCTGGGGGGTTTTCACCACCTCTCTCCAGAATGGTTGTTGTAATTTCCCAACCGCTCTCTCTAGCTTGGTCCTTCCCCGACCCCTCCGCTTTTCACAGCATGTTGCTCACGCTCTAACCTGCTGATTCAGAACTTCCCATGGGTGAGACCCAGGAATCTGCATTCCTAACAAGCACTCCAGGTGATTCTGATATACCCCAAACTAGAGCATCACTGGTTACAGGACAGAGCACATAGAATAACATAGAATGACCTTCAAGACTCTGTCCACCTTCCCCTCATCCCCTCTGCCCCCACTCTACTCAGGGCACACTTTTCTGCTTCATCTTTGTCCCCTCTCCCCTTGTCTCCCATCTCCCAGTGCGTTCTTTGTAACCTCTCTGCAAATGTATCCAGATCCTCTTCAGCTGTATGAACCTCCCCCTCCTTAAGTTCCCATAATACTGCAATCTCCACTCCTCTAATGACGTTAATTCCCTTCGCCTTTGTGAGACCTAGGTGCACACAGTCTTGCCTTGCGTGCTCATTTGAGCTCTTTGAACTCAAGGAATTAAATGGCAGGCACTTCCGTGATGGAATGGGCAGCCTTCGAGAGGACACATGTCCGTAACCGACTCCATTCCTCAACACCCTTTCTTGGATGATGTCCAGGTGACAAAAATTGTACTGTTTCTGCAATGGGAGAGATTTTGGCTTCGTGAGGGGCCAGGTTTTCTTCAAAAAGTCAAAACAGGGCTTCCCTGGTGGAGCAGTGGCTGAGAGTCCGCCTGCCGATGCAGGGGACATGGGTTCATGCCCTGGTTCGGGAAGATCCCACGTGCCGCGGAGCAGCTGGGCCCGTGAGCCATGGCCGCTGAGCCTGTGCGTCCGGAGCCTGTGCTCCGCAACGGGAGAGGCCACAACAGTGAGAGGCCCGCGTACCGCAAAAAAAAAAAAAAAAAAAAAAAAAAAAGTCAAAACAAACGAACATCAACAATAACCAAACCCCAAAACAAAGGCTGTTGGTTATCCACAGAGGGTTTATTTCCACTTTAGTCCCCTGATGGGAGAAACGGAGTGCAGAGGAAACTTACAGAGGAGTGAAGCTTGTGATATAAAATAAACAAAATAGAGTATCCTCTACATGCACTGTTCATACACATGGGAGTGTGCTTCCAGGACCCGACTGGAAAAGCGGATGCTTCCCAACTGCTCTCTTGGAATCCCTCTCAGGGCTTCTTCTTTCTCTGATGGAGAGTCCCCAGGAGAGCGAGCCTGGGGAGAAGGAAGATGATCAGCCCTGTGAGGGCCAGGGAGAGGCTGCTGGCATTGGAAGCGCCGAACGCTGGAGCTGGAAGGACCCTGAGGGGGATCTGATGCCTTCCTTTTACAGATGGGGAAACTGAGGCCCGGTTGGGGGCAGAGCTGGGGCTGGAACCCAGGACTCTGGGCTCTCCCTCTCTTCTCACTGTCTTTCACGGGCAAGTCCCTGCTTCTCTGGAAGCTGGAGGACTGGACCCCTCTCAACATCCACGCTGGGTGTGTTCTCTGTAGAGCTCAGACCACAGACACGCAGGGCAGTCTGGTGGGACTGGGTCACTCCTATGCCCTGAGCCCTCCTTCTCCTGTTTCCCTGTCCAGAGGCACAGCGAGCATGGTGTGAGCCTTCTCTCTCTCCAAACAGTCCAGTTGAGTCTCCACACCTGAGGCTGAGGCTTTTCAGGTGACACATTTCAAGGCTGGAAGGTTGCTTCGTGCTCGTCTGGAGTGCCAGGTGTGGACACCCGTGTGGTCAGCTGGTATTCGGGAGTGACATGTGGGTCCAAATGATGTGCTCTGAGTGGTTGGTGGGAATTTAACGGGCTTGGGGAGCCTCCCACTGCTCTCCTCCTCCCCCCAGTCGCCACGAAGCTTCCCAACTTTCTCTTTGTCCTTTGAAATTCCTTTAACAGGGAACAGAAGGGATAAGGCTTGGACTGCAAGAGGTTTTGGGAGAGAAAACCCAGGGACAAAAGTACTACAAGGCATTACAGTCGGAGAGAGGGGCCTCAGGCTGTCATCCCTGTCTCCCCAAACCTGAGGAGTTTTCGGCCAGAATGTACCCAGAGGGCAAAGCTGGGAGAACACACGGACTTAGCTCACGGCAAGGAAACATTTTCTAACAGTCAGGTCCAAGCTCAGTTACGCCAAGAGTGAGAGCAGGGCCACTGGGTTTGACAAATGACTAGCAGTGAACGAGGCCCCTGGGGTGAGTACTCGGGAGAGGAGTGGGGGGTACTGGCCCCAGTCTAGCTCCCTCACTGTACTGCGGGGAGAAGGAGGCCTGGAGAGGGGAGGGGACTCGCCCAGGGCCAGCGACCCAGGCCTCCTGTGTAGGGCCTTTTCCCTGTACCACACTGCTGCCTCTCAGGGTCCCAGGGGCTGTCTTGGGAGGGTGGGAGCAGCGTGGTCCATCCCACTGGTCACGTGAGTAACATGGAGTGTGCCGTCTTTGGGAGTGTGTGGTGCAGCCTCGCTCGGGCTGGCCAGGGCAGGCGCCCCGAGGACGTAACGCATCTCACCGCTCCACCTGGAGCTCCCCCAGGCCCCGCGGGGAGCCTATCTGCTCCCACACCCAGTCCACGTAGTTGGAGACCTTGGTGTAGACCCCATACACCTGCTTGCTGCCACATTCTTCGGGGCCCCCCCAGGACACCAGGCCTTGGGCCACCCAGCGCTGGCTCGAGTCGTCGAGGATGACAAAGGCGCCGCCGCTGTCCCCCAGGCACGTGTCCTTGCCACCCTCGTAGTAGCCGGCACAGAACATGTTCTCTGTGACGCTGTAGTTGCCTGACCGGGACTCGTAGCTAGTCTTGCACTCGGCGTGCGGCACCACGGGTAACTTGACGTACTGCAGGACGTCTGACAAGGTCCGCGTGCCACTGCTGATGATCTCGTCCACCGTCACGTTAGGATTGGAGATGCCCCAACCAGCTACCAGCCCCAGCATGTGGGGCGCCGGGCCTTCGGGCTCGGGTCGCGGCAGGCAGACGGGCATGATATGAGGCCCCAGGGGCACGGGCTCCCGCAGCTGCACCAGAGCAATGTCGTGGTTGTAGTTCTGGATGTCGAAGTCTGGGTGGAGCACCACTCGGGCGGCCGAGCTGTTGACAGCCCCCGATTTGTCCCGCACGTCATGCAGGCCCAGGTAGACGGTGACGTGCTCCTTGGAGACCGGTGTCACCGTGTTGTCTCTGCGCTGGGAGCGCAGCACGTGGGCTGCCGTGAGGATCCAGGACTCAGAGAGCAGGGCCCCGCTCCCAAACCACTTGTCATTGGGCACCCTTGAGGTGTCCTCCACCACAATCAGGGCCTGCCACGGGAAGAGGCCGGGCTCAGCATTCCGGCCCCCGATGATCCGCTTGACCAGGTTTGGCAGGGAGCGCGAGGGCTGGCCACACGCTGCAAGGAGAAGGAGGGAGCGGGGACAAGGGACAGAGACACGTCAGGTCAGCCAGGTGGAGGACCTCTGAAAGAAACGCACGTCTCACCCACTGTAGATTATGCCACCACGGCCCCTACTCTGCATCACAGAGTCATGCTAGCCTGGGAAAGCTGTGAGTGCGCTCATCTTTGGCCTAAGTCTTTCTAGTCTGGCCCGTCTGTAGTTGGACCCTTCTGTAGCCAGGGCTGTCTATGGACCAGACCTTTTTATATGTGGGCCTTCACCATCCTGAACCATTCCAGCCAAGACCACTTGTGGCCTGGATCATCTTTAGCCAGGACTATCTCTAGCAGTGGTCACTTTGCCCCTTTCTTCCCTAGAAAGGCATCTCAGAACCCAGACGTGGTCCATGCCGTAGGTACTTAGAAAACTTCTGAAAACCACAGATCAATGGCTTTGAGAGACGGAAGGAAATTAAAATACTGTCTAGCAAGTCACAGCAAACACTGGACTGGGAACTGAGACACCTGGGGCCTTGAACTGGCTTTTCTCTCCTCTGTCCTGTGTGACTCTGGGTTAGGATATTTCCTTCTCTGGATTTCAATTTTTGATCTGCTAAATGAGGCAGTTGGTCAAGATGATCTCCAAGGATCCTTTAAATTCCAAATTCCTTTGATTTTTATTTCATCTGCCCTGGTCACCCCCATTTTATAGGTGAGTAGAACTCTCCAGAGGTTAAATGACTAGCCCAAGGTCACACTGCTATTAAGTTGAGTAGCAGGGGCTTAACTAGATTCTAAGATGAATGTCTTGTCCTTGTGTCCCACAGAGCCTCATTACTTATAAAGAACCTTTTCTTCTCTGGACTAAAGGACACATGATGTGAAGGGATGCCCAGGGCATCCAAGCTTAGGGAAAGGTGGCATAATCTACAAGCAATGATGCATAGGCTCTGCTCTACCCATCATTGCACCTGGGAACCCCATAGTACCTTCAGGGAAAGAAGAAAGGTCTGATCAAACTTCGTTCTACCGAGTTGTACCCCGAGCATGCACATGCACCACCAGCCTCCTGTAGCCAAACGCCTTTGGCCCACGAGCAGAGGGTCTTCAGAACCAGCCCCCTGCTGCCTAAGAACAAGCTCCCAGGGGCCCCTCCAAGCAGGGTGCTTGGGTCTGGGGGCTAAGCCTGGTGTGAGCGTGGACCTCCTCTGGGTTGCGAATTGCCGGGCTACACCCCTTGGCCTGCAATACTTTCAGCTGTCCTTTAAAGACCAAGGAGCATCTGAGTTTTCTTGGCAACTCTGAGAGGTCAGGCTTCCAGCAACCTAATGCTTTTCAGATGCTCTTCTTCTGGACGCCAAATGCTTCTTACGTGATCCCGAGGCACCCTGCTGTGCACCCCGGGCCAGACGTGAGGTGGTTTTCGCTAATTGTCTGTGGCAGGCCTTTCGGAGCTAAAGGCCAGACTCCCGATTATAAGCGGCAGCCTACCAAGTGGCTTCTCCAGGCAGGTCTGCGACTGGCCCTGCAGAACAGCGCACTGAGCGCTCATAGGCCCTCATCTGGTGAGGGACGCTTCTGTGGCTCAGGCCACGGTCACAGCAAAGCCGGCACTGAATGGTGCCTTTTTCCCACGAAGGTGCCAGTGGCATACTCCGCGTCACAGAGTGTCTGAGCGGGGGAAGCTTGGAGAACAGCTCACTTACAGATGGAAAACTTGAGGTTCAAAGAAGGCAAGTGACACACTCAAAGTTATTGGTGGCAGAGCCAGAAATGGAGCCTGTTTCTTTGGACACTGGCTTCATTTTTTCCCATTAAAGTCTGTTTTTCTTCTTGATATGCTCTTGTCCTTTCAAGAGGTTGAATGACGCAGCAAGCCTTTGAGAGTGCTCATTGAAATGGGGCCATTCTTTTAGGCTGCTACCGTTCTCCATCCAGTCTTTCCTGAGGCAAAGGATTCACCTTGAAATACTAGAGCTGCAGCTGTGCTGAAGTCAGATTTGGGCTCTAGAAGACTGGAGGTACTGAGGGAGGGCCCTAAAAACAGAAATGTGATATTCGAGAATTCGGGGTTCACGAGGATGGCAGAGTCAAGAATGGCTCAGCATTGCTGGTGTTGACATCAAAAGTCTTGGGTCCATCTTCCAGTTCTGCCTCTAACTTTCTGTAGGTAACCCTGGATGAATCATTACACCTCCCTGATCCTTAGTTTTCTCATGTGTCAAATAAGGGGCAAATAATATTTTCTTAACAGTTTCCTTGGAAAGGTGGGATATTATGATGCCAGATGAAATGGCTTTCTCCATTCTGGCTTGCCTTTGGGTTCAATCTTGGTGTTTTAGTGGGGGAGAATTTAGAATTTTCTGGCCTGGTTCAATGATACACGATGTTCTGCTCGATACCAGGTGTTAGAAGAATTTCATGACTCATTGCAAGATGCTTTGTATGAATCTAGAGGACGATGACCAGTAAGAGTCATAGAATGTCAGGGATCACCTGGTACTTCTCCTTCACTTCTGAGGTACGAAATCCTAGCCCCAGAGACGTGAGGTTACCTACCAAAGCTTGCAGTTAGGAAAAGACAACAGTGGGACCAAGACCCGGGCCCATGACTCCCAGCTCAGTGCCTCCCCGGCTTCTAGACACCGCAACATGGCTGCCTGGGATGGAAGCCACCTGCAGTGCCGTCTTTGGTCCACCTAGTATTTTAGCAAAATGGGGGTTTGGCCTCCAGTTTGCCACAGCTCCACCATTCTCCATCTTCTCTGAGGCTTCTCTAGCCGTGGCCCTTGGGTGTGCTCCTGGCTAAGCCTAACTGAGATGATGGGGGTCAGCAGAGTGTGGATGGGTTGGCCTTTCCCCTGTTTCAGCTCCTCACGAATTCTTTGTGTTCTTTCTTAGACTTAAAGCCCTCTTAAGTGAAGTCTTCCTAACCAGTCCCCATCCCTTTACTCCCAGACAACTACATGCAGGAATTTCCTCCTTCTTTGGGAACTCGTAGCAGCTGTGATGGCCAGGGACGTTTCCTATTACCACAACGTTCTTTGTTCATTTTAAAGTAGGGTCAGTAGACAGGCTTGGGGGAGGTAGCAGTCACTAAGACTTGAATGCATTGCTCTTTGGAAGAGCTTTTTGCTCTGTCCTATGGTCATTTGGTATTTGTCTGATTTCCACCTCCTCTGAAACACAGTGAGTGCTTGAGGACGAGGTGTCTACTTTCTCACTTTTCCTGGTGCACAGCCAGGGCAAACACCAACTCTGTGGGATGAAAAACCTGGTGGGAAGGGTGCAGAACTGCAGAGAGAAGAGGCAAGAAGGCTCCTGGTGTGACAGAACAGGTTGAACATAGAGGCTGGCTGGTTTGAGAAGATGTGAGGCTAGGCTTTTCTGACCTTCGCCCTTCTGACGTTATCTCTTAAAAATCAGTCGAAGCATCGTGACCTCCCCACCCCTTACTCCATCAGCAGCCAGAGCACCTGCGGCCCGAGGGCCTGGCATGGGAGACCCTGAGGCAGAGAACTTGAGGGGGAGGTACCTGGCAGGCAGGTGGGCTGGCTTCTCCCCAGGACTTCATTCATCCAGACTCCTTGGGCAGAACACGTATATACATCTGGGAGAGGGAGAAAAGGTTGAAGAAGAAGGAGAACAT
This sequence comes from Globicephala melas, assembly GCF_963455315.2. Lineage (NCBI taxonomy): Eukaryota > Metazoa > Chordata > Mammalia > Artiodactyla > Delphinidae > Globicephala > Globicephala melas. The sequence goes on along the minus strand of NC_083317.1, from coordinate 80,022,774 downwards.
AGGTGATTTATAGCACATGGAAAATAGATCTGCGTTTTTAACTCCTCTGTTGTGGATCATCGCAAGCCTTCCAAAGTCTTTCTGCTGCCGTTCTCTCTGAACCAGTCCTGTCTGCAACTTGAAACATCTTTCTAAACTGGGAATCGTTTCATCTCTGCTCAAAATCACAATAGCTCCCCACTGGCCTCAAAAATAAACAGGATGCTCTTCAGTATGGTGTCCAAGGCTCTGAGCAATCTGACTCCTGCCTGTCGGGGCCCCGCCCAGCCCCTGGGAGGCACCTCTCATCATTAGTCACACAGCTCTCTGTGACACACTTCCTCTGCCCCCGCTTCTCCACTTAACAAACCCTTTCATAAACCACACTGTGCCCACCATCTCATGAGACTTACGCTGGCTCTGTGAGCGCTATCACTATTCCCTTTCTGGAAGGAGGACTTGGAGGCTTTGAGAAATTAGGAGAATTTTCTTAGTGCTAGTCTGTGGTGGAAGCAGAACTGACTGGCCTTCACATCTCCTTGAGGGTTCCTTCTCTGCCAGAGGCTGTATGTCTGTGTGGGTACGGGGATGTCATGCAGCTTAACTCGGGGTGCAGGCCTGAGGCAGGGAGAGGTGAGGCATGTCTCCAAGGGTTTCTCTTCCCAATTCTCCCAAACCGTGGCCAACAGACTGGCTGTTTCAGCCCCCAGCCTAACCCTGAGACCCAGAGCGTGTGAGGACGGAGTGCGCTGGTTTAGCGTGGAAGGCTCACCTGTGATACTGTGCAGCATCTTGTAGTAGGGCTGCTGGCAGGAGTATCTGATCTCAGATTTGTATGTGGTAAGGTTGTTTCTGGTGGAAAATGTGACCAGTCCGTTTTCCAGCTCTGCCGGGGCTCCACAGTCCACAACTGAGAGAGAAGAGAGCGAGACCCCTCAATTACCCCTTCCTCTTCTTCCTGGGGCCATCTGGTGCGTGTCTCATACGATGTGCGGCTTGTACACTGCACACAACTCCAGAGAGCAACGTTATAGTCTATGCACATGGTGGCCCTGCATTTGGGGTGTCTCCCATCTATGACTGCTGTGTGGTCAACTCACCTGGCCTGGTGTCAATTCCAGGGCAGGGGCAGGTCTGCTGAGACTCAAGGAGATCCCAGTCTTCTCCCCACCAGGGCCCCTTCCTTGACTTCCAGTTCTATTGTGCAATCCTCTTCTGTCCAAGCATGAAGCCCATGTCTCAGTGAGAAAATTCTGGCTCACATGAACCAAAGAACCTTCAGTTCTTCCAGACCCAACCACATGCTGAGTAAGAGCAATTATTGTGCTCACTTTGGAGCTTGGCATAAAAAAGTACAAACAAAAAGAAACCCAGCTCCTGCATGAGTACACAGCCGCACCCTGCTGGCTCTCTGCAGGCACAGAAGGCAGGAGGGGGGTCAGGAGGGACCAACTTTTAGTCTTCACCTACTCATTTTCTCTGCTTGTTGGTGGCTGGACGTTGGGGCTGGCTGTAGGGCAAGACCAAAGATGCCTGCTCCTCAGAGGTGATCTTAGGAGAGCTTGCCAGTCCAGCCAAGTCGAGTGTGCCAGGAGCCAGGTCAGGGGCTGAGGACCCAATTTGTCAATGTCTCTTCAGGGGCCTTCGTTAGAAGATGGTGCTCATGTCTAAGGAAATCCTAATCTTAGTTCAAACAGCCTCTGCCAGAACTGAAGAATCCCAGAGGACTCAGAACCTTGCAGGTGGAAAGGAACCTGAAGTCAGGCAACCAAAACATCATCTTTACTTACAGATGAGCCCGGGGGGAGACTTGACTGGTCTAAGGTCACATAGTGAATTACAGTCAGAGAACCAGACCTGACCTTAAACTCAGTGTTTTTTTAAGTAAACCAGACTCACAGCTCTTAGGATCTGTTTTCTAGTGAAAACGGCCTGTGATCAATATTAGCTGGGTAATGGTGGACACTAGCTATCCATCTTCTGATAATTTCCGAGGATCATATTCTAAAGCCAGAGTTTCCCTCCTCCTGAATTTTACCTGGTCACCTCGGGAAACAGAGACAGGGGCAATTTAGCCCTGAGACGCTATTCAGAAATTGTGATTTTTAACTTTAGGACTCCGAATTTACATTTTTGATTGAACAGAGCGCTATCTAACTGAAAATACAGATGATTCTAAGACCCTTCAGGGTGGAGGAGAAGGATGAAGCATGGGAGTAAAAGCAGGTAGGTACCTCCTATCTACAAGGAAGGCAAACGCCAAGAGAACTGGTTAGTGTTGTTTCCTGGCCTCCAATCCCCCTGGACAAATCGCTCCCATTTGTTTTGATCTCCCAAAGGTAGAGACACCCTTCTACTCTGAGGAGAAAGCATGTAAGGGTCAGCACTATGATAACAAGAGGCAATAATATTTACTATCTAAAGCTATAAACAATTTTAAAAGAATTTTCCTGCAGAGTCTCTAAGCAGATTTTTCTTCCTTTTTTAAGAAATACCATTGATTAGTGCCTGGATCTTTGTATTACTCTTGAGTCCCTTAACTTCGGTCTAGCAATATATTTTGCCCAAATTATCCTCAAGACCTAATACCTAGTTCTGGGTGGAGGATTCCAGAGTCAGTCATAGACATGGCTAGGTGGTCAGGCCGTTGAGAGCCTGTACGCAGCCAGCACTGGTGCAGAGAGATTGTCTGGACGGAGAGCCTGCTTTCACTTTACTCCAGAGAAGTAACTTTGCCCACTGATGAAGCTGGTTTTACAACCAGACAGAGGGGGTGACAGATAGTGGAAAACAGAGGGTCATTTCAGCTTGGGTATAGTGAGTGGGGAAGAGGTGAACCTTCTCCCCGAGTCTACAGTGGCAGGCAAAGAGCCATGCGTCTCTGGGACCTAGAGACAGCTTCCCGTTCCGAAGGCCCTTTGAGTTCTGCCTGCCACAATCCAAGATGCTAGATCCAGACCCTGCTTCCTCAGTTAGTCCATCTTCTTTGCTTGGGAAAGGGTCTCATCATCTTCTCTAAACTGTGTCTGGCCACTTCCACACTCTGGGATCAAAACGCTCTTTCTTTCCCCTTTCCTTTGGCCTCCCATTCTCATCAGTCTCTGGGTTGGGTTGTGCCACCCACACCCTGTCTCCACTGTCACTCTTCCTGCCATTTACTTTCCTTCAGACATGTCTTTCTTGCCCTGCCGCCCTGAGGATACACTGACACAGTCTTGGGGCTTCCTAGGGAACCACACACAATCAGCTCACCTGGCCCTCAGGTCCCAGGGATGCCCCTGACCTGCCCCACCCCACTTTCATCTTCGTCCCTCCTGCCGTGCCCTTGCATTCCAGTGTCACACACCCCTCACTGTGCTGCTGCTTTCCCTACACAGGAAACCATGTGGTTCATGCTCTGGCCACCCTCCAGGCCTTGATCGAACATCGCTGCTGCTTGAAAGGCTTTTCTCATTCTTCTAATTGGATAGGGCTGCTTCCTCATTTCTCCTTGCATGGCCCTTTATTCACTGCTCTCTGAGGCATGTATCTTAAGTTGCCTGGTATTGCAATTATTTGGTTTTATATCATATCTTCCGTCTAAATTACGATCCCCTCTCTCACACTGAGTACAAGACCTGTTATACTTTGTGGTCTTAAAAATATTGATCCAACTGATGCTTATCTTTAGTGACTGCCCCATCTCCTCTCTCAAGGGTGCCCTTGACCTAGGATGGTGCTGCAGTCTCCGGACCATTCATTGTCCGACTTTGCAGGATTCTACCTTCGTCAAGAGGCCATTCAATCAGCAAATAGACTGAGCAGTCACAATGTAATGCAGGGGTGCTCTGATATGTCTACCCAGATTTTGTTCAGGCTGAAGCAGAGATTCCCACCCTCCACAGCCCTTTCTTTATCATTATTTATGACCCACTGATGTCCCATGGCACCAGAGCTGAGGACTGCTGCTTTCAAGCGTGATGCCTATCTTTTGAAAAACTTTAATTAGGGAATTTTCGGAAATGCAAAATTTGTAAACCCCAGAGGAAAGATCTTCTGATGATGGAATTTCAGCCCTGTGTTAGGTACAGGTGGAAGAGAAACTCTTGGGCATGAGAATAGGTCTAGGTTTCCTAAAAATCCATGCTATGAGTTACTGTTAGTTTCACCTACTCATGGTTGCTAAGAAAACAGCAATGGGGACAAATATTAAAGTCATAAAGTCACAGGCATTTTGGCCCATTGAAACTTGAAGTGTGGAGTGGAAATCAGGGCCCACTTTGACCTGGTCTACCTAAGACCATGTGAATGTCTCTAGAATGAAAGCCATTTTTCCTTTGATAAGAGTATAGTCCACATAGAAGTGCTAAAAAAAAATGCCCCATTATCTTTTCATTATCTTTTCAGCATAATGTTTGTATGATGGGTGAACCCTCAAAAGGAGAGTTGTCATATACGCCGCGGTTTCAACTGCTTAGGCCTGTGTTGCCTTGTTCAGCATCCATTCTAATCCGCACTGAAATGGGAAATGGAGTGTTGGCAGGATGGGGAGGGATGGAGGAGCTCTGGGACCCAGGGGTCTTGTGAGTGGTCCATTCCTGGATGTCTGCACTGTGTGGGGTCCCGCCATTCACTCTGCCACTTGCTCTGACTCAGGTTCGCTCTCCACATCCATTTCCGTTTCTGCCACCATGATGAAGATCAAAGAGGGGTCAGGAGGGAAAGGGAAAGGAAGCAGAGAGAAGGAGGGAGAGAGAGAAAGAAGAGAAAGAAAAATTAGCAAGCAAAGCAGAAACAGTTGCTGCAGGAAATACAGAAATCACTCCACCAGAATCGATTAAGAATGCATAGTGTAGGTACAGCCAGTGTGAAGGACAGCTTGGGATTGTGGAATGCGTACCATTCTGAGAATTTGCACAGTCATAAATCCTGGCTCATGGCAATGATAACATTCTGCCCGTGCAGCAAGCTTTGCATTCATCTGGTCCAAACCCTCATTTGGCAGATGGAATCAGAGTAGAGCAGGACTGGTTTGGGGTCACCCAGCAAGGTGGACGCAGGGCCAGAACCACAGCCCAGAATTCCCACTTCCTGTTTTGGTGCAAGTCTCTTCACTGCACACACACACTTCTGTCTGTTCCCAACTGCTTTCCCCACAGTCCCTGGGGACTCACAACTTCTCAGTCTTTTTTGTCTTTTTTGCATCTCCCCTAGGACCCAGCACATGCCTGGGACAAAAGTACTCAATAAATACCTACTCAGTGAACAAGCAGAGATGCCGGGTATGTCTGAGTGGGGAGTCTAATAGTCCTGATTCAGGCTATGCTGGGAGAACCAGGCCATATTAGGGAGGAAAAATTCCTCTTTTCTTTAGTACAAAATGACAGCATACCTTTGTATACTAGCATACGTCACATAAAAGAGCACCAGCAGATACATTAGTGCCTTACTCTATCAATACTTCTGTGACAATAAAAAGTGTGTGTTTCGGGCTTCCCTGGTGGCGCAGTGGTTGAGAGTCTGCCTGCCGATGCAGGGGACATGGGTTCGTGCCCTGGTCTGGGAGGATCCCACGTGCCGCGGAGCAGCTGGGCCCGTGAGTCACGGCCGCTGAGCCTGCGCGTCCGGAGCTTGTGCTCCGCAACAGGAGAGGCCACAACAGTGAGAGGCCCGCGTACCGCAAAAAAAAGAAAAAAAAAAGTGTGTGTTTCATCAGGGACAAAAAATTACTACCGTTTCCTACTTTCCAAGAGTATGAATGAGAGAAACCAAACCTCTTCCTACGAGGGGGTTGGGTAGGAGAAAGAAACAAGCTTCTACAGAGCTCTTACTTATTCCTGGTGCTCCATGGGTGTGATACGTACATTAACTCAGTCCACAGAACAATCAAGAATGCAGGAAACTCAGGCCAAATGAGTCTCCGTCAAGTGTTCATGCATATTTAACTGGTGGGGTCTGGATTTGAATCTAGAAATTCCTGTCTCCAAAGCAACACCCTGTCCTCTCTACCCCTCATCCTCTGCCTCGTCCTTCAGACCGCCTCCTTGCCCTGTTCTGCAAAGTGCTTCACACAGAACTTAGTCACAGCACCACACACGAGCCACGTGTTGCAGGAGGTGGCAGATGTGTCTGTTGGCATTTAGTTCTTCAATGCCTGGGCCTTGTCTTTTCCATCTGAATTCCCTGTGGACCTCTGCACAGGCATCCAGTAAGTGTCTGTGGAGACTTTTTGTTGCAGCCATAAAGTGCACCCATTTCCCACACTGGGCTGACTCCAGCCTCATCATCATATAGAAAAGAAAATTGAAAACAAGCACTTTCTGCTCCAAAATTATGCCTGGGATTTGCCTCAGGGGAGCCCCACCCTGACAGTGTCCCCCTGGGGCAGTGGGAGTGGATCCGCCTGCCCACTGGACCCAAGCCATTTATTAGAAGGGAAGAGGACAACACTCTAAAGTTTATATGAGGTCATGAAATGGGGCTGGGCAGGACCCACCCTAATTCTCAACTCCTCACCTCTCCATTCGAAAATATATTCTCCTTCCCTCCCTCCCTCTTTTCTCTTCCCTTTCTGTCGCCAGGCCTCCTCTCATCACTGTTGCCACAGATAAGTTTTCTAAAATTGTGGTCCTTACACGTCTTGCACTGAAATCACCCGGTTAGGGATAGAGGGCGTGGTGGCCGGTGATTTGTATTTTTACAAGCTCACTAGGCGATTTATAGGGATTACATTATTTCCGAACCAGTGGGATATATTCTAGAGCTAATCCAAAATCTTTACAGCTGAGGTGAAGGATCTTGTCCCTGGTCACAGCGTGGCTTAGGAGCAGAGCCAAGGCAAGAACTCTGGGTCCCAAGAACCAGTGCAGAACTGGACCCCCTGCTTCACTGTGTTGACCGCACAGCCCTTCCTGCACAGCCCCAGCTCATGAGCTGTCCCAGGAGACAGTGGATATAGCTGATGGCCACGTAAAGGCTGGCAAGGTCACTGGGCTCTGGGCACCAGTGCCAGAATAGTTTCCTGAATTAGCAATCGCCAGAGCTAGTTTCGAACCTGGAAACAAGCTATTCCTTTAGCAAATCTGGCAACCTGCCTGCAGGCAGAGGTAAAATTAGCATTTAGAAAACAAACTGGGACCCACAAGGTCCTTTCAGAATTCTAACATCTTATTGCTGAAAGAAACATTAATAAACTTTTGTCCAACCCCGATGTGCCTGTGGAATTCCTGCCCTAACCCGCTCAGACTGTACCTGCCAGGTTTCCCCCCTTGTGTGGGCTCTGCTCGGACCCCACCAGTGCTGGGGAGCTCATGAGCCTTAGAATCAACCGATTGTGTTTTCTTACTTTTACAGGTGGGAATCTTGTTACTCCACGTCCCATCCTTCAGACACTCGATCTGGAACGTGTCCATCTCCACATTATCCTGGGAAGAAACATGAAGGAGGTATGGGAAGAAGGAGGAACGGTGGGGTCTGTGGTTTTTCCCAGTGAAAGCAGCTCGAACAGCAAAGGTGGCTGCCCTCCCCTGAACTTTCCCAACCGTGGGCCTCCAAGGGCTTGAAGCTAAGGGGAAGACAGATGCTGAATTCGTATCCCCCCGCTCCTACTCTGGAGACAGGCCAGGACTGTGTGCAAGAAGGGGTCCGGGAGGCTGTCTCTGAAGGGAAACCTGGACCCGTGACTCCTTCAGAGCAGCGGCTCTCAAACCTGAGTGAGCGGCAGCAACCTGAGCCCCTGAGGGCTTTTGCACAGGTCGCTGGGCCCTTCTGAATCAGTGGGTCTGGCCTGGGGACCACAGCTTTGCATTTCTAACAAGTGACGTGCTGATGTCGTGGGGCCCTCACTTGGATGATCGTTCCCTGAGAGCAGCGGCCCACTAGCTTGGCTCACATCAGACTCACCTGGGCAACTTAACAGAGAACAGGCACCGGGACCCCCCCCCCGCCCCAGAGATTCTGCTTGAATTGATCTCAGGTGGGGTTGGGAGGTGATTTTGTTTTTGTTGTTGTTTTTAAGTTAACCATGGGGTTCCTAGGAGAACGACTGTTTCAGAGAGCAAGCAATGCCTACCTGCCACCTTCAAAATCTCTACTTCTATCCCAGGTCCCCCCCAAAAGCCTGACAAACTTTGTTAATGTTGTTTGTACTGGTTATCGGGCTGCATGGATTTGATTTGCTCTGACTTTTGTGTCACCTTCAGAAATGAGAGTCTGGGACACACACTTTGAATTTTCACAAGACTGGAATCTCTGATGCATTTTGGAGGTTTATGGAGAAGGTAGGAAATACTGTGGTGGGACCAGGACAAGCTCTAGAAGCCCACCTGCCCTGGGAGGCTCTGGAGAATTTCTCTGGCCTGGATGACCTCCCTCCCCCGGCAGGACCCTGTACCTTCAGCACTTTGTGGCCTGTGTCACAGCTGATGAGCACCTGGTCTTTGAAAAAGTACTTGGCTTGCAAGGGCTCGATATTCCCATGAACAGGAGGCTGCAGCTTGGGGCACTCATTCCCTGGTGGGGAACAATGAAAGGAGAAGGTGAGAAAACAAAGAAAAGTCTGGTCACGAGAGGCCATTCCTTAGAATGCAAGGCCTGATGAAGGTGGAAAAGCCACACAAAAACCATACCCCCAGGCTGTGGGGGCCTGGACCTACCAGGCCCTGAAGAAGGCTTATTTTGGAAACTTGAGCAGGTCACTTTCCAACATGGACCTCTATTTCCTCATTTGTAAAATGAAGTGGTTGGCCAGATGATTTCATCAAAACTCAGGGTTGGAAAAGATATTAAATGTCACTGAGTGCAACTCCTGTCTCATGTTCCCTTTACATCTTCTGTAGTAGACCTCAGACATCTATTTGCATTCCTACAGGGACAGGGAGCTCGATACCTCCCAACCTGTACCTTTCATACTAGGCTCCTTTGATTAAAGGAACAGAATTTTCATATTCAACTGAAATTTATACCCTTGTAATTTTTACTCAGTGGGCATAGTTTGCTCTTTTGGGTCACGCACGATGACCCCACCCTTTCTTCCCAAGACCATTCTTCAAAGTGTTAGAGAGACTGTGATTATATGCCCCTGAGCCCTCTCTTCAAAAGGCTAAATTGGCTAGGATTCCTCCTTCCTGGACAAACTCTCCTTTGTTAATATCCTCTTCCTGCCTCTCCCCACAAGCAGGCACTAAATGTGATGATGCAGGCAAGTCCAGGATAGTCTCTCAACTGGATTAGTCACACACAGCTGTGGTCTTGTCACTGATGTCTACCCACTTCTTCCTCGAGTTACTGCAGGCCCATTGGATCAAATACCTCCAGCAGGGTATGGACCAGGACTGAGTGCCTTGAGGTACTGGGGAATGAGGCTTGTGGGCTTTGTCAGTCTGGGGGACACATGGAGGCAGACGGCCATGGTGAAACATTTTGAGCTACAGACTCTCACCCAAATTCCTGCCCCAGACGTGAGGAGGGCTGGCACTGGAGGGGTCCTCCCCACGCCCAGTGAATCACAGCGTGAAGGGGTGAAGTTCAGGAAACAGGTTTGTTTTTTTTTTTTAAATCTCCTCATGTGATTCTGAAGTGCAGCCAGTTTTGAAATCTACATCTAGTCCAAACCCACCATCATTGCTGCCCTTGCGCCCATTTTACAGATGGGAAACTGAGTCAGTAAAGAGAATTTGCCTCGGTCCCAAGCTGCTCACTGGCAGAGTTGGGAGTTCTGCCACATCCCAGGAGGAGCCCCAGGCCTGCTCCCCCTCACCACGTGGCCACTGCCCCATGAGGGCTGAGCATGGGAGCCAAGTGTGACCCAGGAGGGGAGAGGCCGTGTTACCTGTTGCCCTGTACAACAGCCTCCAGCCCCGGTTCTCGCCTGAGTTGTCACTGCGGAACAGGATCTGAACGCTGTGGCTCTGGGTATTGATGGGTTCTGGGGCTTTCTCTCCACAGAAGGGCCCCAGAACTTTTGGACCGGTTTTAATCTGTGAGGGGCAAGACAGAGAAAAAGCAGGGTCACACCTGAGTGGCAGAGGCTGCTGCAGGGATTGTCTCTACACTGCACCCGGGGTTTTCTGGAAGCTTCAATGTGAGCCCATGGTGTTCACTCACATTTTTAGTGGGCATTACCATTCACCAAAGGGTTCCATCTCCACTCTCCCATTTACAATTTACAATGACCCTGGAAGTGGACAAGGCAGGCTGATAATCCTCTGCTCATAGATGAATCTATTATGGCTCAGAAAGGAGAAGAGCCCTGTCCAGGTGCACAGGACAGAAAAGGCGTCTGTTCTCAAAGACCCTGCAGCCTAGTCGGGGCAGACTAATGGATAATAAACAAAATAATTACGGGCTTTGGTAAGCATTATAAAAATAATCAGGATGATGTATAGATATAATATAAATATATGCTATACGTTTATGTAGTAAAATCTATGTAGTTTGTATAATTCATCATTAATATAATAGATAATAACTTTAAATAGGAAGTCAGGGAAGGCCTCTTTGAGGAGGTGACATTGGATTTGAAACATGTAGGATGAGAAGGAGCTTCTCATTGGAAGAGGAGGGAAGAATACTTTCCAGGCAGCGAAAACAACTTATATGAAGGTTGAGGCCAAAGGTGGGAAAGAGCCTGGCAAGTATCAAGAACAGGAAGGATTTGCATTTCTCTAATGATTAGTGATGTTGAGCATCCTTTCATGTGTTTGTTGGCAATCTGTACAGAATATAAATGCTGGAGAGGTTGTGGAGAAAAGGGAACCCTCCTGCACTGTTTGTGGGAATGTAAATTGATACAGCCACTATCGAGTACAGTATGGAGGTTCCTTAAAAAACTAAAAATAGAACTACCATACGACCCAGCAATCCCACTACTGGGCATACACCCAGAGAAAACCATAATTCAAAAAGAGTCATGTATCACAATGTTCATTGCAGCTGTATTTACAATAGCCAGGACATGGAAGCAACCTAAGTGTCCATCGACAGATGAATGGATAAAGAAGATGTGGCACATATATACAATGGAATATTACTCAGCCATAAAAGAAACGAAATTGAGTTATTTGTAGTGAGGCGGATGGACCTAGAGTCTGTCATACAGAGGGGAGTAAGTCAGAAAGAGAAAAATAAATACCATATGCTAACACATATATACGAAATCGTAAAAAAAAAAATGGTTCTGAAGAACCCAGGGGCAGGACAGGAATAAAGATGCAGAGTAGAGAATGGACTTGAGGCCACGGGGAGGGGGAAGGGTAAGCTGGGACGAAGTGAGAGAGTGGCATGGACATATATACACTACCAAATGTAAAACAGATAGCTAGTGGGAAGCAGCCACATAGCACAGGGAGATCAGCTCGGTGCTTTGTGACCACCTAGAGGGGTGGGATAGGGAGGGTGGGAGGGAGACGCAAGAGGGAGAAGGTATGGGGATATATATATACATATAGCTGATTCACTTTGTTAGACAGCAGAAACTAACACACCATTGTAAAGCAATTATACCCCAATAAAGATGTTAAAAAAAAATTAAAAATAAATAAATAAATAAAAGAACGGGAAGGAAGCCAGTGGGGCTGGAACAGAGGGAATGCCCTGGCTTGAGGTTGGAAAGGCAGACAAGGGCCATATTGTGTTGAGGAATTTATGTTTACTCCAAATACAATCTTGATGTAACCTGGCTTTCATAGCGTTTACCCTGGATTCTATGTGAGAGCAGACCGTGTAGAGCAAGAGTGGAAGCCAGCAAACCCGCCAGGTAGCTTTGCAGTTGACCGGAAGAGAGCAGGGTTTACACTCGGATGGAGGCATCGGGGATGGAGAGACGGGAAGACGCACTCTGGGCTGGTCCGGATTTCCCAGCTCCCAGGCCCGGTCCTGCCTATGCCTTTAACTCTTTCTCCTTCTACCTCTGAGGACCAGCACTCTTTAACCCTCATTTGATGAATTCTATAATCCTGGGTACATCTTCATCTTGTCAGCCTTACTGTGGCAAGGGGGCAAAGTGAAGCCCCAAGAGGTTACGTGCCTGGATAAGGCTCATAGCATAGCTCCCAGGATGTGCTGTGTGGTAGACAGAGTTCTAAGACGGTCCCCATGACCTTCACCCTGGTGTTACTTCATGATGATGTTATGTTACCTGGCAGAAGGGATTTTGCAGGTGGGCAAAGGGCTAGTTTGGGAACAGGGCAGATCCCTAGACCGGATCCAATTAAGCTGGTAGATGTTATTTTAAATAATTATTTTTAGGAAGAAACCTGCTTGGCCCCCTCTCCTGGAAGAAGGGAGGGCCAAGAATGTCAATTTTCCCAATTCATCCAAGATTTTCCAGCATTCCCAGGGCTTATGCCCACTGTCTTCTTACCTTGATGTAGTCATAGGGGCAGGACACCTCAGGATGGTCCTCAATGTCGAAAATGTCCTCAAACTGCAGGGTGATCATGAAACCCTCCTCCAGCTCAATGGTGTAGACGCATTCGGAGCTCTTAGGGTAAGGGCTGGGGAAGTCGGGGCTGGTGATCACGCCAGTCCTCTGCGTGAAGAGGTTGTCACTGCACTCCACTGTGGGAAACACACCGGAGCAAAGTGGCACACCACACCCATGGCCACAGCAACCCCTTTCTTATTGGCTACTGTACAATTTTCCCAGTGGTCCTGAGACGCAAGTGGGGAAGGAATCATTACTCCCATTTTACAGATGGAGAAGCTGCAGTTTAGTGAGGGGAAGTGATTTAACCAAGGTCACACACCCAGTAATTTGCAGAGTCAATACTCAAAGGCAGTGAGTGTGATAAACTTTCTTGGCAAATTCTCTGGTCTTTGTCGGGGGCTGGAGGGGTCTGAGATGGAGTGGTCTGGTAGAAAGTCTGGTCTTCTTTTGTCCTGCTCTCCCCTCAGCCCAGGACTCCCTGGGGTCTCTGCTCAAAGCCTTCCTGGATCCCTCATATAACACAGGACCTTCACACGTACCCTCACTCTCTGGCCCTGGCCTTGCCTTTGTTTCTCTTCATGCTGCTGACCACTGCTTGCCAGTATGAAATATATTTGTCAGTGGATCTTCCTGTCTCCACTAGACTGTAAGTTCCCTGAGCTCAGGGATTCTGCTCTGTTCCTCACCACAGCTGCAACCCAGCACCCAGGGTCCTGGATCCTGGCCATGGCTGAGCCCTGCCAAGGCCCTGTTGTTTGCCACTGAACCATTGTCCTTGGGCTGACCCATCCTGGCTCTGGCATGACAATTCTTCCTAAGCCTTTGTTTATCCTGCTTATTTGTAAACGAGAAAACTGTGGCCAGAAAGGGGGCGTGACTAACCTGAAGTCCCATAGCTGTGAGCTGCAGAACAAGGTTTAGAGTGGCTTCTGAATCCCGAAGCTTTCATTTTCTACACCAACCACTTTCATGGGGAGAATATCGCCCCTAAGGGGGCCAAAATTGGTTCTTTGGGAGGGGGAGTTGTTACTCTTTTTATGCATAATACACAGATAGACATACAGTGCATAAGCATATATACAGTATGTCTGTGGTATTAAAATTTCATGGGTGAGGCAATTAGGAAGAGAATGTTTCAAAAGGCTCCTGGGGGCAGAAGTGAAAATGAAAAACAGGATTGGGAAACATTGCTCATTCTTAGCCCCTCTGTACTCAGCACATAGTAGATACTCAATAAATACTTACTGAATGAAAACCATGGAAAATACAACCCTGTTCAAGAAAACTCCTGTTATGTGCCTGCTTTGTACTGATGGGTCCTATAGGGTTTTATTTGGAAGTAAGTAGACGTTTTTGAAGGAGAAAGGAAAAAAAATTCTTGTTTCCAGCCTTTCCCTCCTCCAATGATCCCTCACTCAGCTTCCAAGTGATCTTTCTAAAACGCAGATCCTTACCCTGAAGTCATACTAATCTACTGGCAATTCCCCAAGCATTCCAAATTCTGTCATGCTTCTGTATGTTTGCAGAAGCTGTTCTCTCTGCCTGGAGTGCCCTCCTTTCCTTGTTATTTCTCCTTCATCAAGGGCACCATCTCTGAGAAGTGCTTGCTCACTGCTCTGTGCAGACTCAGGTCTGATGGTACCATGTCCACACTTCTTTTACAGCACTTACTACATTTTACCATTTTCCTATGTGGCTATTACCTGCTAGCCAGGAGGTCTTCATGGAAAGTGGCCGAGTCCTCCTATTTCTCCACCCCTGCCTCAGCCTGGAGACTGTGGCAGAGAAGGCACACTGATGAGAGGTGAAAGCAAAGGGAGCTAGAAGGAATGGGACGTTTTCTTGCCACCTCTGTCTTTGCCTCTCTCTTCCCTCTTCTCTCCCTTGCACTGAGGTTCTCTCTATCAACAGAGGAACTTGAGGGGCCATGAAAGAGCAGGAAAAAAGGACCTAGTGGGTGAAGCCTAGTTTATGGTTCAGGACTGGGAAACCTGGGTTTTCCCTTGACTTGGCCAGTTACTTACAGTAGAAGAGGAAATAGGGACTAAGGAGCAGAAATTCCTGCTGCCCAGGAAGAAAGATGGACTAAAGGCTAGGGCTTCTGAAATGCGGTCCTCTGAGAACCTGAACCCGACTTCCAGGCTGGTGGGCATTTCAGCATCTTTATCCCTGTGGTATCTGAGGCACAGCTCTCTGATTTAATTTTAAATCATCCCTACTGCACATCTGTCCTTCCTCTGAGCCTCCCCTAATCTTATCGGAAAATATGGCGCATAATGGTGATGCACAGAATCATCGCTGGGCCCCACCTCGGCAGGTCCTGTTGTCTGTGTGGAGGATGTAGCCGAAGCGGCAGGAGCAGTAGTAGCCGCCGATGTAGTTATGGCAGTAGTGGTCACAGGACAGCTCCTCGTCTTCCCGCTCCATGCACTCGTCCACATCTGCGGGGCAGGTAGAGCCTCTCAGTCAACCAGTTCATGTGTGATGGTGAAGACAACAGCCAACATCTACAGAGCACTCAGTATGGGCCACTCACTGTGTTGGGAGGTTCCTGCATCCCTCATTTAAGCCTCACCGAAGGCCCATAAGTAGCCACTATCTCCATTTACAAATGAAGAGACTTACCCAAGATCACAGAGAGCCTGGTTGAAACCCAGGCAACCTGACTCCTGGTGGTGCCACTGTTCTCTAACAGTTGTGATAATAGTAAGCAGGACCATTATGATCCCCTTTCTACAGATGATGAAGCTGAGACTTAGAGCCATTAAAGAACTTACTCCGAGTCACACCAAGAGTTAAGTGGTGGAGTCAGCATTCAAATCAAGGTGGGCTGGCTCTAGAATCCGGGCTCTTAACCTCTCCTCCATGCTGCTTCTCTCTTTATAAGTCACTATGGGGGTCAAGCCCTATCCTAGGCGTTGGAAATACAAGGATAAAAAGATGTATGTTCTCAACCCAGTTTAAAAATTGGAACATATATTCCTTCCCAAAAGATACAGGAATGGCCATGAAGCACATGAAAAGATGCTCAGCATCACTAGGCACCAGGGAAATGCAAATTAAAACCATAATGAAGTACCACTACATACCCCACGGAATGGTTAAACATTTTTTAATTGATAACATCAAATGTTGGTGAGGATAAGGAGCAGCCAGAACTCTCATACGTTGGTGGAGAGATACAAAATGGTGCAAACACTTTGGAAAAAGTTTGACAATTTCTTATAGAACTAAACATACACCTACCCTATGACTCAGCAATTCTGCTCCTAGATCTATACCCTGCAGAAGTGAAAACATGTTTGCAAAATGGCTTGTACAAAAAGGTTCATAGAAATTTTATTGAGAGCCAAAATATGGATAGAACCCAGGTGTCCAACAATAGGAGAATGGATAAATAGACTGCAGTATATTCATACAATGGAAAATTACTCTGCTAGGAAAAGAAACAATTACTGATGCATTGCAACAACATGAATGAATATCAAAAACTTTATGCTGAGTAAAAAAATCCTCACCTCACAAAATATATTCTGTATGTGTTCCTTTATATGTAGTTTTGGAAGTGGCAAAGCTAATCTATGGTGGGAAAAAAATCAGGACAGTTGTGGCCTCTAAAGGAGGTGGGAGTGGGTTGCAGTTGGGAAGGAGCACAAGGGAACTTTTTGGGTTAGTGATAAAGCTCAACATCTTTTTAGGGGTTTGTGTTAGACACAAATATAAATTTTTGAAAATTTAAATGTACTTAAGATTTGTGCATTTCATTGAATGTAAATTTTACATTAAAAGGAAAAAATGTGAATAGATTAGATAAACAATATACATGCTAAAGTATTTAGGAAGAAGAGTACTGATGTCTGTAATTTATTTTGAAATGCATCAAAAAAGATGAATTAATGGATAGAGGATAGATAGATGGATAGATAAGTGATAGAGCAAATGCAGTAAGAAATTACTGGTAGAATCTATGTGGTGAGTATAAGGTGTTCATTTTAAAGAAGAGAGCACAAGGCACTTTTAATCTTGATAGAGAAAGGGAGACCCGGGGATGAGCCACCCACTTCTCTAACTTACCCACAGCCATGTAGTGGGCCTCAAAGCCTGTGAATCGCTCCTCGTTGGAGAAATCTGAACGGAAAGTGATAGACATGAAGGAGCCAGGGGAGAGGACCACTTCCTGGCCAGGGGTCTGTTCTGTGTCTGTGGTCTCCCTGCCACAGAAGGTTGCCAGCACCTGCTCCTCAGTTTCTACCTTTAGGGTCAAAGAGAAAGGGAACAAGATGAGCACCTTCCCAAATTAGCTCTTCTCTGCTGGTCTCCAGGAGAAAGGACGGAGGGGCTGCCCACAAGTAGACCAGGCAGCCTGGGAAAGCCAGAGAAAGGGGTTTAGGGATTCTGGGATTTGAGGAAAGACACATTACAGGTTAAGTCAATGTGGCCGTCCAGCCACTGTTTCACTCGTTTTGTTTAGGTCCATCAAAAGTAGCTTGGCATTTGTCATTCCTGTTGACAACAAAATGGCTTATTTGTTAAAAATAGCTCAATGTTAAAATAAATAAATTTTAACATTGGATAATAGAATAAATAAGAGCTAGATAATCTCACAGATTCTATACGCAACAGGAACTTACATTTCCAGGAAAAGAAAGTTTATACACAATATAAGTCATTCATTGAACATTCAGTGTGTGCCTGCCACAGAGCAAAGCGTGGGGTGGGGATGATGGGAGATGAGTAAGACACAGAGCTGTCACGGGGAGGCAGTGTTCAGGGGGAGAAAAACAGAGACAGAGCTATCATACAGTGTGACAAGTGTCTCATTGAGGATGCACTCAGAAGGAGGTGAAGGATCCCCGTTAGAATGTATGCTGCAAGAGAGTGAGACTTTAATTAATTAATTACTTGATTACTTAATTAATTACTTAATTACTTATTGATATATCTGAGTTTTATTTATAAAATGATACAATATCTGTATCAGAAGTGGAAGTTTTAAAAAAATTGCATATGCTTTTCATTATTTTTATTGAAGTATAGTTGCTTAATAGTGTGTTATTTTCAGGTGTACAACAAAGTGATTCAGTTATACATATGTATGCATCTATTCTTTTTCAGATTCTTTTCTTCATAGATGTATCTTCAGTGCATGGTGCAGGACCTAGAACATAGCAGTTACCCAATAAATATTTGTCATTAAGAACTAAAAGTGCAAGACATATTCTGAGAACAATGAGATGCCAGGGAGTCTGTGGGGATTGTAGGAGGAGATATATTTGGAGGAATAAGTTGAAACTAGATTACAGTTGACCTTGAATGACATAATAACAAGTGACTCAATTCTGTGAGTAAAGGGAAGACGTAATCAGAACTGTATTTAATAGGTAGTCTTAATAATACAGAAACTACTGGAGTCACCCAGAAATAGGTGCCTTTGTGTTAAGACTCAGATGCAAATATTGCCTATTTGCTAAAGAATTCCTACTTTGCAAGAGTCTGAGGCCCTGGGTAAATTCAGAGACCCAAGGAGAGATTCTAAACTGATTGCCTAAGGCAGAATTTATGTGTTTGGTTTGGGAAGCACAGTGTTGTAGCTGGTTGGTATATTTATTTGACTACCAATACTTGGCCTACCTACCACTCTATCATTTACACCTACCGCGATCCTTTTAAAGTAGTGTTTCTGTTTGCAACCTCTAGACTGGTATTTTAACCAAGATGCGAGAGAAAAATCTCTGACCAAGAATGATTTCTGCTGCCTTTCAAAGTCATTAAAGAAAGTTCTCAAAGGCTGCCTATCTCTAGTAGCTTCTAATGAATTCATTGTTTTGTTCATTAGTTTAGTATGTCAGAAGTATCTTAACATTTGACACTTCTGTTTTGAAACTAATGATTTATTTATTTAAAATAAGTGGGAGTTTTAAAGAAAAACAATTTGCCCTGGCAACAAAACACAAGGACAATTAATCACTAACTTTGGGAACTGAAGTGTAAACAGAAAATGAGATCATAGCTTTGCTATTTTTTCCTCTTCTCTGCAGATACTAGCCCAACTCACACCAGCCTTATTGCTATAGAATGTGCCTATCTGCACACAGTTGAAATGTCACTTCCTTGAACATCACAGCTGTTTTGCTGTTTTGCTGATCTGAGTTTTCCAGGTAGCTGAAGTTTTTACCTAGCTATGACTAGAAAAATTTTTTCCGGGGTAGCGGGGTATAATGCTTTTTAAAGTGCTTTATTCAAATCCCTGCTTTCTCAGGTAAAACATGCTAATCCTTCTTGGTGATCCAGGGACATTGTTATGAACATCAACTATCTTAGGGATATTGAGTTATGTAAAGTTGCTTGCCCTGCTTTGAAGGTCCTCAGACTATTATGCCTTTGCAATTCTTACGTCTTCTTTATGTAATGTTTTATTCACTGTTTTAAAATCAGTTTATTAGCTGAAATATGTTGTAAAATAGAAACCAGTTAAGCTGCTATCATTAGAACTTAATAAAAATAAGACAAAATAGATTTAGAGTGAGGGCCTGGGAGAAGGCTTCTTCTATGAGTAACTGCACAAGCTGGAATGCACTATCTTGGTGACCTCTGCTTTGGAGTGTATGGACCTGGCATTTAGAGGTCCTGAGTATTCCTGAGGACCATACTCAGAGGTCCTGAGTATTCCTGACTCCACCATAAACTGTTATGTGGCTGACTCCTGTAGTTATCCACCTGGTAAACTAGGGGTTTCAACTTGCTGAGCTCTACACTCTCTTCCAGTCCTGACATACTAGTATTCTAACAAGTCATCATATCCATACATGAAATAAACCAACTAGAGGATGGTGAGCGGGAATTTCAGCACACAGATTACTTCCTGCTGAAGAACTTAATGAACTTGAACTTGTTTGTGGTCTATAACCATGTGATACAGAATCAATTACTAATGAAGAGTCATGCCTTGAGCATTAACACTTCCAGGCACAGCAGCCTCCTTCCTAATTCGGTATTCCCAAGGTCTCTGGGGTTCCATAGTACCTGTAGCATGGACACTTTCAAGTGAAATCAGCCAGAGATAATTTGGATTAGGGAGAGACCTAATGAAAGTCTGTGATAAACAACCTCCCTCCTTGTAACTTCCAGGCTTAAGGACCGTTTATGATGGCAGGTAAACGATCATCACCTGCAGGGCCTCACTATTCCAGAGGACAGGTAAGCACGCCCCAGCTGAGACCCATGGGGAAATCTGAGCCAGATATACCTTTAGAAGCAGGGAAGAAAAGGCCCCAGGGCCCTGGGAATTCAGCCTGCCGCTCCGAATAGAGTCCTGGAATATCAGAGCGTGGAAGGAGGGACCCTTAAGAGCTGTTTCGATCCCCATCCTTCTAGAGGAAACTGAGGTCCAGAGAGGGGCAGTGACTTGCTCAAGAGTAGAGAGATAATCATGATTCCCTGATACTTGTTTTGCTTTTGGAACTGTTTTGACCCTGGTGAAAGGAACCCACCAACCCAGAGAGTGCAAGGCAAAAGACATAGGCACTCTGCCAAACAACTTTTCTGGCTCAAGGGCCTCTTGAAACTTTATCTTGGGTGCATGGACTGTCTCCCAGAGAGGATGTGGCTCAGTGACAGCTCCGGCCATAACCTAAATAGAGGGGGTCACTGGCCCTACTTAATATCTTCAGCCCTTGCTATGATTGTAAAAATCTACAAAAACCATTGACTTCTGAGTACAGATGGAGGATTGAGCTCTGGCTTCTGTTCAGACTACCCCATTTCTAGGGTCATCGTATTAACATGATGGAGGGAAATACCTTATCAAATGAAAACACAAAATTCGTAATATTAGAGAACCATCTGGCTGGGGATCACAGACTCTTCATTTTTCTACTTCTTATGGGCAGCCATGTCCTTTCAGACTATTGTGATTTAGGGCACCAACACCATGGATGCATGTCCTCAATCTGCTTTCTTTCAACTCAACTCAGCAAATATTTATATAGCAAGTTCTGTCTGCATTATAATGTGAAGGATGTCAAAAATTACTTATTTGTTGCATGTGCTTAATAAGGAAGTCCCCTGCCTCTGGGAATGTAAAATTTAGTAGGAGAATAAGTACTCAAATGTGTATGTGTTAGGGAATCACCAGATTGTAGTTATTGCAATGAAAGCTAGGAAGCCCCTGGGCTTATAAGATGGGAAAATATTGCATCCAGCTGAGGGGAATCAGAGAACACTTAAGAAGAAGAGACTGTTCTTTGATCTGGGGACTGAAAGTTGAGTAGAATTTAGGCAGGTAGAAATAGTAGGTGGAGGGTTTGGGGGGCAGAGGGGAGGACATCCAGGCAGAGGGAAAAGCGAAGTCCCAGGGGCATTAGGAGTCTCAACTGCCCCTCCCTTCCCACCACCACCTAGGAAAGGGGTTCTGTTGATGTAGGAAAGGGGTTCTATTGAGGACAGGGAACAGGGGAGAGAGATCTAAGGAAAAGAAGCCAGAGCCTGTTTTCTATGAATTTTCTACCTTAGTAGAAACAGCACAAACCTCCTAGGCAAAGCTAAGGCAGAGCAGCAGAAAACTTGGTCAAATTTCTGTGGGAGGACAGCTATGGCTGCTTTCCACATGTCCATAAGGTTACCTCACCAGAGCTTAACAAATACACTGACAGCCACCCAATGAGAAACTTGAAGCCCAGATGATTTAAATGAATCAAGCAAGGTCATGATCTAGTGAGTGGTGGCTTCAGGTTCACAATGCAGCATCCTGATTCCCTAGTCAATAATGCTCATGCTCCTTTAAGACAGGAGGCAAACAAAAAATGCTGTCCTCTACTATATGATATCACTTATATATGGAATCTAAAAAATAATATGAACTAGTGAATATAACAGAAAAGAAACAGACTCACAGATACAGAGAACAAACTAGTGGTTACCAGTGGGGGAGGGGGCAACAAAGGAGTAGGGGATTAAGAGGTACAAACTATTATGTATAAATAAATAAGCTACAAGGATATATGTACAGCACAGGGAATATAGCCAATATTTTACAATAACTATAAATGGATTTTAACCTTTAAAGATTGTGAATCACTGTGTTGTACACCTGTAACTTATATGATATTGTACATCAACTATACCTCAATTTAAAAAAAAAAGAGGCCGTCCTATAAGCCCAAATGCCTGAGAGCTCTGCTAGTCCATGTTCCCAAGCTTCATCCTGGAGCCCCACTGACATCTTCTCTGGGCCCTTGAAGAGCTTTTCAGATTTAATTTAGGCATTCAGGGAGTGTGCTGAATTGTCCTGCTGTCAATTTAGTTAACCTCGGAACCATGTTCCCCAGAATCTCCTTCTCTCTCTAGTTCCAGGTTACTGTTGGCCAAAACAGGAACTTGTGTGGGTTTGGAAGGCAATAGTCCTTACTCTCTGGAGGTTGTTTTATGATCAGATACAGAGATGGACAGATGTAGATGTGCCAATGGGTTCTAATTGTCTTCACTCTCCTCCTCTTTGCATACAGCTCTTCTTTCCTGCTTCTGGCTCTGATGACTAAGAGTGGCCCAGGCCCACCAGAGGCTTGCAGGTGTCCCCACAGGCGTAGTAGCTGCTCAGAGCCAACAGCTTCTCATAGACTTCTCTCCATGAGCTCCCTCTTCATGACCCAACTTTGGCTTCTTCAATAGGCTTGAATTCTCAGCTTTCTCTGAAGATACCAATATTTCCACCCATGCCAGGGCTTCACGAAAATGGATAAGTGAACTGTCTGTGGTCCTCCAACTCTCTGTCTAGGAGAAGCTGGGATCTTTACTTTCCTAGCCTCTCCTATAATTACATGAGTTCTAATGCCCATAAATAGCTTTTATCTCATAATACTCACAGAGGCTCTGCTTTTCTGACTGAACTCTGACTGATACAGCCTGGAGCCACAGAAATGACCTCAGGCAAATCCAGCAAAAGGACCATCCTGCCAAGTCTAGCCTAAACTTCTGACCACAGAATCAAGAGCAAATAAAATGGATATTGTTTTGGCTACTAAATTTTGGAGTGGTTTGTTACACAGCACTAGACATGTTATAGAGAGTAAGGAAGTAATCTGGGATAAAGAGAGACACTGACCTTTGTGAACTGAAATTTTGAGAATTACAGTCTCATGCCGTCTTAGGGCCTTGAAATTTACCTCATTTAACCTCTTATTTTTCTACCACACCCTTGAAAAATTCACACCACCTTTTCACGATCAGTTGCAGAGATGAAAAACTCACTACCTTCCAAGATAGATGAGGCCATTTTGGATTATCTTTGGCTTAGAAAGTTCTTCCCTGGCCCCATAACTGGGAATATAATTGAGGGGAGGATATTCCAGTTGTGGAAAAAACTTATGAACAATGATGTTTCTAGCAGTTATATATAATAATAGAAAACTGGAAACAATGTAAATACCCAATTCTAGGGGAACTGTTGCATTAGCATTAGCTTAGTTAAGCAGCTATTAATTATTGCATTAATGGAGAATTTTCAGTGATCTGGAAACATTCTTAGTAGGTTATACTAAGTGAAAAAGCAGGACAAATTGTATAGTCAATGTAATTATAACTATGTTGAAAGTATACATTGAAAATAAAAAGTGGAAGGAATTAGAGCAAACAACAATGGCTAGTGAAATGATAGGTAATTTTTCTTTTTCCTGTTTTTCTATTTTAAAAGTATTTTAAAAAGAAATTTGGGCCCACAGCTACTTCCCTCTAGCTTCTACCCAATGGCATAAAATCAGTTGGTTCAGGTCAACCAACAAAGGGAGCACACAGGTGGGGCAGCTGAACCAGCCTGGAAGTTCAGGGTTGGTTTCCAGTCTCTCCATCTCTTATAACCACCTGAGTCTTCCCTTCCTCATGGTCATGTATGGAGACCCCCTCATCACTATTTCACTTCCTTCTCTCATTTTTTTCTAGCCCTTGGGTCCCAACAAAGCTAAAAAAAGAGGTGAAATTTTTTGCTTTAATTCCACACAAACAATACGGTGAAAAATAAAATTCTGAGAAAACAATCAAGAAACTCGGAACAACTAAAATTCACATATGGCAGGGAGGGTCTCATGTCAGGGAACAGTTTTTGTGATTGTCAAGTCCAAGAGGGACCCAGAGGATGGGGTGTAAGTGGAGGTATGAGGGGAGATAGAAGAGATCCTTGGTGTGAAATTCCTGAAGACTTTAGGGGAAAGAAGAAGAGAGGGAGAGAGGGGGCATGGAGGATTGAACATTTAAGAATGTTTGTGATAAGAACATCTCTGCCCTTTTTTGGTTCTCAAGAGAGTGAGTCAAATTGTGAATTGCTTTCAATTGTGTAAGTTTTCTGTTTTTTTTGGATGTAACCCCTTACTGAGACTGGATCATGTGGGACCTCATCTTTATATAAGTTGCACATGAGTCTTCACCAATTAGTATATGTTAGGAAAATTATTTAAATTCTCTGTTTTAGGTTAAATTGTATTCCCTAAAAGATATGTTCAAGTCCTAACTCTTGGACTTGATTTTATATGGAAATAGTTCTTTGCCTATGAAATTATGTTAAGATGACATCATACTGGATTAGGGTGGACCCTAACCCAATGACTGGTGTCCTTATAAGAAATGGGAAACTTGGACACAGAGACATACACAGAGGGAAGTGTGAAGACAGAGGCAGAGATTGGAGATATGCGGCCGTAGCCAGGAATGCCAAGGACTGGCAAACAACCACCAGGCAGCTAGAAGAGGCAAGGAAGGATCCTTCCCTAGAGCCTTCAGAGGAAGCATGGCCCCACCAACACCTTGATTTCAGACTTCTGGCCTCCAGAACTGTGACAGAAGAAGCTGCTGTTATAAACCACCAGGTTAATGGCAATCTGTTATGGCAGCCCTAGGAATTGAATACACTCTGTATATAGGTTTTTCTCATTTGTAAAATAGTGAAAATAATAGTATTTATAAATCATAGGACTTTGTGAATATGACATGAGTTAATATATGTAAAATATTCAGAAAGTTACCTGAAATATAGTCAGCACTCAGTAAATCAGTGAGAAAAACAGGACCACTGAGAGTCAGCCAACTGAGGTGACAGCTTTCTGGACTCCCAGCTAAGTGGGGCATGGGTAATTTCACATATTCAAAGAAGAATTAAGAGACTGAAACCGTCCCTAGATATTCTCTTGTTTCCTGGTTCCACTCTTTCATTCCTAATCTCACTGGGGTCATCAGCACAGACATCTCTTTTTATGAGTCCCCCCAGATCCCAGGCTGATGGGGCAGGCAGGGAACCCAGGGAGACCTTGCAACCTGGCCTCCTCATTTGGCAGGTGGCATCTTAGGTCCCTTTGGCTCTCTGAACTTTACAAGTCTCCTATCAGTCCTGGGAGGTGGGTGACATGGAAAAGATATTATCCTAATTTTATAAGAGAGGACCAGAGTAATTTAAGGGATCTCTGAAAGCTTCCATCCACAAGAGAATAATAGCAAGTCCAGGAATCCCTTTACTTTCCTGTGTGTCAAAGGATTTCTCTAGGTGTGTGAATTTAGGCCAATGATTCAGTGACAGCCCTGGGCCCAGGACCCCTGACTCACAAGTGAGTGCTCTGTGCTCCTGTGGTCGCCTTCACCGCAAGTCTGTCACCCTCCAGGGACTGGGCCAGGGGTTAACAGCTCAAACTGCTACTTTATCCAGGTGCCCAAACTGCAGTTAAATATCATGAGAAGGAGCAAAGTAAAGGTACCAGATGCCAGACAAGAACCTGGGTCTAGAAAAAAAAGGAGACGTGTGTGTGTGTGTGTGTGTGTGTGTGTGTGTGTGTGTGTGTGTGTGTGTATTGCATTTCAGAAGCTCTTGAAAGCCATGTAAGTAAAAATAGCACAGCTGGTGGGGTTAAGACTCAAGTTGGCCACATTTGTGAGGGGCTGCAGGTCGTTGCTTCAGTCCTGGATCAAGTCGTTTGGCCATAAAATAATAATGATGATAATAATAATAATAACAATAATAATAATAATTGTAGTAGTAGTGGTAGTAATAGTAATAATTCCCACTCCCCCCCCCATGTGGAATTTCCAGTTGACAAGGTGTTTTCACCTTCTTTATTTGTTTCTGACGGCTGTCTTGTAATGATTGCACTTCAGGTAGACATTGTGATTCCCCGACCAGAGAGGTGACATGAATTTCCAAGGTCACATAGCCTAGGAGTAGCTGACCTGAGATAAAAATCCAGATGTTCTGACTTCCAGCCTTGTTCAGTAACTGGAATTACAAGACCATAGAAGGTCTGAGATAGAAAGGACATTAAAGGCTACCTATCATTTTCCTCTCTTAGATGGGGAAACTGAGGCTCAGAGAAGTGAAGTAACTGGTTGAAAGTCACATGGCCAGATAATGGCAGAGCTACCATCAGGGCCCAGATATACTGACAGTCCCAGCAAAGTGTTCTTATACATTTGTTATTCGGAGTAAAAACCTCCTAACAGAGCTGGGTAAGCCCCTAGGAAGGTATGTATCGTGTACATGCAAATGCTAGACGCCATTAACAGTGTGAGGACCTGAGACCCAGCTGGCAGGTGTTAGAGTCCCCGAATCCCTCTGCTACCAGGAGGATTGCCCAGTCGCTAGGAGGGCTCCGGGCAGAAAAGGAGACGGTCTCTAGGCAGCAGAGCACGGGGAGAAGAAAGAGCTGGTTGGGGAGGGGTGGCCGCGAGCTTGGGAAGCAAGCATCCCGCAGGTGGGAAACTGGAGGCGCCTGGCATCTCAGTGCGGCAGGGCTGGGGGGGCGTGGGTGGGAGCGTCTGGGAATCATGGCTGGGAAGGGGGGCCAGGAAGGGCTTTACTCTCATTGGCCCGTGAATGGCTTAAACTCCCCATCCACCCCTTCTGTGACTTCAGAGCCAGGCCCATTCACATGCAAATACCCTCTGGGACCGGGAAGCTGAGCCCCAGAAGGTTCAGGACAGGAAAATAGCCTGGGGACAGGCAAAAACAAAGCCTTGTTGTGTTCTTCTCCTGCAGAGGCAGCCTGGCTCCAGGTCGGTCACAGTCAGCACTGGGGTGAAAGCAGTGATTAAGTAAGTGCTGAGCGGAGAGAAGGGACCCGCCACGGGCCAGCGTCTCCAGGCACTTTCCAGGAATGTGCAAGCCGGTATGTCCCTCTACCACTGCCCAGGACCCTGCCCTCCCCAGCCCGAATACACATCCTCAAATCTTGGAAAATTTTCAAGAGAGCTAGAATAGGGACCAAAAGACCTGGCTTCTGGTTACCGCCCTGCCACTCACATGTGTCACTTTAACCTCCCCAGGCACTGGTGCCCTGGAGCTGGCTCTTACCAACTTACAGGGGCCAGTTGTCAACTTTTCAGGGATTTTTGCAATGCTGTCGTTAAACATAGCCATCGTGAAAAACTGTTTCATAAATTTACAATTAAATAAATTATATTAAAAAGAAATAAATTATATAAAAACTCATCATCTCCTAACTATTCTATCATTTTACTATTATCTCAGCACTTGAGTTTACTAATGTCTAGAATATCTGAGTGGTGAATAGAGAGCTACCGAGGTATCTCTTCTCTGCCCTCCCAACCCACCCCCCAGTCCAGACCAGGTTGTTGATCATTGATAAGTGCACCACTGGTTCAGCCTCAGTTTTCACAAACATACTCGGTGGACCTTAATTCTATCCTCTAAGAGTCAGGAGGTCAAATGACACTTGGGTGGGAAAGCAGCTTGTAAAGTCTGCCATTGCCTGTGCGCATTAGGCAGGGACCCTATTTCCCAGGCCCCCTGGTGATGGGGCTCCCACCTGTACCTCTGTCTTCATCTCCCACCCCTGTCCCTCCTGCTCCAGCCACACTGCCAACCTTGCTCTTCTTCAAACACACCAGGCACATTCCCACTAAGGTCTTGGCTGTTCTTTCTGGTTGGGATGCTTTTCCCCAGAAAGCTACATGGCTGACTTTCTCAACTTCTTCAAGTCTTTGCTCAAATGTCACCCTTTCAACAAGGACCACCTTGATCAACATATTTCAGTGGTAACATGCACCCCACCTCACGTGGACCCTCTTTACCCTGCTCTGTTTCACTTCTTTGCCTATCACCTTACTACTCATTATATAATTAACCTGTGGATTGTGTTTAGTGTTTATTGTCTGTTCCCCCCAGTGTCATGTAAGCACCCAGCCGACCGGCACTTCTGTCTTGATTACCACTATACCCCAAGCTCTAGTAAATGGTAGGCATTCAATGAATATTTGTTGAATAAATGAATACCTCCCCTTCCCTACTTTTTCTTCTATGAGCACATCAAAGCAAACTCAAGCCCTGCTTTTTACTAAGGTGTGTCTGAGAGTGGCCTGTGTACACATAAGCACACAGATTTGCACACCGGGGCACCTATTCCCCAGAGCACTCCCACCTCACACTCACCCACACTTGCCCACATTCTCTGCCCCAGCGCTGGGAACCTTCCTTCTGTTTTCCATCACCCCAGAGCCTGTGCTGTTTGTACTTCCTTCATAAAATAAGCTTTTGTCACGCTTTTTCTGAAGCTCATTTTCACTTCCTGATTCTTCTGAATCAGCTAGAATGGATTTGGAAACCTGGTATCTCTGGAGTGAAGAATTCCACTAGGGAATACAATTGAAATTCATGAGAAATATTTACCCATTCCTCTTTTCCCTCAGGGGCAAGGCCTCCTGTCTACTCCCAGAGAATGAACAGAGCTTCGGCACTAGTTGAAGGTCGAGGGCACGTTCAGAGTAAACACAGAGCACTGCACAGAAATTAGGAGTCCGGGTTCAGAGGAGTCAGTCTTTGAGCAGGGCCATGGGAGGGACTTATCTGTCAATTACACAGCAGGATGAAGACTGACCCAACGAGGCCTGGGAAGGGAGCATCAGGGCTGGAAGGGCTTAGAGAGGCCAGCCAGTCCAATTTCCTCATTGGGCAGATGGAGAAACTGAGGCCCAGAGCAGACAAGTGACTTGCCCAATGTCTCAACAGGAGTCAGTGGCTGATCTCTAGACCAGAGCCCTTTCCTTTATGCTTACCACCAGGAGATTTTTGCTTTTTCCTGTTCTGCCCCCAGGGCTGTGCTCACTACTAGAAATAAACACAGACATAGGCCCTGAACTCCTGGGGCTGACAGTCTAGTGCAATGTCCTTGAGTTCACCATTAGACATGTGTACCACAAACAGATAAATTGAGCACTTTCCCAACCTTCATAGCTCAGACTCCAATTTTTATTTATTTATTTATTTTTTTGGTACGCGGGCCTCTCACTGTTGTGGCCTCTCCCGTTGCGGAGCACAGGCTCCGGATGCGCAGGCTCAGCGGCCATGGCTCACGGGCCCAGCCGCTCTGCGGCATGTGGGATCTTCTCGGACCGGGGCACGAACCCGTGTCCCCTGCATCGGCAGGCGGACTCTCAACCACTCTGCCACCAGGGAAGCCTGTTCAGACTCCATTTTTATAAATTTTTTTTTTCTCTCAATGTCAGAATAAAAGAGAAAGTTCTTTAACAAAATCTAGACAACACAGGAACCCTCAAGGTCCTTCAGTTTTACAAGATTTTACTAAATTTCTCTTATAGCCAGGAAGCATATCAAAATCCTGAAATCCCTACCAGGATAAAACTTGTTCTGAGAAGGGCCAAATGGAGAAACACAATCATGACTTAGGGGTAAGAAGAAAAAGGATTGAAACCTGGCTTTGCTCTAAAGTCCTGGACCACAAATGCACTTAAGCTCTTGATGCTCAGTATCCTTTCCTGTAAATTAGATGTAGTAATCCCGGCTCTCCCTAGTCCATGAGAATCAAAGGAGGCAATACATCAGAAAGTGCCACAAACTTGTGTCACGACAAATGAATACACAGGAGAAATAAACAGCCTCTTGCATTTGATTAGTCCTTTCAGAGTACTTTTCCATAAATTGCCTGAAAAACTGAGTGATATGTGCAAGGTCACAGGCAGCCAGTTAGTGGTAAAGTCAGAGCAGATGAGAAAACGGACACTCATTGAGCATCTGGTGATACCAGCAAGCACTTTAGTGCTCACACCCTTGCCATCATTACCACTCTAATAATGCTTACTGAACTAATTACATAGGTGTTGGGCATATGTCAATACAGCATTTACCTCACTTGACATTCACAATAAGCCCAAGAGATAGGCATTACTGTTATCCCTATTTTACAATAAATAGTGGAGGCAGGACCTGACTCTAGGTCTGAGTGGCTCTAGAGGCTGAACTCCAAACCATTGAACATGTTTGCCTTTTGCAGTACTGATTTCAACTCATAGCCATCATTTCATTTAAACTCTTGCATAAACTGCAAGGAAGGTACTGTATCATTGAGTCTTTTTTTTTTTTTTTTTTTTTTGGTACCAATCACAAAACCGATGCTTAGGGAGATCAAGAAGTTTAGGGAATTACACTGTTAAATTCCTCTTTACCCTTCAAGACTTATCTCAGACATTAATTATTTCCAAAGCTTTTCTTGAACACCCAGAAATGATCACTCTACAACTTATATACTGCCCCATACTCTTGTGTTACTCTGCCCAGTTTTAGCTTATTAGTTATGTACTTGTCTTATGACACACTATGAAATCATGAGTTCTTGGAGGGCAGGTACTGTCTTACTCATCTTCATGGGGCCTGTCTTTGGTGCAGTGTCCAACTTATGGTAGATTTTCAATAAAATTCTTAGACTTCATTCCATAGACAGTGGAGAACAACTGAAAGGTTTTGAGAGTTGCACAATCAAAGCAATGTTTAAGAAGCTCTCTCTGGACACATGTAGAGGGTGGACCGGCTGGGGAGAGACCCACAGCTGGTAGACATTTAGGATGGTATTGCAATAAACTAGGCGAGAGGAATAAGAACTGGAACTAAAGGGCTAAAGTGGAGAGAATGGAAGAAATGTTTAATGTATCAAGAATATAAGAGGAGAAAAGTGATGTTATGTCATATGAGCATTTAACAGATGCCAGTTGAGCTATATGCACTCAATAAAAGAAGGGGAAAGAGAGAAAGAGAAAAAAGCCAAATGCAGGCTTTTATGATCTCCTTTTCCAATGAACAGATACCATGAAGTGGACTTGACAATAAGATGTGTGAATCTGCTGCTCCCTTGGTGGTTCTGGTTTCTGAGTACCTTTTTCAGTAACTACAGCTCCAGGGCTCACTTCTCAGCACAAGTCAAACTACTTCATCTGATGCTCAACTAAAGGAACTATATAATTTGTTGCATTTCTGGGAAAAAAAGTCTCTTCTGGACATTCTAAAAGCCAGTGCTCTACTATATTTAAGAGAGTAAGTTTGACTATAGACAGTATTTGCCTTACATTACACTTAAAAACCTAGGCATCCATAAGATGGGGACTCCACTGTCACTTAATATTTTTAAAAGAAGAAAAGACTGAGAGTTTTGAGATATAAATTCTGGTCCCCGTGTGACCTTGGCCAATGAATTGCCCTTTCCAGGGCTTCAGCATGATGATCATGAAGTTGAATCATGATTCCTGAGGTCTTAGATACATAGACTATCAGGGCTAGGTGGACCTTAGAGAACATCTGGTTCAACTCCCTGTATCTGAGACAGGAGGAAAGAGTCCACTCTAGAAGCAATCACTTGCCCAGGGTTACTTAGTTAGTAGAGAATGGCCACAAGAATCGAGGCCTCCAGTTTCCTGGCCAGTGTCTGTGCTCTGCCCCTCGCCTACAGCATTAACCAGCTGTGATTCATATGTCTCATCTGTGCACTGTAGGAATCCACACATTGCAGCCACATTCCAAGGAAGCAAATCCTGTCGTGCAGATGTGCATGTGCCTTGAAGACCAAAGACTGCGGGAAGTCAGGCTGGAGAGGAATTTTCATAAAATGAGAGCATCCAGACCACAGCCTTGGGGTCCTGCCCTTCTTCAAGCTGCTGATGTGCAGTGTCAGCAATTCCGTCGTCATCACCCTGATGGGCCAGGGTGGGAAGGGCAGTCTGCGGACTGGGGCTGGGCTGAAAGGATTCCTGTGAACTGGATGGTCCTTTAAACCCACTCCCAGGCCTGCCAGGGGAATTCAGTCACAGAATGAAAGAGCCTCAAAACAGGGGATATTATCCCATCAGACGGAAATGAGTGATATTCCAAGTTCCTTGGAAAAGGACAGCACTGGCATGATATATTTACAAGTTTTCTTCAAATGAC
This sequence comes from Globicephala melas, assembly GCF_963455315.2. Classification (NCBI taxonomy): domain Eukaryota; kingdom Metazoa; phylum Chordata; class Mammalia; order Artiodactyla; family Delphinidae; genus Globicephala; species Globicephala melas. The sequence goes on along the minus strand of NC_083317.1, from coordinate 79,991,191 downwards.
ATGTCACTAAGGCAACTCCAGCAGACTACAGTCTCTTACTGGAGTGCTTATGGCCACGGAACTTCAAGAAGAGGCCGCTGTGACATATTATTACCATTCTCTGGCATTACCCTAACTAGGATAATGAGGGTTTGGGGGGTCATCTGGAAAGCTCTGGCAAGGAGAATGAAGATTAAAATTCTGGAATTTAAGGGACCTTAGGGATCATCTCATTCTACTCCTCATGGAACAGATGAAAAGACAGAATTTTGTAGAGGGGTATTGACTTATCCAAGGGTGGCATGGCTGGCATGCTCATGCTTCATTCAGATGAAAAGGGAAGAGCCTCCTTCTCATTCATAGCCAGGAAAGCCACATATTCTGGGGGTGGAAGGTTAGGGAGAGAACACAATTAGGAAAAGTCAACAGGTTTCGACTATATGTTGAAGGCTTCTGGGTTTTAGGGTTCACAGGTGAGAGTACTAGTCTTGTCCCTGAATTGGGAACTTAAGGAGTATTCAAGCTGTAATTCCTGCAAGGTGTGACCTTCAGAGGGACCAAGAAGGTTGAGTGAGCAGAGTGAGCTTCTGAGCCACCTTCAACCCTAGCAGCCTCACTTCTGTTTCCTATATCAGAAGATATAGGTTTTTTTTAAGATTTTTAAGAAGAAAGATTTTTAAGAAGAAAATGTCCACTAGGGAGAAAATATTTGAAAAACAACAATAACAACAATGACATGGGACTAGGTGGGTCTCCAGAGGGCCCCTGTGGCCTGACATCCTATGAGTTCTTGAGTCCAGGAGGGGAACTCTGCCGGGCACATGTGGGCAAGGACACAGAGCCTGTCTCCACATGAGCACTAGTCATCAGCTGACCAGGGTGCAGCGTCCTGTGAAGGAAGGCCTGCTCAGGCCCCATGGCTGCTAGAACCTCTGCAGGGAGGCCAATGCTAGTGCTGGGATGGCATTCTGGAAGGAAGTGGGCTGTGCAAGCCCAAGCAAAGTAATACCTCTCTGTCCAATATGCTAATCTCTTCTTCTAAAGGAACTGGAAAAATGTACCGGAATCAGAGAAGCAAGGACTGTCGGGCACTTCAGGTAGGCAGCTCAGTCTCTGTGTTGCCTCACACAGACTGTTTCTTTGCTATGCTCAGAGGTCATAAGTCTAATTTTGGAGCAGAGAGAGTGCTAAAAGATCATTTGGGAGTTAGTGGCAGATCTGGCACTAGAACAGGCATTTCCTGAATCCCAGTCAGGAAACCAGGATGATGCTGCCCTTCCAGAGGGCCTAGTCCCATCTCCTTGGGCTTTCAGGAAGGTATCTCACCACGCTAGATAGAAACCATCAATCAATTTCCAAAATATTCTCCAACCAGAAAGGCCAAACTTTGGGTAGAAATTTCAGTGTCCTTAATTCAGTGTCGGAAGAGGTCTTCACAGTCTATTGTTGCCCTTGAAAAGTATCATTTTTTTCCGCTACAAAGTGTACCTGATGTCAACTCTTCAATCTGCCTTGTCAGGAGACTCAATTTATTTGGGGGCAAAGGAATGAGTTAAATCCTCTATTATGTGTTTATCATCTCGATAAAGGAGTCCTAACAAGGTCAAACCTGGCATCCATATAAATAAGAGGAAAACTTGTGAGAAATGATTGAATATGAATTGAGAGTGAATTCTTAGGGTGGAGGCAGGGAGGAATAATGAAAATAAGTCATTGTCACAGCTAAAGAAAAAAATTCTAATTTCTGTGGTCTTGAGGCCTCAGCTACTAATAAAGGCAAGTGTTTCCGCTGGCAAAAGTTCTAGATGATTGACGTATTTGAAAGTAGAGAAAAAAGCAGTTAGGAAGTTCACATCTAGCCTTGTCTAAATCTATGGAATTTACTCTTCTATTAAGTCACTGTTTGGTCATTTTCCTTCTGCTAAGTTCACTCTCCAACCTAAATATTTGAGAATACCATGGTTGTACGGTGAGCATCAGCTAGGGGAATGGGCTGGGGGATTCTGCTAACCTAATGTCCCCTACCCATAATGCATCTGGGATCCTGGAGTTTGGTTCTGCCAGAGGCTAGATTATGTCCTAGAAGACATAACTGACCTGTTTGTTAGAAATTTCAATTTAGGATGATAAACACTTAGGATCTTGGTGAATACTCTCTGCTTGATCCTTGCGAGTCTGAGAAGTTGACTCCATTTTCAATGAATTTATAGAAACTGTCTGTTAATCTAGATTACCAAGCCACATCATCTCTTAGAGCAGCCAGTTTTACCTTTTCTCATTCTTTTTGTCAATCTTTTATTGTCATTACTCTTTTTCATCTTGTGCAAGTGCTATTTTTCTAGGCTCATCTCTCTTTTTAAGGGACTAGATTTTTGTGTCCTTAAATTCTCACAGTTTCTAGCACAGGGCATTCAAAGATGGGCAGCATCACACAAAGAGAGCAATGGTTCTCAAATGGAGAGATTTTGCTCCCCTGGGGATATTGATAACTGCTGGAGACATTTCTGGTTGTCACAACGGGAGTGGGAGTGCTATTGGCAACTAGTGAGTAGAAGCCAGGAATGCTGCTAAAGACCCTACCATTCGCAAAACAGCTTTCTTCAGCAAGTAATTGCCTGGCTCAAAATGTCAATAGTGTTAAAATTGAAACACTGTCACGGAGCACCAATTTTAGAACGTTTTCAGTCACAGAAAATGTGCTTTAAATGGGATACTTGATGCATATCCAACATATATAATTAGCAACACCCACCATTTAAAATGAGTTAATCAGGGTAGGGGTTCACAGCCCCACTTACCAGGCCTCCGCCCCACCCCACCCCACTGTTCTTTTCAGCCCCTGCAGTATCCTAGGGCTCAGTGTAGTACAGCTTGTGAGCAGTTTGGTGGAGCCAAAAGAACATGGTATTGAAAGTCACAAGACATGGGTTTGGAACCCTGATCCATCACTTACTAGCTGTACAACGTTGGGTGAGTTGCTTCACCTTCTTGGGGTTGTTTCTTTGTCTGTAAATGGGACAGTAGTACCTGTCTCATAGGATTGTTTTAAAGGTTGAATGAGATTTTAAGTGTAAATCACCTTGTCAACTCACTTCTTTGCTGTTGATCAAACATTCTGGTAAATACAAGGTTAACTGTTGTTGAATTACAGGCTGTGGAAAAATGAGACTATACTAATACCAAAAATATAGAAAGCCTACTCTAGGGTGGTTTGATGAGAACTTCTTCCAGGAAACCAGAGAGAGTTTATAAAGTAGGTTCTTAGGTCTTCACATCTTTTTGAACCAGATACAACCTTAATAAGTGTCATCTCTCAGAAGTACTGTAACCTTTCTTAGCTCCACTTTTAAAAGAGAACAGCTCCCCACCCATGGCATTGTTTGTGGGCTCTCCTTAAATTCTGGGAAATGTTGTTTTGATGTTGTAATCATTTTCTGCTCCTCTTCCATTTGTCTTTTACATCCATCTGTGTAGTGACCCCCCACTGTTGCCCATACTCTTTGTTGATAAAATCCAAACTCTTTAGCATCATATTCAAGGCCCTTCAGAATCTCATCCCAATCCAACCTTCCAACTTCACCTCCTACTCTCCGCTGCAGCATACGCTACACTTCCCAAACACTTGATCATTACCTAGGGAACAGGGCAACGCTTTCTAATGCCTCAGCTTTGGATATAATGCTAGCTTACTCTGATTAATGCTGACTCTGGGGTATCTGCCCTTTTCTGCTTGTTGAATTAAAGGTGACATTGGAGCAGAGGTTAGTGGAAACGTTAAAGACTTTGAGATCAGAAAGGAAAAGGTAAGGCTGTGTTTGGCTGAGTCACACTTTGCCAGTTTCAGTTTCCCTCAAGGTCTTTTCTAGGTCTTCCTACTCAGCCTGCACCTAGCATGCCACCCCCAACCCTCCTTCATAATGTTATAACACTGTAATGTCTCCCTCACTAGACTGCCAGCCTGGGTGGTAAACACAGCATCTAATTCATCTAAGCTCCTCTAACTCCCAGCAGATTCTCCCGTAGAGAACCTGGCCCAGTTAGGGAACATTAGGGGTCTCACCTTCACATAGTCGTATTCACAAAGGTAAGAGGATTCCAAGTTGAAGTGCATGAAGTAAAGCTTGATCCGAAATCCCTCTGGGACAGTGATATTCCACGTCACCTCTGAATCACTTGGATAAGAGTCTGGATAGCCAGGCGACTGAATCTGGCCAAACATATTGTTAAGCTCCACTATGTGGGCCAAAGCCTTCAACAAGGAGAAGCACAGAGCATGAGAGAGAAGGAGCCACCTGAAAGACATGAATGGATTTACTTACATTCACAGACACTGGTCCTTGCCATTTAGCTAAATCAACAGCCAGGAGAACAAGTTCCCAGCATGTGTCTGCCACTGACCTGCTGTAATTACTTCGTCCTTATGGGTCTTGCTTACCCAGCCTATAATACTGGAGGGCGGTAACTTGATTTTAAAGGTTGCTTCCAGTTGTGCTCTTTTTAAAGATTTGATAATAGTATTAAACTTTCCCAGAAAATACCATATTTGGGACTCTGAGGCATATCATTTTTTGGTTGAAAATATAAATTTCATAGTTAGGTAAAAGCTGGTATCATTTCTTTAGCTTAGCTTCATTTAAGAATCATAAACTCTTGATTCAATTTTCTAAAAAGTAAGTAACAGTAACATGGTAATACTGAGATAAGACTCATACTCAATGATGGGATCTGTAGTACCTAAAACAAATTTAACAAAATCAATCAAGAAATGCAAAATTTTGAATTAAGAAGGAATGAGCAAAACAAGGTTTTTCCTTTTGGCAAGTGTTTTTATAAAAGGATCAAAAACATACAGTTTATTTCCAGCTGCAGGAATGAGAGATGATGGACTGTGAAAAGAGTTGCATAAGGGGCACGGGAAATTCAACAAAACTTGCAGAATACACCCAAAGTGGCTGATGCAATAATGAGGCAGAATGTCCAAGGCTTGTCAAAAACCTAATGGTCGGGCTTCCCTGGTGGCGCAGTGGTTGAGAGTCCACCTGCCGATGCAGGGGACATGGGTTCGTGCCCCGGTCCGGGAAGATCCCACATGCCGCGGAGCGGCTAGGCCCGTGAGCCATGGCCGCTAAGCCTGCACATCCGGAGCCTGTGCTCCGCAACGGGAGAGGCCACAGCAGTGAGAGGCCCGCGTACCGCAAAAAAACAAAAACAAAACCAAACAAACAAAAAACCTAATGGTCAGTACACAGGACAACCAAGGCATCTACTAGATTGCTCCCCCTGTGAGACTCAAGGACCTTGAACTCAAACATCCCAATCCTGGCTCATCGACTTCTCCCTTAAATACTATATGTTCTGCTTCCTTTGTCTTGGGAACCCCTCTGCTTCTCTCCAGCCAATTAATTTAAATGTTCTTATCTGGACTGTTGCTATTTCATCCTAACTGATCTCCCTGGCTACCACTTCATACCATTCAGCAATCTTCCGCCAAATTTGATTTTCTAAAACACAGATGTGTCCACACTGCTCCACTGTGCCTGCAGGGCAAAGCATCTGCTACCGGGATGGCTGATAAGCCCTTTTTGATCTAGTGCTGATTTACCTGTCCAACTTCATCTCATAGCAGCCATGCCGAGGCAGATCATTCTGGGAGCATGCCATGCCCATCCAGGCCTTGGTCCCACTGCACATGCCCTGCTCATTCCTCACCTGGTTGTCTTATTTATCTTCCACCATCTAGCTCAAAGCTTCCCAAGATACCACAGAGTATCCTTCACTCCAGATTCCAGCTCCCTGTACATGCTTCCAATTGGAGCACTGCTTTACGCACAGTCCCTGAAGTTAGGTGTATTTGGGTTCAAATCCCAGTTCTCTTACTTACTGGCTGTGAAACCTTGGGTAATTAGTCTCTGAGCTCAGGTTTCCTCAAATGTAAAATGAAGATTATAATCTCTAATTTACAGAGCTCACATGAACATTGGAGATGATGTATGTGAAAGACCTAATATAAAGCCTGGTATATAAAAGATGATGAATGAATGAACGAATGAATGAACGAAAGCATGAAAGTGGGGCCAGAGTCTTATATAGCCTAAAAAGTAACTTCTGGGAAATTATACCAGCGTCTTAAGATTAAGATACAATTTGGCTAATCAGGAAGTTGTTTCTCCCCAAGCTGCCCCACGCTGCTCGGTAAACAGATGCACATATGTTTATATATGCACACGTATGAATTTTTGAGTGTGCAAACACAATGAGATAACTACAATGAGATTATCTAGCTGTCATATAATATTTACATAAAAGGTAAATATGTAAGTGCAAAATGGCCTACAAGGGTGTCAGTAGGATATTAACAGTAGTTATCTCTGAAGTGGTAATATGAGTGTTTTTAATTTTACTTTTGTGTATATAAAATGTTCAGATGTGTCTAGAAGGGCCTTGTGCTATTTTTTCAATTAAAAAAAAATAGTTATTTAAATTTTTTCCAAGGCCCCTGCAATAGCAACATGTGAGATGCAACTAAGGAAACAAAATGTTTTAATCCAATTGCCAGGGTCAATATTTTTATAAACCAATCTGTGGAGGAGAGAGAAGGGGAGGCACAGGTCCAAGCTCTCTCGTGAACTAGTAGGAAAGCTTGAGTCTAGAAACCCTGGCTTGCAGGGCTCAGGCAGCCCCACTTTCAAGTGAGGAAATATACTGATGGTACCCGGGCTAGGAGTTCTGGTTCAGTTCCGCTTGGGGAGGGGAGAGCACTGGTCTTAGGTTGGAATAGCTGGATTCAAGTCCAGACTTTGACTTTATTTATCTGACCCATCTTGGGGAAGTCACGTAAGGTCTCCCTCTCAGTTTCTTCATTCTTTAATTGGTGACAATAATGACATCCCCCGGGGCTGCTATCAGAATAAAGGACGATTGGAAAATAAGTACTTTGTTAACTGTCCAGCCCTAGGCAAACATTAGTTATGATTACTCCATCATGCTGCTTCCCGAAAAGCAGGGGTTAGGAATGAGCTTTGGATCCCCCAACTGGACCTCCCTGCAATAGTGACACCCAGATTATGTAAGGCTGAAAGGTCAACTTTCTCCATATCTGCTTTTTCCAGACCACATGGAGGAGACTCTGAGCTTCCTAATGCTGCTTCTGTCAAGGGCTGGCCCAGGCTAACGGCTCCATCTATCCTCAGAGGCCCAGGACCATGTGTAGTAGGCAACTGGTCATTGTGGGAGGAAGGCCTGTGAAGCTTTCTGTTCTATTTTGTTTGCATCTCAAAACAGTTTTAAACATATGAAACAAATCTCTCTTTTCACATAATAAGCCTGAGCATATGCTTGCTTGCTTGCTTTCAGGGCTGCAAATTAAAGAATGTAAGTGGCAGCTTTCATTTCCCATCACACTCTGAATGTTTTTGGCTTCTTATCCACCAGGCACCGGCTGTACAAATTCTGACACCTGCTATCTATTCTCCAACTAATCAAAAAGTTTAATTACATTTGCTTGAAATGTCAAAAGTAATATATAATGCCAGGATTTCCTAAGCTCTACTGTAGGAGCAAGCTCTCAGGAATGCCTTAAAAAATGCCGGCATATATCCATGGTTGTGGAATGAGTAGCACTTTCTATCCTTTCCATTCACTCCTCACTTCAACCTACACTACACCCAGACTGTTTTGGGGTAGAAGAGTTGAAATGGACTATATGGATCCCTTTGACAACACCCGTACTTGACAGATGACGAAAAGGATACCCCAAGAGGTGACATGTCATGCCCAATACCATATGGTGAATTAGCTTCAACAGAAGAAAGGAATAACAAAAGCTCACAGAGGATGCTGGGTCCATGCCCATATCATGCCCAGGCATCTGGCCAAAGCAATTAATCCTGTGAAAAATAATTTAAAAACCCGTAGCTTTATGTGAAAATTAAAAAAAAAAAAAAAAAAAACTAATACCAAAGCTCCTCCCCTGCAGATTTTAGTTTAATTGGTCTGGAGTGAGGCCTGGTCACTGACATTTTTTTTTGCTGTACACGGGCCTCTCACTGTTGTGGCCTCTCCCGTTGCGGAGCACAGGCTCCGGACGCGCAGGCTCAGCGGCCATGGCTCACGGGCCCAGCCGCTCTGCGGCATGTGGAATCCTCCCGGACCTGGGCACGAACCCGTGTCCCCTGCATCGGCAGGCGGACTCTCAACCACTGCACCACCAGGGAAGCCCTGCCATTTTTTAAAGCACCGCAGATGCTTCTAATGTGCAGCTAGGATTGAGAGCCGCTGGTGCAGAATAATATACTTGGTTGAGAGTCTGGCAAAATACAGTAGAAAAACATCCTGAACTTGGAGCCTAAAGATCCAAATTTGGGTCTGGGCTTTTTCAACATCATCAGTGTGGCTCTGGGCAAGTTGCTAAACTCTTTTATCCTCACTTCTCCATAAATCCTACCTCATTCAAAATCTGAAGACCAGATGAGACAGTGCCTATGAAAGGGCTTTGCAAACTCTGAACTGTTGTGTCTATGTGAGGGAAGACCTTTTATAGACTTCTAGTGGAGCACTTTTCCAGTAGTAGTTTTGCTATTGAACAACTGAATTCAATTCAGCTAATATTTATTGCATGCCTAATAGGAAACAGACATTATGCTAGGTACTAGGCATACAAAGATGAACATGCCATAGATCCTATTCCTTAAGGAACACTCAGTCTTGGAAGAGGAGGTGGACATTTCAACAAAGAGGTATTAAGAAAGGTAGCTCCCAAGGACAGAGATATCACAAAGGAGAAGATGCTGACTCTGGGGATACTGGGCAGGGAAGAGGAGGTGATGTATGAGCCAGCTTGAACAATCGGGTCCTCTAGAAATAGGAGAAATAAGAGGGAGAGCTATTCTGGCTTAAGGGATCAGCAAACACCAAGATACAGAACTGATCGTCGGCCTTGTAGTTTGTTATGGCTGGGGCACTGGGTGGTAGGGTGAGATTTGAATAGTGGACAGATCAATCAAATTGTCATTTCATGTAGATGGGCATAAATCTCCTCTCTTTTAGGAGAAAGGAAAATGAAGTTAGATAGCAGATTTAACATTACAATGGATTTAGAAAGAAGAGAATGATTGGATTAACCTTAAAGACCTGATTATCTCTCTAAACCACAGGTAATCTGAGTTCAAAGAGTTAACATAGCCTGAAGCCCCTCATGGGCCCCAGATCCTGAAAAGTTGCTAGGTGACTTTGCAGAAGAGAAACAAATAGAAACCCTTTTCCAATTGAGAAGAAAATTAACGGGAAAAGATGTTTAGAGGCAACACATCTGCAGAGTGTTTTTTTTTTTTCTTTTTTGTATTTTTAACAGTATTAACACTTATAAGTAGTAAAAGTAATTATGGTGGTCGGATTTTGACACTTGGAGAGAAAAACTTACAAGAAATGTCTGGTAACAAGCATCAAGTAACTCTAAGTCTAGGCTGAGGAATGGGGAATATTGAAGAGCTTGGAAACAATTAGAATTTAAAGTCCTAGTTTCAGAACTCCAAAGACTCTTTTTTTTTTTTTTTAATTTCAATTTGTAATATTCCTTTAAGAGCCATTTGGTGCAATTCATAGCCTGATTCACGCCACTGGCGGCCTCTGATTTCAGTAAGAAATGCAGAAATTTATAGTGGAATGTAAAACGGGGACAGGTTTTTAGTTTTCTAAATTGAGGTTTTAAACTAGCAAACTTCTGAAGGTTTAAGAAGCCACATAGCTGAGCTACGGGAATCTGGTTTCTTTTCCGGTCAGAACAAATAAACACACAAACACATATCTAACTCACAAAGTGTTGGAAGAGATAAAGCAATGCTCTTTACAAAGGAGGAAAACAAAAACTCAGCCTTGTGGGCAACAGAAGAAAAGTCACATTGGCCAGCAGACAGCACCCTAAGCTGGCAGAGGGAGAAATCTGAGTTCCAGCGGCGTCAGGGGCATTTGCACACAGCCTCCCGTTTCAAGTTGCATGTCTCCGGAGTCCCAGGGAAGGCCCCAGCCTGTCTCCCTTCTCAGAGCCCCAGGGAGTGATGAAAAGCCCCTGAACCAGCCACAGGACTCGCAGGTGAGTCAGCCCAGAGACAAGGTCAGACCTTCCAGGGCTACTTGGCACCTGGTCCCTGGAAGGACCCCCTGTGCCCACTCCTGCCCTGGCACTCACCTCATTTTCCTGCCTTGGGTGCTCCTGGCTGCCTGGTCCCCCCGGCCTGACTTGTCTGCGAGCTCGTCCCCGGTGTGGTGTCAGCGATGCCTTATCTTTGTTCTGAGGTCCCTGTGTGTCTCTGGAATTGGCTGGCATTCTCCATTCAGGTCACGCCTTCCCCTGCCTGCAACAGATCCCCTCTCCCCCTCTCTCCCTCTGCCTTTTCCTCTCTCTCTCCTCTCTGACTTGCTCGTACACACACTCAGAGGAACCTGACAGAACAGAATCTGTCTTCTTCCTTAAAAGATCTGCTTCTCCAGGTCCCTCCTTCATCCCATACGGCTGCTTCCAGCTCCTGAGAGAGAATAACTGAGCAGCTCAAATAGGTATTTGTATCACCATGTGTGTGTGTGTGTATGTGTGTGTATATGTGTGTGTGTATGTGTGTGGATATGTGTGTGGATGTGTGTGTGTGTGTGTGTGTGTGTGTGTGTAAAGGGTGGAGGGGGACAAAGTCTGATCTCTCTGTCTCCCTTGCCAGATGGCTATAGTTTTCTGCTCGTGTTCAGGACACTGGCAAAGGACACCAATTAAACAGGATGATCAACTAAGAGGGCAATTCTAACATCTACACTAGGCAAGAAAATAGAACCAAATCCCAAAGCTTGTCTGTCTGCAAACAACTACAGGCTTTCCTGTGAACAGAGCGGCTGGACCGGTATGTGAGGGGAGCAGTCAGTCCTGCAGTTGGTTAGTTGTTCTTCGTCACTTAAAAGCAAGGCTTGTGCTGTTTACCAACTCAGAGCATTCAGAGGCCTGATACAGCCCGGGGAGGACCCACTACAGACAGAAAGCCCCGCATCCCATGGTTGTAGAGAAATCTGGGCCTGTAAAGGTGGCTAGACCTGGAGTTTGTGGAGAAAAGCAGCATCAGATATAAGCCAAGCTGAATAAGAAGAAAATTCCTTTCTTCACAACAATGACCACCAGTCCTGAATAGGGAGAGAGACATCTGGGTGTAACAAGTAGATTTTACTGAGAACCTTTTCTGTGTTAGGCACATGGCTAGGTGCAAACATCATCTCAATTACTCCCACAAACCTGTGAGGATCATACTATTATACTCATTTTACAAATAAGAAAACTGAAGCATAGAGAGGTACACAATCTGCCTGGATCATCCAGCCCTTTATTACTCCTTACTGCTACCACGGCAAACGCAAACAGTTAACATTTACTGAGCACTGTGTGTCAGGTACTGCTCTAGTAATGTATTGATTGCTTTCGATCATCTTTACATTTTGTGTATCTGGGTAGTAATATTATCCCCATTTTCCCGATGAGGAAACTGCCCAGAGAGTTTAAGTAAGTTACCCAAGATCACACAGCTAGAAAGTGATAGGGGAAGAATTTGAGTTCTTACCCACAATATTGTACTGCTTCTCACTAGAATATTATAGTGCATATGGCATTTCAAATACACACCACATTCACAAAGAAACTCAATTTGGGGCATTTTGAAAAGAGCAATTAGACTCAGCATCAGAGTTGGCTATAATCTTCCCTTTCTATCCAAGCTGGCTGTGCACTTCGGCCCCAGTTGTTAACATCTCTGATCCTGTTTTCTCATCTGGAAAATGGGGGTTGCTTTGAGACTTAAAGGAAATTATCCTTGCCATTTTTTTAGCTGTTCAGTGTACCCAAGAGAGGGCCCCCACCCATTCTAACCAAGGTGGCAAACACATGCATTCTCCACCCTCTGATAACACTGCTTTAGCACATGTGGGGGAACAGTGCCTTGCATCTTGCTGAAATTCTCCTGGCTCCATTTTCTCTCCAGCTTCTCTATTTTATCACTTTTAAAGGTCAGCTTTGCTAATCTGGGCATTATTAAGAGGCTGTGTTTGATAATGTGAATGCAAGTATATGAGATGAGAGAATATGTGTGAACCTAGGCACCATTCTGGCTAAACAGCCTAAAAATTTCTGTGTTAGGCAGGATAGAAAAAATCCCTTTAAAAGTCCCATTAAGAAGACTCACAGGCTCCTCAAACATCAAATAACTCTCACACAACATTTTAATGATTTAAGTGCAAATGAATCAGGAACACATGGACTACATTTCTCTTGGAATATACAAGGGTTTTAAAACCAAGGGATAAAGAACTTGGCACGAAGCATCCTGCACCATGCAGAGGGCCCTGCCCACTAAAGACATTCCCTCCATCAACACTGCAGCTGAGCTGACCCTCTCCTAATTTAGGGCACATCCAGGGAAATGCAGTCATTTGTTCTGGGCACAGAGGGGAGAGCTTGGGAGGGAAAGCCATCAGCTTCTCCTTGCAAAGTGTCATAGAGTAACTGAGCCTCCTGGAATAATTTCCTGGCCATGTTTCTTTAAGGCTGCCAGTGCTCAATGGGAGGCATTTGAAATACGTTCTGAGCCAAAGTTCTGCCAATATACAGCAGAGCTGATATGTGCTTCCCTGGGAGTTAGCCAAGGCTCAGATGAAATCTGCATGATAACGGGAACTATGTGGCTCAGGACTGATCTGGGTGGGATTCAGAGCTGTTTCCCATCGTGTTGGGCTGCATTGGTGATACCTTCCTGACCTTTTGATAAAAACTTCCTGGGGTATCATGAATAGATCACGGGGAGTGGGAGGAATGGAAAAGACAGTGGTTTAGGAATAGACTCAACATGAGTAGGCTAACTCATGGGACCTTGGGCAAGTCACCTACTTTCTCTGCTGGAGGAGGGGAAGGAGTGACACCAGTTTGCTCCGCTATAAAATCAGGGGAGAGGAGTCCACCGAGATCATGGAGTGAGGACTAGGAAATTGCAGTGGAGGTGGGGAGGTGAATTGCTAATGATCTGTAAAGAGAGTCAAGGAGTCCTGAGTGACCTTCTAATCTTGACACTTGTTTTATCTGTGGTCACAATAGCATTACATTACTCAGGATTCAATCATAGGTATTCAGAAAGATAATTTTTAAGAAGGTTCAACTCGTTTTTTAAAATGTTGATGAAAAGGTTAACATATAAGGAACTAACAGTATGTCAATTAGAATCATAGAAGTGTAGAATGACGGATGTGGGCTCAACATCTCGTTTATAGTCAGGGAAAGGGATCAGAAAGCTACTACTAAGAAAGTAAATACTACAGCACTCCTACAACTAGAACTGGGCTTGGTTTACATGTTCTACCAAAGTATTTATTACATGCAACTCCTGAGCCCAGACTTTCTGGAATTCCATGAATGCGCTGGAAAATGTAAAATATTTGGGCAATGAGTTTTTGTTGGCAAAGTGTGAAATCCAGGCTTCCTATAGAGTACAGGAGAACTGATAAATAGCCCCAAAGATTACACCTTAGAATTAAATTTTAGGTTATTCAACACATTGGCTGACAGTATGCTGGAAACCCTGGCTTCAGAACCTATCGGATCATCAGAATAATATGGGAAATTAAAACAAAAAAACAAAAAAACCAGTGCCTGAGCTTCATCTCAGAAGATTCAAATTCAATGAATCTCGGGTGGGGCTCCTGAATCTGTAATTTTAAAAGCTCCCATGGACGATTTTGTCATTTTGGGTACTTATAATGGTGCGTCTTATAATTAATGGCATCTTAGATTTGATGATATAGTCTTAGTGTCTGCCAGATACCTTCATATACATCATTACATGTAATATTTACATGTGTTTAAAGGTGAGGACACTGAAGTTCAGAGAAACTAAGTGTGTCAGCAAGAGGATGATGGACATCTAGAGCCCAGGACTCCTGACCCTAAATCCAGGGCTCTTTCATCTGCAGCCCCTTGATCCTGCCTGTGGACTTTGAGCACCCATGAGCCATGCTGTCATGTGACTGCAAGATTTCAGGGAAGGGATACATAATTTACATTCAAAAAATAATTAAGCTCTCTTATGGGCTAAATTGCACCGCTTCAAAATTCACGTATCAAACCCGAGACAGGAACTTTAAAGAGGTCTAAGTTAAGAGGAGGTTATTAGCGTGGGCCCTAATCCAATATGACTGATATCTTTATAAGAGGAGGAGATTAAGATAGGGAAAATCAGAGGAAAGACTATGTGAGGAGACAGCAAGAAGGTGGCCACCTGTGACCCAAGGAGATGAGGCCTCAGAATAACAACCTCGATCTTGAACTTCCTTAAAATACCTGCCAATACCTTGGGCTTGAACTTCTAGTCTCCTAAACTGTCAGAAAATGCACTTCTGCTGTTTAAGCTACCTAGTCTGTGGTACTTTGTTATGGCAGCCCTAGCAAACTAATACAGGCTCTCTTACAGAAGTTCTCCCAAAGCGTGAGCGCATACCACCACGGTGTCAAGCTGATTTCAAGCACCGCAGGCACAGAATTAACAAATACTGGGTCAGTTAAGGTTCCGTTTGGTAGGTAATAAGAGAAACCTTGACTAAAGCTGAAACAGAGTTTATTTTCCTCACTTAGCAAGAAGTGAGGCAGTAGGTGGGCCTGGGGACATTTTCTTTTTTTCTGTTCTGCCATTCTTAGGAGCTAGGCTATGTGTAAGGAAGAATCCAGGGGTTCTTAAGTACTTGAGACACTTGAGACATAGACCGTTTGTTATGAGCTGAATTACACCCCCACCCCAAATTCATATGTTGAAGCCTGAACTCCCACTATCTCAAAATATGACTGTATTTGAAGATAGGAGCTTTAAAAAGGTGATTAAGTTAAAATGGGGCTGTTAGAATGGGCCTAATCTAATTATAAAAAGAGGAGGTTAGGATACAGACAACACAGAAAGCAGGGAGACCATGTGGGGATACAGTAGGAAGGTGGCCATCTGCAAGCCCAGGAGAGGGGTCTCAAAAGAAACCACCTAGACTTCTAGCCTCCAGAACTGTGAGAAAATAAATTTCTACTACTTGAGTAATCCAGTCTGTGGTATTTTGTTATGGCAGCCCTAGGAAGCTAACAGAGCATCCACATCTCCCTTACCTTTGCTCACCTAAATCCATTTGATACCAATTATTGTTGCTATTCACTCATATTAGGTCTCCCCTCCCACAGAAGTTCCTCAGATGCTAAGACTACACGGCCCAAGCAGATTCAGCCATAGGACAGGATTAATTAGGCCTTAAGAAGCAAATGGACAGCTGAGGTTAGACCATGTGAAAGGCAGGATTCAGATCAGGGGAGTCAGTGTTAGCACTTCTCTAACTCCCTAATGCTGTTTCAGTGACCATGACTTTTCCACCCTCCTTCCAAACTCCCTTGCTCTTCTATCATTCTGGCACACACTACTCATCTCTATTACTGTCACCTTCCAATCTCTTGGTCCCCTCCTCTGTTCCTTTCATTAGGAACTTAGGCATGTGGCACCATGCTTACCTCTCCTTCCCAATTCCTCCTGACATCCTGACACTGGACCCTCATTGCTTGATCTCCTCACTTCAACGATGACTTCTTCCATTTCATTGTAACCATCTACTCTACTTAAAGCCACATCCACCTCTGAAATCTTAAACTTGTAACACCCCATTCTCTGACCACCATCTCTTACCTTTCTAAGTCTTTGACTCCTTCAATAACCCTAGACTTCAACCTCATCAAGACATCCAGTCCTCTGACACCACTCCATTTCCAGTCTATCAGATCCTCTTGGCTTTATATCTTTTCTGAATCCCACAACCAATCACCAGCACTCCTGTGTGGATCCTTCTTTCTCTACCAGTTTCTTGACTCTCTTCTTACTTCAGAGGAATGATTCCTCATCTTTCTGGTGAATCACTGAGAATCTAATGAAAGCTAGATTCTCTGTCTGGAATACCCCCAATAAAGCCACGTAATTTACTCCCTCACTTCTTCAATTCTTTCTAAAAATGTCACCTTTTCAGTGAGGTCTTTCCTGGCCAATCTATTCTATTATTTCTATTTCCACCCAGCTTTGCTCTCCCCATATCCTGTTTTATTTGTCTTAATGGCAGTAATCATCAGCTAAGATGGTATTTATTTTAAGTTTTTATTGGTTTGTTGCTTGCTCCCCACCCCATTAGAATAACACAATCTCCAGGTGGACAAGTATTTTTATATTTTTTGTTTACTGCTCTATTCCCAGTACCAACAATAATGCCTTTGACTTGCACAAAGTAGGACCTTAATAAACATTTGTGGAATGAGCCATCTTCCAAGAAACATTTAAATAGGCACACATTCTTGAATTTTGGCATATAATTTCAGGGACTTGATGGCTCTTCTGAAGCCATGAAGCTCAGAAGCTCAATTTTTTTTTTTTCACCCGTGTCGCCTGCATCGGCAGGTGGACTCTCAACCATTGCACCACCAGGGAAGCCCCAGAAGCTCAATTTTAACCATTCTTCCTGAATATTTCTCATACATCCCACCACTGCAGTTTTAAATACCGTTACATACTGATCACTAGCAAATCTATTTCTTTAGTCTAAATGTCTTCCCACCCTCAAATCAAATGTCTATTCTTGCCTCCATCTGAAAGTTCCACTGGGCCGAGGTCATTATTTTTCTATTCCTGACTTGCTCATTCTCTCATACCAACGATGTCTATGAACTACCATCAACTCAGAAATTCAAGCCAGATATTTGAGTGTCATCCCTGATTTATATTTTCCTTTTCTCCTCATATGCCATCAATCAATAACTCCTATTGTTTACATATAAGTATCTTTCAAATCCATCATTATGCATAACTTCAATTCCCCACTACCGCTGCATTAGTGAAGGGATTCATTAGTTCTCACTGGATTATTTCAACAACTTCTCATTTGTTTCTTTGCCCTTAGTACCAATCTTATAAATATACAAGTCTCATTAATTGTCTCCCTTTGTCAAACCTTTCAGATCACTTCTTTGCTTACAGAATAAAATAAAAATACCTTAGAAGAGCATTTGAACTCTGAAGTTTAATGTTGACATGAGGTGCAGTGAAACTGAAGTAGCCTGCAGTGCTGAGCCAACATGTGGAGGACAGCTGCCCTGGAGAATGGCTTGGACCCACAGCAGACTTTGCATAAGTGAGAAAGAAACTACTGTGCAAAGCCACTGAGCTTTTAGTATTATTTGTTACTGCAGATAATTTAGCCTATTCTGACTGACACAATACTCTTATATGGGATTGCTCTTTCACCTCTATATTCTCTCCTACAACCAGCACACTTACATATACAGACTTTTATGTCTAGGACTGGTACCAAACTAGTTGCATATTCCAGATTTTATCATGATCTCTCATGTCTGTATGTACTGATATACTTGGTTCTCTTGTTCTTTAATGCTATTTTCTTCCTCATTTGTCTGTAGAATTTCCTCTTATCTATCATATGAAATCTTGCTTAAACGTCAGCTTCTCTGGAAAATCTTCCCCAATCACTCAACACGGAAGTAAACACTACCTTTGTTCCTTACACTTAAACTTTAAATTATAGTTTAAATTGCATGTGTCAAATTATACAGCAAATTTTTGTCTACTTGGGTCATCCCTTCATCACAATAATTTGAGGGCCTGAACAATATCCTTTGTACCTTTGGCTCAGTAAATGTTTATTGAATACATAGATGTCTAAATAAATTTTTAAAAAGGCATCAAGACATGGGGCTTCCCTGGTGGCGCAGTGGTTGAGAGTCCGCCTGCCGATGCAGGGGACATGGGTTCGTGCCCCGGCCCGGGAAGATCCCACATGCTGTGGAGCGGCTGGGCCCGTGAGTCATGGCCGCTGAGCCTGCACGTCCGGAGCCTGTGCTCCACAACGGGAGAGACCACAGCAGTGAGAGGCCCGTGTACCGAAAAAAAAAAAAAGGCATCAAGACAGGTAAACACACAACTAAGTCTATAATTATAAATTGTGATGAATGCCATGTTGAAAGAGAGCAGAGTTCTATGAGAGAGGCTAATAGAAGGGCTTAATTTACACAGAGTGGTTAGCAAAGTCATGGTGAAGTGGTATCTAAGTTGAATAGGATGAGTACAAGTTCTCTAGTGAAGAGCTGGTGATTTCACAGTGATGGACTTTGCTACCTGGACTTCCACACATGTGGAAATTCCCCATTTTTATAACCCAGTTCATAGAAATAATAAAGATATAGAAATGAGATTAATAAATGAACAGCTGCACTCAGAATCAAGAAAAGGTATTTCCTGTGGGAAAGTCTGCAAAAGGAGGGTGGTAGATGAGAAGCTATGGCAGTGAGTTTCCCACAGTGGGAACCCATCCTGACCATGTGGGAAGTCTTCACAGTCCCGCTGGAAAGCTGGGGGCTGACAGGGCTGTATGTGAAGTCACTGGGGGAGGAGTGAGAATCACCACCACAGAAAAATTGCCAAACAAGAATCAACAAATATTTTTCAAAGCCTGCGTATGGAAAAGGGGTAGTAAACTCAATAAGAAAAGGATTTCATGGAAGGAAATAGAGTTAATAGAACCATAAGAATAGGATTTTAAAATAAGCTGTTTCCATAAAGCTAAAGGAGGGGATATCATCTATGATACAAGAAGAGGAGAAAGATTTGAAACAAGAACAGGTTGAAACGCAAAAAGAAGCAATTGGATAATTAACGAAATTAAAATAACAATTTTACATTTATTAAATATAATTTATTAAATATATTTATTGAAATTAAAAATAAAATGCAATTGTAAGTATAAACAGCTGAATGGTCACAAATGAAGAATTAATTAACGATTTGGAAAATCAAGCTGAGGAATTCTCCCAGATAAAGAGATCAGAAGTATGAAAAAAATAAAGGGGGTATGGATTCAGAAGGTCCTACATATGTCTAATAGAATTTTCATTAAAAATGGAATAAAGAGGGCTTCCCTGGTGGAGCAGTGGTTGAGAGTCCGCCTGCCGATGCAGGGGACATGGGTTCGTGCCCCGGTCCGGGAAGATCCCACATGCCGCAGAGCGGCTGGGCCTGTGAGCCATGGCCGCTGGGCCTGTGCGTCTGGAGCCTGTACTCCCCAACAGGAGAGGCCACAACAGTGAGAGGCCCGCGTACCACCAAAAAAAAAAAAAAAAGGAATAAAGAGGGGGAACAGGAAGTAATCTTTGAAGAAATATTGGCCTCAGTTTTCTAAGAATTGAGAAAAGACAAGAATTCTCAGACTGAAAAGATCTACCAAGGTCCAAGTGAGATACTTACATAAAGTTAGATCTAGATTCCTTGCAGCAAAATTTCAGTGTACTAAGGATAAAATTAAAATCTTAAAAATTACCAAAGAGAAAGAATGAAATTAGATTATCATTCAGACATTCTCACCAGCCACCTGGAAACAAAAGGGAAATAGAGAATACCCACATGTACAAAAGGAAAATACTTTTAAACCTATCATTCTATACTAGCTGAAGGATTATGTAAATGAAGCTGAAATAAAGACATTTTCAGACTCTAAAAAGCCTACCATTTGCAGGCCCTTTCAGAAAGAGTTACTGGATGATGTTGGAGCTGGTTAGTGTTGCTGAAATTGTAGAGAAATAACCACACTTATACCATGCATGTGGGAATATAAAGTGGCCTGGCTACTTGAAGTACAATCTGGGGGTATTAATAAAATAAAAATTTGCATATCCTACAAACCAACAATCTTACCTCAAGATATCTGTCCTAGGGAAACATTCATTTGCAAACATGTTTATTGTAGCAAAAGTTGTCAAGGTGAAAAATGGGCATCAGTAAAGTAATGGCTAAATATAATATGGACATACTATGAAACACAGAGCACCGGTTAGAAGGGATGAGAAAGATCTTTATGCATCAACCTGGATTTATCTCCAAGATCTACTATTAAGTGAAAAGGGCAGGCTGAAGAATGAAACGTGCGTTAGGATACCATTTATTTAATGAAAAAGCAATAGGCTCAACCAGCAATACATATTTTGCACATACCATAGATATTTTGCATGGATTTTCCATATATCACTGAAAAAAGCATGGAAGGAAATATACCAAACACAACTAGTTACTTGTATGGAGGATGTGGTGAGAGGCTTTATTCATATTTGTAATAAGCAAAACCTTTAGTGTCTGGTCAGAGCTGTTTAGGCAGGGGATTTTAAGGATAAAAGAGGACTCTGGGAAATGCAAATCAAAACTACAATGAGATATCATCTCACCCCTGTCAGAATGGCCATCATCAAACAATCTACAAACAGTAAATGCTGGAGAGGGTGTGGAGAAAAGGGAACCTTCTTGCACTGTTGGTCGGAATGTAAATTGATACAGCCACTATGGAGAACAGTATGGAGGTTCCTTTAAAAACTAAAAATGGAACTACCATACGACCCAGCAATCCCACTACTGAGCATATACCCTGAGAAGCCATAATTCAAAAAGAGTCATGTACCACAATATTCATTGCAGCTCTACTTACAATAGCCAAGACATGGAAGCAACCTAAGTGTCCATCGACAGATGAATGGATAAAGATGTGGCACATATATACAATGGAATATTACTCAGCCATAAAAAGAAATGAAATTGAGTTATTTGTAGTGAGGTGGATGGACCTAAAGTCTGTCATGCAGAGTGAAGTAAGTCAGAAAGAGGAAAACAAATACCATATGCTAACACATATATATGGAATCTAAAAAAAAAAAAAGGTCATGAAGAACCTAGGGGCAGGACAGGAATAAAGACGCAGACCTACTAGAGAATAGACTTGAGGACACAGGGAGGGGGAAGGGTAAGCTGGGACAAAGTGAGAGAGTGGCATGGACATATATACACTACCAAATGTAAAACCGATAGCTAGTGGGAAGCAGCCGCACAGCACAGGGAGATCAGCTCGGTGCTTTGTGACCACCTAGAGGGGTGGGATAGGGAGGGTGGGAGGGAGGGAGATGCAAGAGGGAAGAGATATGGGGATATATGTATATGTATAGCTGATTCACTTTGTTATAAAGCAGAAACTAACACACACACAAAATAAATAAATAAATAAATAAATATAAGAATGAGGAGAGAAATAAAAAAAAAAAAAAGGAGGACTCTGCGTATTGTGAGGAAAATGGATTTGGAGGATAGGAGGCAGGGAGACCAGTTTGGAGGCTGTTGCAGTAGTTAGGACCATTAGGCACAGTAGGCACACAGCCTGGGGCCATGAAAATGTTTTAATTTTAATTCTTTTAAAATCAGAATGAAAACTAAGATAATAATGAATATATAATAAAGAATCCATTTAGTTTTATAGCAATGAAGCACTAAAATACAATTTCTATTTATTTATTTATTTTATGAATAAAGCCCAGATTAGGAGAGAGAATGCTTGGATGGATCAGAGTGGTAGCAAGTGAACATGGAGCCACGAGGATAAAGACAAAATATATTTTGTAAGAAGAAAAGCCTGAACCTGGCCATAAATTGAGAGTGAGGAATTGAGGGAGAGAAAGACAGCAAAGATAACTCCCAGAATTCTGACTTAAGACGGTGTTGGTGCCATTTACTGAGATGGGGAAGAGAGGTGGAAGGTGAACAGGGGTCAGGATGTAAGGAGACTTGCATGCCGGACTAGATGTGGAAAATCTACTAGACAGGACAGGGATTCTCAACTCTGGATGGATGACAGAGTCACATGGGAGCTTGAAAAATTCAAAATTTTGCAACAACTCCCAGACCAGATCCCACCCAGAGTCTTGAAAGGGTTGAGGAACGCTGAATTTTTAGGCCACAGGGAGACAGAAAAGATTTTTAAACAGAGAATGACATGATCAGATAGCGTTTTTAAACAAATTCATATTTGAAAGCAGTATGGGAGCTGGAAACGAGTTGGCAAGAGATTGGAGGATAACCAGGAGCTACAATACCCAATGAACCCAGGCCCCCTGATTCTCAGGCCACTTCCGGGCTCAGAAAAGTTTAATGGAACCAAAGAAGTTTGGAAGAAAGCTGAAAAGACCTCCCAGCCACACCCAGTACAGAGCACAGATTGACTGAAGGCCAGGGACATTTGAAGCACGTGGGCCTTGGGGCCATCAACATTCTCTCTGGCCAAACCACAGTGCTAAGTTAAATGTTCAGTTGTCACAAGACAACAAACCTGAACCACAATTGCTTTTTAAAAGCAGGATTTTAAAACCTGAAATACTTCACAAAAAAAGCATGTCAGGAAAGCTGGCTATCTTTGGGACAATTGTTTTAAAATGTGGGCCTCAAAATATTGTCAGCCCCCTGACGAAGGGGCTGAAGAGGGAAGGGGAACAGAGCTCTATGGACCTTCTGTCTTTACCCATATCTGACTGTGAATAAGGGTGACTCTTCTGGAGACATGCCAGCAGACCCTGATAGTTGAGTAGGAGATCATGACACTCAACGCTTACACTCATCAGGACAGTGAGGGTTTTTGCGTAAGCTATGGCGACTCTTTGGGCCTGAGTTATTTTGTTTTGTTTTCCCCGTAAGATGGGAGAAATGATAGCACTTTTTTTTACATATTGTTTCAAGGACACAGTTGTTCTTAAAGCCTTTTGAATGAGTAACACCTTTGAGAATCTAATGAAAGTTGATCTTCTCTGGAGTAAAGTATAAAATATACATGTATCTGGGTATTTATAGGACTGGTAATTAATCCTTGGTAATGTTATAAATCACCTGCAAAGCTCCTGGCCCTTTGTGGAGACTCAACTGATAGTAATTATTATTAATATAATTAGACAGTAAGGGTAGGAGGATCATGAAATGTATATGTAGAAAGTGGCCTTCAGGATGGGACTAAAAAGATGAGCAGGATTTCGATAGGCTGAAGGAAGAACAAGAGCTACAGTAATGGCAAAAAGTGAAGTGAGAATCAGTGATGGAGGGATTATGCCTAATGAGTAATAATACTGACCATTTGCTGAGCCCTAGCTATGTGCCAGACGTTACATGCATGACCTCAGTCAGTCTTCACAAGTGAGGTACTGTTAGCCCCACTTTAGAGATAAGGAAACTGAGAATTAGGGGGATCAAGAGGGAGGCAAGAGTAGAGGCAGGATCTTACCTTAAAAGTCTCTATTTCTGTTCTTTATGCAATTCTCTTTAATTTTGTGTATGTTCGAAAATTTCCATAATAATACATTTAAAAAGTCTCCCACTCCCTACAATTTTTATACCACAGGATGGCTTAATGGGAAGCCATTAATGGGAAGTAATTTCTTCTAATTATTGAGTTATCTATATATGAGTCCATTATATATACAAGTCCATTATCAGATGCATGATTTGCAAATGTTTTCCCCTAGTCCATGGTTTGTCTTTTCATTATCTTAATGTTTTTTGCAGAGGAAAAGTTTTTAATTTTGATGAAGTACAATTTATCAATGTTTTCTTCTATATATCATGCTTTTGGTATTGTATCAAAGAAATCTTTTCTTAACCCAATTGTCCACCATAATAAAATACCATATTCTGGGGGGTTTAAAAAACAGACATTTATTTTTCACAGTTTTGCAGGCTGGGAAGTCCAAGAGCAAGGAGCCAGCAGATTTGGTTTCTGGTGAGAGCCCTTTTCCTGGTTTGTAGACTGCCTTTATGTTGTGTCCTCACATGGGAGAAAGAGAGGGTGTCTCTTCTTATAAAGACACAAATCTAATCATTGGTCCCACCCTCATGATCTCATCTAAGCTTAATTACTTCCCAAAGGCTCCACCTCCAAATACTATCACATTGGGGGGTAGGGCTTCAACATATGAATTTTGGGGGATACAAACGTTCAGTCCATAACACCAAGGTCACAATACTTTTTCCTGTATTTTCTTCTAGAATTTTTAGGTTTAGATTTACATTAGGCCTATGATCCTATGATTTACATTTAGGTCTATGATCCATATGGAGCTGATTTTCACATATGGCACAAGATATGAATTGAAGTTCATTTTTTTACATATAGATATCCAATTGTTCCAGCATCACTTGTTAAAAGGACTATCCTTTCCCCACTGATTTGCCTTTACATCTTTCTCAGTTGTCCTTATAAGTGTGGATTTATATCTGTTTTCTCAATCTGTTCCATTCATCTATTTGTCGATCTTTATGCCAATACTGCATTCTTAATTACAGTAGCTTTAGAAAAATTTTGAAATATGTAGTGTTAGTTCTCCAACATTGTTCTTTTTCAAAGTTGTTTTAGTAAGAGTTTGTCAATTTCTACCAGAAAGCCTGCTATGATTCTGATTGGGATTATGTTGAATCTATACATCAGTTTGGAGGAGAATTGACATCTTAAGAATATTGAGTGTTCATATTAAATGAACACAGTATATCTCTTCATTTATGTGTCTTTAAAAATTTCTCTCAATAATGATTTGTTGTTTTCAGCAAATAGTTCTTGTCTACCTATTGTCATATTTATCTCTAAGTCTTTCATAAATTTTGATTTCATTGTATCTGACATTTTTATTATGATTTCTGATTGCTTAGTGCTAATATATAGAAATATAATTGATTTTGTAAATTGGTTTTGTCTCCTGCAACCTTGCTGAATTCATATTTTAGTTTTAATAGCTTTTTTTAAGATCTCATCAGATTTTCTGCATAGATGATCATATCATCAAAAGAATAAAGACAGTTTTACTTCTTCCTTTCTTTTCTTTTCCTTATTTTGTTGCACTGACTAGAACCAAAAGTACAATATGGCATAGAAGTGGAGAGTGTGAACATAAATGTTTTATTCTTGATCTTATGGAGAAAGCATTCAGTCTTTCAACATTTAGTTGTTAACTGTAGGTTTTTTGTAGTTGTTCTTTATCAGAGGAAGTTCCACTCTATTCCTAGTTTGCTGAGAATTTGTACCAGGAATAGCTGTTGGATTTTATCAATTGTTTTTTCTGCCTTTATTTGTTAATTTTTTTGGCCACGAGGCATGGCTTGTGGGATCTTAGTTGCTGACCAGGGATAGAGCCCCAGGCCCGGGAAATGGAAGCATGGAGTCCTAACCACTGGACATCCAGGGAATTCCCTTTTCTGCCTTTATTGACATGATCATATGATTTTTCATTTGTTAATATTTAAAATGTCAATGTTAAAATTTTACCATATTAAAAATATGGTAAATTACATTGGTTTATTTTCTTGACTTTTCCAGAAAGTTAATCTTGCATTAACTCCACTTGGTCATGATATATTATCCTTTTTGTATATTGTTGAATTTAATTTGATAAAATTTTGTTAATAATTATTTTATATATGGTTTTGAGGGACACTGGTATGAAGTTTTCTTATAACATTTTTATCTGATTTTGGTATCAGGAAAACACTGGCCTCATAGAATGAGCTGAGAAGTATTTCCTTCTCTTCAATTTTCTAGAAGAGTTTATGTAGAATTGGTATTATTTCTTTCTTGTTTCTTAATACAGTGAAGCTATGTAGGCCTGAGTTTACCCCTCCCTCTCCTCTGTGGGAAGATTTTTAACTACAAATTCAATTTCTTTAATAGATAAAGGGCTATACAAGTTTTCTGTTTCATCTTGAGTAAACTTTTGTGTTTTTCAAGGAATTTGTCCATTTTATCTATGTTGTCAACTTTATGGATATAACGTTGTTCATCGTAGTATTCCTTTATTGTACTTTTAGTATTTGTAAAATCTTTAGTAATGTCACTTCCTTTATTCCAGAATTTGGTATTTGTGTCTTCTCTCTTTTTGTGCTGACCAGTTTATATAGAAGTTTGTCGACTTTATTACCTCCTCAAAGAGGCTGCTCTTGATTTCACTGATTTTTTTCCAACATATCTGTGTTGGGTATTTTGTGGATTTATTCCCAAATCTTTAGTATTTCCTTTCTTCTGTTTACTTTGAGTTTAATTTTGGTTTGATCTTTAGTGCTATAAATTTCCCCATAAGTTCTGCTTCAGCAGCATCCCACACATACCTATATGCTGTGTTTTTTGTTTTTTGTTTTTTTTGCGGTACGCAGGCCTCTCACTGTTGTGGCCTCTCCCGTTGCGGAGCACAGGCTCTGGATGCGCAGGCTCAGCAGCCATGGCTCACGGGCCCAGCCGCTCCGCGGCATGTGGGATCTTCCCAGACCGGGGCACGAACCTGTGTCCCCTGCATTGGCAGGCGGACTCTCAACCACTGTGCCACCAGGGAAGCCCATATAAGCTGTGTTTTTGTTTTTACTCATTTAACTTTTTATTTTTTGACTTCTGGTTATTTAAAAATGTGCTATTTGGTTTCCAAATATTTGGTAATTTTCCAGAAATTATTCTGTTATTGATTTCAAATTTAATTCCATTTTGGTCAGAGAACCTACTTTGTATGACTTGAATCATTTTAAATTTACTGAGCTTTGTTATAAAGCAGAAACTAACACACCATTGTAAAGCAATTATACCCCAATAAAGATGTTAAAAAAAATTTACTGAGATTGGTTTTAGCCCTGAAATATGATCTATCTTGGTAAATATTTCACATGCACTTAAAAGGCATGTATATTCTGCTGTGGTTGGAAGGAGTTGTCTTTAAATGACAGGTTGGCTGATCATGTTATTTAAGTGGTCAGTATAGTTACTGATTTTCTTTCTGCCTGTTCTATCAACTATTTAGGGAGGAATGTTAAAATCTCTAACCATATTGTCAATTTTTCTACTTCTCATTGCAGTTCAGTCAGGTTTTGTTTCATATATTTTGGAGTTCTGTGATTAGATGTGTAAACTTAAGATTGT
Organism: Globicephala melas; assembly: GCF_963455315.2. Taxonomy (NCBI): domain Eukaryota; kingdom Metazoa; phylum Chordata; class Mammalia; order Artiodactyla; family Delphinidae; genus Globicephala; species Globicephala melas. The sequence goes on along the minus strand of NC_083317.1, from coordinate 79,964,386 downwards.
TATATCCTCTTTGTGAATTACTTCTTTTGTTTACCATTATGATCTTCTTTATCCCTGGTAATATTCTTTGTTCTGAAATCTACTTGTCTGACATTAATATAGCCACTCCAACTTTCCTTTAATTAATGTTAGCATGGTATATCTTTTCCTACCTTTTTCCTTTTAATCTATTTCTATCTTTATATTTAAAATGCATTTCTTGTATGAAGCATATAGTTGGGTCTTGCTTCTTTATTAATCTGAAAACCTCTGCCTTTCAATTTTGTCCAATTTAGACCATTTACATTTAATGTGATTATTATTTGGCTGAGTTTGAGTTTATCACACAGCTCTTTGTATCCTATTTGTCCCATCTGTTCTTTGTTTTCTTTGGGTTTTTTTCCCTTTCAGATTAATTTAGACTAGAATTAGTATATTTGTTTTTATTTCATTTTATCTACTTTGTTGGCTTATTAGCTATAATTCTTTGTTTTGTTATTTTACTGTTGCTTGGGGTTTTAACTTATTACAGTCTACTTTCGAATGACATTATACAACTTAATGTGTATTATAAGAATCTTAAATAATGTACTTCCACTTTCCCCTTCATGTCACTATATGATTGCTGTCATTAATTTTCCTTATACATGTGTCTTGAGCCCCTCGGTACATTGGTATTATTTTATTTAAACAGATAATTATCTGTAAAATAGATTTAAATAATTTTTAAAATCTTCTGTATTTACCCAGGTAGTTGCCATTTCTGGTGCTCTCATTTCTTTGTGTATATTCATATTTCCATTTGGTATTATTTTCCTTCTGCCTGAAGGAGTTCCTTTAATATTTCTTTTAGTGTGGGTCTGCTGGTATGAATTCTTTAAAACTACATATCTGGAAAAGTCTTCACCTTGCCTTTGTTTTAAAAAAATACTCTCATGGAAGCAGAAGGGTCTATATTATTTTGAGTGTGACGAAAGGCATAATTAAGATGACAGTTCACATATATCAAGCACTTAGTTTATGCCAGCAACCTTCTGAGTTAAGCATTATTATTATTTACATTATACAGACCTGGAGACTGAGGATCAGAAAAATTTAAGTTTTCCAATGTCATACACCCAACAAGTGACAAATGACATTCACATTTCTCTAGAGTCTCTAATGTTAACCACAACATTCTGCTGTCTATCAATAAAATAGAGGACATATAAGTACACACTCCAGGAAATGCCTCATACTTATATTTCTGAGAAAAAAAATTAAGTCACTTGAAAGTCATTCCAGACTCTTTCTGGGACAATGGTCTTAACAGGAAACTCCTGGAGCCCTGTGAAACCATACAACTCCTCAGAGACCTGCTTATAGAGAATATAATCAGCAAAGCTCCACAACACAGCTGGTTGGTCAAGGCCACCCAAAGTCATTCCCAGAGCCTGAGAAATGGCTCTATAAAATTAGCAGCTGGGGGTTGGGGTGGGTGTTGGTTCTAAGGGAGCATTTCCCAGTGGATGGCTATACACACTCATATGAAAAGAGGGCTGCATTGATAGTGCTGGGTAGGGTGTCATGCTCTTTTCTCAAATGTTCTGTGGAAGTAGCATGGACAAAACAAAGAGCACTGGGTCTGCACCCATGCTACCTGGATGGATGGATTTAGCATTAAGAACTTGAGCGTCCTATGTTACTTGCCTGGTCCCGTTTCCTCATCCGTAACAAGAGGACATGAGTGGTCATTCAGCCTACCATTTGGTGCTGTAAAAATGAGAAGGATTATTATTTTTGTTCTTATTTTTATGGATGTTTCAGGATTCTGCACAAGGATACAATGAAAACGTGTTACATCACACACTGAAAAATGAAATATACCAAAAAAGCTGCACCAAGTTAGAATTTGGAACAGAAATTATTTATAAAATAGGCAATGCTACTGGGCATGTTTTGGTCTTCAATTAAATTCTTTTTAAACTCTGGCTCCACAGTGTAATGGTTTTGGAATTAGTAATAATAAAACATTAGTTACACTGGTGAGTAATGGTTTTATTTAAACAGGATGAAATGTTAACCCAGTGGTGCCCAGAACCAAATGTAAGACCTCTAAGTGGCTATCCCGTGAATGTCAGAGGCCAGGGTCATTCCTATTAACCTTTCGGTGGGAGGCTGAGATACACACAGCCCAGCTACCTGCATTTCACATCATTTCACCTCGATGTTTTATCTGTGCCTCAAAATTCTTTTGGGAGCACTCAATATTGACTTTTTTTTTTTTTTTTACTGGCAGAGACACTGGGGCTCAGAAAGATTGACTTGGTCAAAGTCTCACCGCCTGTAGGGGGTGCAGAGCCGAAGAGGTCATGACAGTGCAGAGAGCACAGTTTGACTGTGACATGACAGGCGTCGGCTGGGGTGGGTACCTGCATAACTGAGGAACAGTTACTATGTGAGAACGGGGATAATACCTACTTCGTGGAGACTAAAATGTGCTTACTCAGGCCCTGGCACTTACTTAAATACTTAACAAAAGTTGGCTATTCTTCTCCTTCTTCATCTCCCACCTAACTTTCCACTAGAGCACACAGGTGTCTTAACAAATACAGCCACAGGCAAGCTTCTACTTACGCAGTCCCCCAACCACCAGGAACACGCCCCCAACAAACCTGTCCGAAATGGACTCCATTCCACTCCCCTTCCAGCTTGTGAGTCCTGGGCTTTGGAGATGTTCCCGCACTGCTCCCTTTCCCTCCCTTTGCCCTGGCAGTCAGCACTTCAGCTTGGGCCTGTCCTCACCTGGCTCTGGAGACTTCCCAGGGGTGGGAGGGAGGGGTGCAGGGGTGGGGGCAGTGCTTCATTTCAGGTGGGAAGGCAGAAAAAAGAAGAAAAGCTGGAGAAACCCCTCTCCTGGGGGTGGGGGGCAGCCCCTGCCCTGATCTCCTATCAGACCCCGTCCCATCTGTCAGGCCTGCATCTCCTTCTCCTCCTTGGCTTCAGGCCCTAGGGCCAAGCTCCCTGGCAAGTCTGCCTTTCCTCTGGAACATGGGGCCTCTAGCTCTCCTCTGGGTTTGCAGGGAACCCCTGCTAGCAGCAGTATCACCTGAGAACTTGCTGGAGACCCACATTCTCTGAAGTCTGGCACCAGGCCTAATGAACGGGAACTCCAGGGGCAGGCCCCAGCAATCTGCGTTTTAAGAAGCTCCCCAGGTAATTCTGATGTACCCAAAGTGTGAAAACCACTGTTCTAGGGAAACAACGCAAAAGGAAGCTGAGGACCTGAGTATTCAGCTCTGCTTCTTGACAAGCACAGTGAGAGCCCCCCTAGTTGTGGTTAAAGGCTATGTGTTAGTTCCAGGCACAGATGGTGGGGAGGGGGAGGGGGAGAAGGAAGGAGTGGGGAGGAGGATGGGGGTGGGTACAGGGAGATGGCTGGACAGAGGAATGCAGACGGAGTGGGGAGTGGGAGATGGAGAGGGAGGGGTTTGTGGAGGTGGATGGGGGAAGGGGGAGGAGCTCAGAGACTGAGCTCTGTTCTGTGGGAAAGGAAGGCGCAAGGGGTAGAAATCCTACACTTACTGAGTACTTACTACTAAGCAGGTACCTGGCATCCACTGTTTCCTTTCACTTTTAATTTAAATTTTTTTTTAAAAAGTAAATGTTATTTATCCCTGCATTACAGATGGAGACTCTGAGAGGTTGGGCTGGGAAAGGGTAAAGAGAATAGGGTGAGAGTGATACCAATATAGGACCATAAATGTATGACCATAGATAGGATAGGACATTATTGTCTTGGGGAACACCTGCACTATACAGATGGGGAAACTGAGGGCCAGGGAGGAGAAAGGACTTGCCCAGGATCACACAGAAAGTCAGTGTCTACTAATTCCTAACCCCGTGCTCTGTCCCCAACCCTTTAAAATGCAAGAAAATCAAAAGCATTTTCTTGCATTTTAAAGCTTGTTTTCAAAGTTTATTTTGAATTAATTTCAGATTTACAGAAAAGTTGGAAGAAAGTATAGATATCCTTAAGTCCCTCACTGCTTTTCCCCTAAAGGTAACATCTTACATATGTGCAGTATAGTAATCAAAAAGTTTTGGGGGAGTTAATTACACTTTTTACTTTGAAGTAATTGTAGATTTACATTCAGTTATAGGAAATAATACAGACCATCCTGTGCATCCTTTATGGAGTTTCCCCCAATGGAAACATTTTGTCCAGAACTTTTATGCTTGTGTGTTTTTGTTTTACCCTTCAGATTCATCCTCCTCACTCAGAAGAAAGTTCTCAGATCTCTTCTGAAGAGACAGAAAAGACAGGATATAAAAATAAAAATGGAAAGGTTTTTTTCTCAGCAGGAAAATGGGCATCTGCTTTTCCTGGACCCACTATTTCTTCTCCAGGGACCGCCCAGGCCTTCCAACAAAAACCTCTGGGTCTAAGCTTCTGCAGGTGCCATCCAAAGATACCTGCGCGGGCAGCAGGGGAGCATTGGCAGTGTTCCAAGAACTTAAAACCTCGTGAGACCTTGCGCTTGGGACGAATCTTGGAAATCAGCCACCCAATTCTTCATTTGATGCTTGAGTCTCTATCAACCTCTGCTGGGAACTCACCCCTATTCAAAAGCTTTGATAACTTGGAGTGCTAGAAAGTCCTTTCACTGGACTTGAGAGCAGGACTGTGATTTCTTGTTTGCTGTGATATTCCTACTCCCCCCCACCCGCCCCCCACAACAGTGCTCAATAAATACTAGTTGAATGGATGGATGAATGAATGAGCTAGTGAGCAGATCTTCTGCCCAGTTTGTGTGGCTGCTGTGAAGGAGGGCGTCAGGGTCTGCCTGGGATGCTGTCAGCGTGACTCAGCACAGCCTGTGCCTTGCTGAGGGCAGATGTCCTTGGAACTGGAGGTGGATGGGAGAGTTCCCGGCCAAGAGGTCCCTGGGGTGGGGAGACGAGTCTTTCCAGTGTTCCGAGTGCCAGGGCCGGGTAGCAGCCTTACTCCATGGCCATGACTTATTACATTCCCGGGTAAATCGAAATACAATCCATATGTTCTGGGGTTATTTACACGATTCTCATCAAGATGCCGCCGTTGCGTAAGAGCCATTTGACATCGATGGCACGGCTCTCTTTCTTCCATTCTGAGAAGACTCCCTGAAGAAAAGCCAATTCCACTGTCCCCGGAAAGGGAGGGGCAGGAGCACAGGGAACAGTCATCTGGGGCAGCCCTGCTGGCAACACAGTGCCTGGGGAGACTGTTTTCAGTGAGTCTCATAGGGGAGGCTGAGGAAAGAGGGAGACTCCTGCCAAGCTGCATGCCCCCAAGGGCTCTGCCAGCTGCTGCCAGCACGACTTCAGTGGAGGGCGGGGTGGAAATGGCTTAAGGAGTTGCCAAAGAACAGGGAGGAAGAGCTGGTGCATTGGGAAGATGGGGGCTTCCAGGAAGGACACCTGGGTTGCATTCTGGTGTAACTTTGGGTAAATTACTTCCTTCCCACCGCCCCTGGGCCTCAGTTTCCCCTTCTGTGAAGTGTGAGGCTGCACTCATGCTGCACCATCCTTATGCATCCTGATAGACTATTCTAGGGTCCTTTTTTTATATCTTATTGTGAATATTATCTGGCAATGCCTAGATAAATATTTTTCAAGAAAGTATCTTTACCACAATCCTTAGTAAGAAATACATTTTACACAGTAATCTAGTGTGTGTGTGTGTGTGTGTGTGTGTGTATGTATATAAATATATAAAACTGAAACAAAGTTTTCACAAATCAATGCTTTCCCTTCCTACAAGGACAGACATGTAGATTAATGGACCAGCAGAAAGAGTCCAGAAATAAAGCTACGCACTTATGGTCAAGTGATTTCCAACCAAGGTTCCAAGGCAATTCAGTGAGGAAAGAGAGCCTTTTTAGGTGGTGGCACAACTGGATATCCATATGCAAAAATCCATCCAGACATCCATCCGTCCAGACATACATATATACGTGTATATACTTACACCCTTACTTCACGTGATACACAAAAATGAATTAAAAATGGACCTTAGATTGAAATGTAAGAGCTAAAAGTAAGGAGCGAACTATGTGTACTTGTTAACCACAAGGACGATCCTCATGAACATTATGTTAAGTGAAAGAAGACGAACGTGAAAGACTAAATACTTTGTGTTTCCATTTACATGAAATTTCTAGAAAAGGCAAAACATTAGAGACAGAAAGCAGCTCGGAGGTTTATTTGGGCTGTAGGGCTGCTAACAGGCATGGGGGAACTTTGTGGAGTGACAGCAGTGTTCTGAAACTGTGGTGATGGTTACACAGCCCTATAAATTAGCTAAAAATCATCAAATTGTACACTTACAATGGATGAACTTTATAATATGTAAATTATAACTCAAAGAGACACACTAATAAAATTAAACCTGAAGGATAAAGATGGTACATGATTTGTTTGTGATGTGTTCTTTGGGTGTGATGAGTTAGTTCCAAACCACCTCTTACTGTCTTATTTGTCTCTCTTCATAACATCCACAGAATCATTGCACATAGACATACTACTCATAACTACAGTCATTTGAAAAGATTAGAAAGAATAGATATACAGTGATTAGATTTATACTGAAAACTAAACTTTTTTAAGAAAAGGAGTTTATAAATCTAAGCAAGTCTTCCAACATTATGCGACACCAACAAATGCTATTAGACCATAATTAGCCATACTTTCAGGCATGTAGTTTGTCATATTCACCAAAGGCATAATCTGATAGTTCTGAATGATCATGAAGTGCAAGGAAAAACGTTCTGTCTCTCCTTAGTAGCTTAGGATGGGAATCAGACACATCCAAAGACTTCCAAACCTAACTGATCATGAGGATGATTCATGGACAGCTCCACACCTCACCCCCAAGACCTCCGAGGTGGTGAAGTTTTAGGATTCTTCAGTCTTGCAAAGATCTCCCAGGTGGTAAGGGAGGTTTGTGAGTTTCACTTGGTGAAATCAGTGTAATCAGATTTGAGATAGAATACGAAGATTGGTTTCCGATTATAGTTAAAATATCAAGGTTTGCAAATGAACGACTTAAAAATATATATATAAAGCAGAGTATAGATTAAGTTGCCCAAATCTGACCAACTCTGTTTTCTGTTCATACCTAATTTAACTGTCTCATTGAGTTTGTTTTGGGGAACTGGTCTCTCCTTCTGAAAGCACTCTTCCTTTGGTTTTTCAGGCGCTGCTTCTCCCTTCCCTTTCCCGTCCCCCAACTGTTTTCCCTCAAGGACCACTGGGAGGCATCTCATCTCCTTCACTTCCCATCCCCTACATGTTGACCTCCAACCTCTGCTCTCTCCTCCTCTCATTCTCCTCCAGTGGTTTCTCAAGTGTGCCCTTAAGCCATTTGTATCAGAAGCACCCAAAGAGTTTGCTTCTTGCTGAAAGTGCAAATTCCAGGGCCCTAGCCCAGATCTACTGAATCAGAATCTCTGGAGGGCACCTAGGAATCTGCATTCAAGCTGTCTCTCCTAAAATTCTAAAGCACACTGAAGTGTGAGAACAGCAGCTCTACAGACTTCCCCTGGGCCACACTCCTTAATCTAATGTTTCCTGATTCATCCATCCCACTGCTGCCCAGACCCCATCTCATTGTTCTACTCCTTAAAATCTTTTACACAGGCATCTCGTCCCTGGAAACTGAGGCTAAGCTCCCAGATCCTGGCATTAAAGACCTTTGTCACTTGGCCCTTGTGAAGCTCTTGGGTTAGGCTTTTTCTCCCCACAGCTCTCAAATTTCTCTGCACTCCAGGTATACCCTTAACACACCTGCCTGCTTGCACCTCTGGGCCTGGCTGTTCCTGCTGCCCAAGTGGTCTCCACCAAGGTTCTCCTGAATTCACCTTCAAGTCTCAGAAACTGCCTTGAACATTATTCTCCGAAACTACCCTGAGCTTGACAGCCTCACCATGTTCTCTTTTTGCCCTTAGGGTGCCCGTTTGTAAGATTCCTCACTCAGTATTGTCCTGGACGGGCCTCCTACCCACCAGAGCTCTGCACGAAGGGACCCATGTCCATTCTCTTCAGAACCCCAGGAGCATGGGGTTCTGTAGCACAGCAGGAAGACAATGGTCGTGATGACAGGTGCAGCAAGGGTGCTGCTTTCCTGGGTGAGGGGCGACTTCTCTCATCAGTTCACGTGCACTAGGCTCCAGGCTGGGCCCTGTGTTCGGAATGTGAACTGTCTCTGCTCTCAAGGGCCTCTTGTTGAGTGAAGGACACAGAAAAGTTGGTGGGGATAATCTGGGTGCAGAATGCTGTTATAGAGGGAAGTGTGGGGAGCTGGGGGAGCATGGAGGAGAACAGTCAGCCCGGACCTTGGTTCCAGATGAAAAGTTCCTGTCCCAGGAAAAGGGCAAAGTGATAGGGAAGGTTAGACACGGAACAGTGCACAGGATGGGAAAGAGCTCCTGAAGGACAGCGAAGAAGGCTTAAGCCTCAATCTGGGCTCTGCCACTGATAAGCTGTGTGACACATGCTTATACAATTCCTGAGCCCAGACTTCATGTAAGTAAAGGGTGGAGTTTAAACTAAGTTCAGTTCTGAAACCCTTGAAAAGATCAGAGATGGGAACTCGATACAATGTATGTTGTGAAAGGTGCATTAATAGTGTTAGACACCAGATGGCAGGAGAGGATCTATTTTTGCACAAACTTGGGGCTTTACCTCCATCACTGAAACCTCACCTTGGGGGTGGTCCATTAGAATTGGGGCTGATAGACGCCACCAGCTCCAGACCTGGCTTCTATATAAGAGGCTCTTCTGAGACATATGAGCAGCAATTCTTATTAAAAAGAATTCTCCCTCACTTTGGGGGAACTAGTCATTAGTTGTCTTTAAATATGCATATTTGAAAAGCAGCCCCCGTGATGCCTACTGACATACTTCCGAGGCCGTCCCAGCACTGTTATGCTGCAGCTCTGGTTCTGACCCCGTGTGCTGGACACATGGAGGGAGGTGTTTTATTCAGGTCCTAGTGGGACAAGCTGCCCACCCCTCACTCTCTGGGGGTAGGTATTGATCACAGGAAATGGATGGGCTGCCTTGCAAGGTATCTATGCCCTATCCCTGGGGCTTTGACCAAAGCTGGGCAGCTGGGGGGCTAAGGAGGTAATTTCTGATCCTCAGTGGCTAGGTTTGGAGCAGAGACCCTTGTGAGGATCTGATGGAAGCCATAGACCCTGTCCTCCAGAACACTCGTAATATACATGTTATTTCAGCAGCTTCTCGGACCTTGTGTCTAGGGACCCTGACTATGGACCACTCAGAGTTCTTCTCAGCCTTAAGAACCTAATGTCATGTATTCACTCTCAGTGGTCAGCTATGCACATTAGCTTTCTAATCTGTGGTAAGACTAATCTCTTGGTTATTTCCCCTAGAGAAGAAGTTGCAGGAGTGATGAATCCCGAGTCTTACCATGGCTAATAACTAAATAGCGGACCATGAAGGATCAGTTAGATATAACTGTAATGCTTTTGGGTCTGGGTTTCCTGTGAGCACTTCAGCCGTGCAAAAGGCTGCATTCTCAAGCTCTGCTCCAGGGGAGGCTGAAGAGCTGCGTATGTTTCCAGCCAGTGCCTGCCTGCTGGAACACACCTTGCTGCACAGGGAGGACATGAAGCTTTTTGCCAGCTATATGTCCACATCTCGGTCCTGAGTTTTCTTTGAATATCTTTCTCTTTGCTAGAAAACCCCTGCTGCCTGCTTTTCTGTGCACTGTACAGCGGCTCCACACACTCATGGCTTTGGGGTTCTTTGCTTCCTGAGGCTAGTGACCCAGAAGCATCAGAGGACAGAATAACTAGCAATGACCTTGGGGTGGGAGTCTCTGTGTGGTCCTGGCTCTGCCATTTATTAACTGTGAGTCTCTGGGCCTCAGACATATAATGTGGATAATGATTCCTTTCCTGGCCTCACAGGGTTCGTTTATTTGACAAATATGCGTTAGAGCCTATGTGCCACTCCCTGCTCCAAACACTGTGGATACGATGAATGAGACAGACATGGATTTCCAGTCCAAGCTAGTTTGAAAGTCAAATCGTAAAACATAGCTGAACACCTTGTGTTAACTACAAAGTGCTCTGCTGACATACAATCTTCCTTCTGTTTTTGTTTGAATGGTTTTGCGGCCTATTGTGGCAGGAGACACAGACTCAGGGTTCCAAACATCACAAATATGAGGAAGTTACCTTCAGGCAGAGTTGATGGACCTCAGTCCTGCTCGGTGGGAAATTGCAACCAGGCTGGCCCTGCTCATCCGCATTCCTTTTTTTTTACATCTTTATTGGAGTATAATTGCTTTACAATGGTGTGTTAGTTTCTGCTTTATAACAAAGTGAATCAGTTATACATATACATATGTTCCCATATCTCTTCCCTCATGCGTCTCCCTCCCTCCCACCCTCCCTATCCCACCCCTCCAGGCGGTCGCAAAGCACCAAGCTGATCTCCCTGTGCTATGCCACTACCTATCTATTTCACGTTTGGTAGTGTATATATGTCCATGCCTCTCTCTCGCTTTGTCACAGATTACCCTTCCCCCTCCCCATATCCTCAAGTCCATTCTCTAGTAGGTCTGTGTCTTTATTCCTGTCTTACCCCTAGGTTCTTCATGACATTTTTCGTAGTCTTTCTCCTGGAAGATAAGTGGATGGGACTGCAGCTTCCATTATTCAAACAAAATCCGAAGTCCTCCACCGAGCTTTGGGCAGACAAGCGCCATCTTGTGGAGAATGTAGGTGGGATGCTGCTGGCCAGGGCAGCACCCCAGGACACCCCCGAGTCTCATGTCCCTCGTCTGTATGTGTTCTTCCCCACAGTGCCCTAAGCCTCCCAGGCAAACTGATTCCTAAGACAACCAGTTGAAAGTTTCCGTTTGATCTTACTGTTCCATGTGATCCCAAATTTCCAAGTCATATGTTACATACACAAAATAGTTTAATATTAGTAATGGGGAGCTGGGAGACCCTTGATCCTCATTTCCATTCTTTTCCCCTTTCTTCTCCAACAAGGCCCTTTCCTCCGGGTTAGGCTCCGTCTGGGAGAAATGCTGTCAGTGGACAGGATGACACTGTGTAGTGGCAGAAGTCCGACAGCCCAGGGGACTCTGGATGAGAAAATGGGGCTCGTCCTCACCCCAAATGCTAAGGAATGTAGAGTATAGCCCCCCTCTCTCCCCAGTAGCCCTCTCAGTCCTTTGAATACCCACCCTTCTCACTGGGTGGGCTTTAAATCAACACTGATGCTTTCAGACAAGACCTGCATGTTGAGGGTCTGAATTCACTCAGGAAGGGGTGTGAGTGTGTGGAAATTGTTAAAGTTGCATTTTTATTAAACAATATGTTAGACTTGAGCTATTCTATTCTGTGCAAATTATTCAGAAAATGAATTTTCCTGGACAGAGTAAAAAAAAAAAAAAGACTGGGAAAGGAGGAATTAATTATTAGGAATTCTGAGGACAAAGCCTTCTCTCTTGTTTCTAGGAAAAATTGAAGAACATTTGTCTCTCTGCTTTAAAGAAGACGTATTTGCAATGTTTGTGTATAAAACAATTTAAGGCAACCCTTCCTCTGCCCGCCCCCCAGCCATATACACCTTCTCAATACCAAGAGTGTCCTGTGGGTCACACGAGGTGCTGACAGCTCCCATCTCTCCAGGGGCTCAGCCCCAAAACCATGCTGTCTTTGTGACCTCTCTCTTTCTCTCAAACCATAGATCCAACCAGTCAGGAAATCCTATGGACTCTACTTTCAAAACATATCCAGAATCCAACCATTTCTTACTTCTCTACTGTGATCTGAGCTCTCAGGAAGATTAGTGCAATAGCCTCCTACTTACTCTCCCTACTTCCCCTCTACAATCTATTTTAAAAAATTACAGCCAGAGTGGTCCTATAAAACCTAAGTCACATTCAATCAGTTTCCCGGCAAACCCTTCCATCGAAAAAAAAATTATAAACCATTTGTGTTCTCTACTGACCATGGGAATGTCTGACAGCCTGGGCAGAATCTATGTGTCCTTTGTTCAGTAGTATTAACTACTACCAGCTCTTGGGTTTGGACCTAATTCTCCTATAGCCTCTTAAAGACTGAAAAATCCTGGAAATGAGGTAGCAGCAGAGATGGGCTGAGATTTCTCTGAGGTTATTAATTTCTGTTTCCCACTAGCTAAATTGGGCCTGAGGTTCTCCTGAGAAGCACAGAGCAGTGATTCTAGCAGAGCCCTGCCAGGGTAGGTCCAAGGGATTCATCCAAGTTTGGCACAAGAGAGCAGTTAGAGGAAAACCAAAAGAGTCCATGCAAAGTCAACTGGAAATAAACGAGCCTTGGATAAGCTTCATTAATGGCAAGTTTTCCCCCCTCACCCAGTGTCTTTCCTTTAAGGGGCACTCTGCCAGACAAGTTCCTAGATCTTCCTGCTGCAAAATCTGATTTCCCGTTCAATAATGCGAGGTAATATTGACGATGGCTAATAATTCTTAAGTACATATTTTGCACCAGACACTATTCTAGACCCTTTATATTCATCCCTTCATTTGTTCACTCATTCAACAAATATTTATTGGGCACTTAATAAATCTATAAATAAAACAAAACAGAAAAATAAACCCCTACCTTCCAGAGCTTACATTCTGGTACAGGGAGACAGAAAATATAGGACCATAATGAATAAGTAAATTATATTGTATACTAGGAAGTCATGGGGCAGGGGGAGGGAAAGGGAGCATCTGAGAGCAGGAATCACAATTTTATAGTTGGTCCAGGTAGGTCTCATTGAGGAAGTGACATTTGAGAGGAGAAGGAGATGGTAATGAAGTTATCCGTGTGGTTACCTGGGGCACCAGTGTTCCAGTGCGAAGACCCTGCAGTGAGAGCAACCTGGATGCTCTGGGACCAGCAAGGACTGCTGTGGCTGGAGCAGTCCAGTGATGAGGTCAGAGGCAATGAAGGGACCAGGAGGCCATTGGAAGGGCCCAGCTTTCTCTCTTATCAAGTGGGAAGCCATGGGAGGACTTGACTTAAGGTGAGCTATGTTTTACAGGACCTGACTGCTGTGTTGAGAATAGAGTGTAGGATGCAAAGGAAGAAGCAGGGAGATCAGTTAGGTGGCGGTTGCAATAATCTTGGTGAAGGATGATGATAGCTTAGGAGAGGGGATGAGAAAGGTTTAGATTCCAGATATGTTTTAAATATTGAGTCAGTAGGACTTCTTGGATCTGTGGCGGGAGAGAAAGTAAGGAGTTAAAAACGAATACAAATGCTCTGGTGACCTAAATGGGAAGGAACTCCAAAAAAAGGGGGATATATGTATACGTATAGCTGATTCACTTTGCTGTACAGTAGAAACCAACACAACATTGTAAAGCAATTATACTCCAATAAAAATTTTAAAAAGCAAAAAACAAAAAACGAATACCAGGTTTTGGCCTGAGCACCTGGAAGAATGGAGTTGCCCTCAGCCAAGATGGAGAAGAATGCAGGCGAACAGGCTTTCGGAGGAAGGTCGGGAGTTCGGTTTGGGACATGTTACGTTTGTGGTATTTTTTTGGAGTGGGCAGTTGGTTCCATGAGCCTGGATTTCAGGGGAGTGGCTCAGCTGGAACTATACATTTAAGAGTCTTTGGTACATAGATGGTAATTAAACCCTGAGCTTGGATGAGCTCACTGAGGGGCTGTATGTTGTAGGTAGATAGAGAGGAGGACCAAGGACAGGACCCTGAGTCTGGGAGAAGATGAGGAACCACCCAGGGAGAATGAACAGGAACAGTCAGAAAGGGAGGACAAAGTCAAGAGTGTGTAGTCCCAGAAGTCTAGGGAAGAAGTGCCTTGAGGGGGCAGCAATGATCTGCTGTGTCCAATGTCACTGGTGGCTCAGGTAGGAGGAGGACTGAGTTGGTCAGTGGGCGTAGCACTGTGGAAGCCATTGGTGACCTTGACAAGAACACTTTATGTGGAGTAAAGCGCATGAGAGCCTAGTTTGAGTGTGTTTAAGAAAAGATAAGAGAGGAATCGGAGACAATGAGTATATCAACATAAGAGGTTTTGCTGCAAAGTGTTGCAGAGAGAAGAGTGGTAGAAGGCAGGGAAAGCACGGTCAAGGGAAGTTAAAAACAATTTTTTTTTTTTTGAGATGGGACAAATAACAGCCTGTGTGGAGCCGATGAGAATGATACAGTAGAGAGGAAAAAACTAATGCTATAGGAGAAAAATGCTGTTGGACCAATATCTCAGGGTAGTCTAAACGGGGTAGAATCTAGTCACTTTAGGTGACTGAAGGGTTGGCTTTTGTTGTAGTTTTCTAGAGCTGCCAGAACAAAGTACCACAAGCTGAGTGGCTTGTAGCCACTGAGTGGCAGTGGAAATTAATTTTCTCACAGTCCTGGAGGCTAGAAACCCAAGGTTAAGGTGTCAGCAGGGTTGGTTCCTTCTGAGGTCTATGAAGGAGGATCTGTTTGCAGCCTCTCCCCTGGCTTCCGGTGGTTTGCCGGAAATCTGTCATTTCTTGGCTTGTGGGCACATCACCCTGGTCTTACCTTCCTTTTCACTTGGCATTCTTCCTGTGTGTGTCTGTGAACAAATTTCCCCTTCACATAAGGACACCAGCCAGTGGTATTGAATTAGAGGCTCACCCTACTCCAGTATGACCTCATCTTAACTAATTACATCTGCAATGACCTTATTTCTAAATAAGCTCACTGAGGCGCTGAGGGTTAAGATTTCAATATACAGTTTTGGAGGGCACAGTTCAACCATAATAGCTTTCGATAAGAGGTGGAAAATTTATCTTCAGTAACAGAATGGAAGGCAGAACACTGAAAATGCTGGCAGATTTACAGATAGATTTGTAGGAGTCCATGCAAATACCCTTCTGATTGCCTCTATTTTCTCAGTGATGTGAAAAGCAAGGCCATTAGCTGAGAGTGTGGGTAAAGGCAGATTGAGGAGGAGTTTGTTGTGAAGTTGTTTCTAGCAGGGTGGGAGAGTGGGTGGTCTAAGGGGATACAATACAGCATCTGGGTATTCTTAAGGGCACACCTGTGGTCCTTGGTCCTGCATCTAAGGCAGGTCAGTCAGTGGGGTCCTGAATTTTTCTCAAGTTCCAGTCAGCTGCAGAAGGGCAGGCAGAGAGTGTGAGGAGAGTTATGATTCACTAGGGCGTGATATTGCAAAGTGAGTACAGCACCCAGAGGAGAAGGAGAATCAAGGGAGTTGAGAGTAAATACAAGGAAGTTGTAATGATAGACTGTGGAAATAAAACTGGATAACAGGGAAGGGAGGATCCTATGTGGAGATGTTATGATCACTCTGATTTCACAGATGAAGAAAGTGACGGATAGAGAAGTGAAGTACTTTTGGGGGTTCAGTCAGTGGCAGAATCAGAACCCAAATCTAGGCAGTGCATCTCAGAGCCTGTGTTCTTTGAGACAAGACCAGAAAGGTGGGAGGAAGGAGGCAGGAAGGATGGAGCACCAGTAGTTATGAAACTGTTCTCTCCACTGACCCCATGTGACTGTAAGCAAGGCATTCTCATCCCCTGTGACACAGCATTCCATGATTCCAGTGATTTCCTCCTCTTTGGAGAAGAATCTTTTCTCTTTTGTTCTGACAGATATTCTCTTTCATTTAAAACAGATATCCGTGTCCCTACTAACCTCCATCCTCCCTTCCTTTCCACCCTTAAATATGTACACTGTTTCATTGTTCACAAAATACTTTTGTATTCATTTCACACTTTGTGTTCACTGCTACCCTGCTCTGGCAGGGTAGCATTTCCTTATTTTCAAGATAAGGAAATGAGGCTTCGAATAGTAAAGAGATGAACACAACAGCCAGTTAATAGTAGACCTGGGCCTCAAATCTAAACCTTTAATTTAAAATTCAAATCTCTTTCTATCTCCTAGGATACTTTCTTTAAAAATGATGATTTTTCTGATTTTGAAATAGGGTGAATTTGAGGGCAGGTGTATCCCTGACACTGGAGAAGTTCAGGAACATAGATTAGTACTCTTCTAGGATTCTGTAGAACAAATTCAAGCAATAATTGTGTTGTTAGAGTACGTGCCACTCACATTTTCCACCCTTGACTCGCTGGTAAGTCAAGGAATAAATGCCTATGTTAATAGAAGGAAGGCTAGTTAAATGGTTTAGTTATGGTACACTATTGGTAATATCATGTTAGATATGGTAGGTGAAGCTGTCTTACTTGTTCTTGGGACATTCTTTGTGTTTCAACAAAATATTCTTCAAATATTTCAAAATGCTTCTGGAATATTTGCTAAAGCTCCTCAGTGAAGTTTATTCACTCAAACATTCAATCATTCATTCATCAGACTTTTATTAAGCCCTTGCTATGAACCTGGAATTGTGCTAGGTGTTGGATCCTTGTCTTTAGGAAATTCATAATCCATCAGGTGATACAGACCTATAGACACATACCCTATAAATGCTGTAGGGAGAAATGAACTAACTGCTAAGGAGCACAGAGCTGAGACTGACCAATTGCCTGGGCAGAGGAAGGAGGACTTCAAGTTGGAGGTGATATTGAAGCTTCTTAGAGGAGTTTTCCAGGCGGTGCAGGGAAAAAACTGCACAGTCCCGCAGCTCTCTCCATTCCTCTCCCCCAGACTGGTTTTAGCATGACCTCTACACCTGTACTAACAAAACACATGCCACACTAATAGTTTAAGACAAGTGAAGAGCCAAATGATTTCTTCAGCTCCTCGAGGTCATGGAATTCAAGAGGAAGACACTGCTGTGACCAACGAGATTATGGGCAGGAAAGAGGGCATGGGCAGGCAGAACTGAGGGTTCTCGTATGGGACAGTAACTCTACCCAGGCTTGTAGTCAGTCGTGTGTTCCTCTAACCAGTAGAACAAAGCACAGTCTTCCTGTCTCAGAGAGAAGGACAGAGGATGGTATGGAGGACACTTGGTCAATGACCTGTTGACAGGTCAGATTGTTGGCTGACCACTTCTCCTCTGTGGGCCACAGTTCATAAATTATGGAGCTGATAGTGCTAACTGTGATGGGCTTATGGATAAAAGTTTTTTCTTTAAATTATTTTACTTTTTCTGTATTTTCTATATTTTCTGCAATGAGAATGTTTTAATTAACCTTTAAAAATGAGGAGATTGAAGTAAATGGCTTCTGAGACCAATTCCAACTCAAAATCGGATTTTAAAGGAAGAGTAGAGATAGAGAAAATAAGCAAATAGTATTGACTTTTGGTGGCAGTAATACATTATGTTGATGAGGCTTCTTTATAGTAGCTCTCATTTATTGAGTGCCAAGTCTTATGTAAAACACTTTATGTACGTATTTAAATATATATGTAGAAATATTTAGTACATATGTCTAACTATATAGACATAGCACATACCTTATATAGATATTCAGATAGATATCTGTATCTATCTATCTATATACCTAGATAGATATCTATATAGAGATGTAGATATATTCCTAGAATAAGGAGAAGAAATACAGTGAAGTGTTTGGGGTCCTTTTGACTTGGAGTTAAGTTCTGGCTGGGTCTATATATTCCTCATCTGTCTCTGAGCCCAGTTCTAATAAAATTAAAAGGGAGACACACTTCCTCTTTATATGAGCATCAGCTGTATACTTCCCCAGGTCCTGATGGTCTCAAGACCCACTGCTAGTGCTATCCATCCCCACTTCCTCCCTTCAGTGAGCCAACAGCAAGCTGCATGGGTGAGTGCCCTTAGATCAGGATGGAGCCTCTGAGTGCTGGGGCTGCAAAGAAGGGCAGTACCTGCGACAACCAGAAGCAATTGGGAGCTCCCACATCCAGAAGTCTGGCCACAGGCACAACTCATTGCCTACAGCACATCCCACCCCTCCACCACAGGGCTAGAGTCAGATTTTGGTAAAGAAAATGCATCCTCAGGTGGCATTAAAGGCAACCTCTAATAAAAGTTGAGCACATTACTAAGAACTGCTGAAGATTTAAGGATAACAAACATCATATAAGAAGGGAATAAAACTCAACAAACAGAAAAATTAGCTCCCTGGGAAACAGAAAGTGGAATAGATAAAAATGGGGAAAAATGTAATTAATATTTACATTTATGAAACAAGAACAAGATGTTATGAAAAAGTACCAATTCGAGATTTCAGAAATGATAAAATATGCTTGTTGGAAAGAAAAAGTAAATCAATGAGTGCAGAGCACATTGGACATAGCTGAAGAGAAAATGAGTGTGTTGTAAGCTGGAGCTGAGCAATTCCACCAGTTTTTAGAACAGAAGGACCCAGAGCCAAAACATTCAGAGAAAGTTAAGACATGTGGAAGACAGAGTCAAAAGTCCAATATCTATTTATTGAATATGAGTTGAAGATGGAGAGAACAGACAAAACAAAGAGAGAAAATCAAAAATATAGTAGAGGGCTTCCCTGGTGGCGCAGTGGTTGAGAGTCCGCCTGCCGATGCAGGCGACACAGGTTCGTGCCCCGGTCCGGGAAGATCCCACATGCCGTGGAGCAGCTGGGCCCGTGAGCCATGGCCATTGAGCCTGCGCGTCCGGAGCCTGTGCTCCTCAACGGGAGAGGTCACAACAGTGAGAGGCCCACATACCGCAAAAAAAAAAAAAAAAAAAAAAAAATATATATATATATATATATATATATATATATATATTTGAAAAACATGCCCCAGTCCTGGAGAAAGATGTTTTTAGATTCAAAAAAGGATATCTTGCTTCTGAGTAAACGAAACAAAACAAAAATTCAAACTTAGGCACATCCTAGTGAAATTTTGGGCAACGAACAGGAAAACAATCTAAAAGCTTCAGAAAAAAATTACCTACAAAGAAGGAAGAATCAGATAAACAACAAGTTTCTGATGACCAATAGTGGCTACAAGAGATAATGGAATAATATCTTCAATATTAGGAGAGGAAATAATTTTGAGCCTAGAATTCTTTAACAATCCAAATAAACATTAAAATGTAAGGTCAAAATAAAAGGATTTTAGAATACAAAGTCTGTACAACAACTCTTATTGTAAGAATTTCTGAAAGCTATAGTCCAGCAAAATGAAAAATGAATACAAGAGAAAATTATTTCAGAGAGACAATTTTTAATTAAATCTTAATAATTGTTGACTATAAAAAATAAATCAGTATTATGCTAGATCCCAAATGCAAAATGATTCCTACGTATGATGTGGCGAAGAGGAGGTTACCATTTTTATCATTATAAATAGGGGAAAATATAGACATGGTTTAGTTTTAGATCATAGAAGAATATATGTATTGTGTTGTTTGGACTGCAGCAATAAGTGGATTGCTTTCAGAGTTTGAAAGGAAAATCAGCAAGATATGTATAAAAGAAAAATAAGAATCCTTCATCAAAATGAGAATAGCATTCTTAGCTAACACCTCAATTACTGAATCACTCATTTCCTTCTAATACTTATTGGTTGACTGTTTAAAGGTAAGAATGGAGCTGTGAGTCTCACGCTTTGCTGCACATTAGAATTACCTGGGTAGGGTTGATAACTCTCAACACCCAGGCCCCATTCCACATTAATTAAGTCAGTATTGCTGGGCGTGGGACCCAGGCATAAATATTTTTAAAACTTTCCAGGTTATTCCAATGTGCTGCTGAGTGGGCTAACCAGGGAATAGAAGAGGGTACTGTTAGGGAAAAGGTCACACTTCAGGTGGGATTAGATGGCAGAGTGACTCTGGGCGGGTCCTTGCACCCTCAGACATTCTCTGAGCTGTAAGAGTTGGTATGCAGGAGCTCTATGGGCCCTCCAGAGCTGAGGAACTCTTGATTCTATAAGACCAGTCTCAGAAAGAAGAGAATGTGTTTCCTCCCTTTTAAAATGTACCACATGGGACCAGTATGAGTACAGGGCTCACCCCCACCTGGTCCTCAGAGCTGGCACCACATTGTTGCTCCATTTGCACTGTTGTGGCCAAACATGACCCCTTCTCATTAGGAGCTTGCACACAGCTATAGGCAAAAAAACCTATCAAGGCCTTCTCGGACTATGATAACGGTTAGTGCCCTTGCTGAGAAGTGCTGCTGGACCCAGTGCCAAGCCTTGCCCAGCCTGAAATACCTTCTCTCTCCTCCCTGCCTGTTCAGGACACACCCGGTTTCTCTAGGAAGACATGACTTCCTTCTCTCAACTCCTGGTAAACACTATCTTGGCTCCTAAGTAGATGTCAACCTCCTATTTGGTATTTCTTTTTAAAATCCTCCAAATGCTTGTTTGAGCCTAAGTCTGATGCAATGAAGAGGCATTTAAGCCTGCAGTGCCTCAATGAATTCTCACCATAACCCACCAATGTGTAGGTCAGTCTCCTGAATCTCTTTCCCCCTTTGACGTGATGAAATCCAAATGCCTTTGCGTGGCATTCACACTCTTCACAACCTAGTACTCATCAACCTCACGGAACATCATTTTCTCTGCCTTCCAGTTAAGTCCATTCTCCAGCAGTCTCACCAAGGTTCCACACCATCCCTGCTGTGAGAACATGCTACTCACATGAGTGCTCCATTAATGTTCTCTGTGAAGTGTTCCTGGACTCCCCATTCAGAGCTGAGTTCACCTGTCTCTGTGCTCTTATGCCATTGTATTTCTCCCTCTGTGACAGCAGTCATCACTGTGTATTATAATTACAATTCTAATGTGTAGTTTTTCTTGATAGACCAGAAGGAACTAGAAAACAGCGTACTGGTCTCTGTCTTCACCCATGGCTAGCACAGTACCTTATGATTAATAAATATTTATCAGATGAATGAATCAATAAATGAAATGATTTAAGACCCTAACTGACCTGGCCAAAAAAAAAAAAAAAAAAAAAAAAAGCTCTTCAGCTTGGCTAGAAATTCTAGAAATCAGAATTAACATGAAAATTTGTTAAAAATGCTAATTCCTAAGCTTCAGTCCAAAATGATTTTGATTTAGTAGGACCAGGGTGAGACCTGGCAATCTGTATTGTCAAAAGGCCTGTCCTCCCCCACCCAGCACTGAGTCTGATTTGTAAGATCTGGGGACTTGCCATGGCTTTGGGAATTCTTCCTTGGGAAATGATGTACTTTTGCCACTGTCCCAGTGCTCAGGGGCCAGAACAACACAGCTGGTTATCAGTCTGGCTCTTCTCTTTCCAAGAGGGCCGATGAGGCCAGTTGCCCCTCCAGTATGCTGACCCCACATAACGAAGAGTCTTTACAGCTTAAAAACAAACAACCCGGGGCTTCCCTGGTGGCGCAGTGGTTGAGAGTCTGCCTGCCGGTGCAGGGGACACGGGTTCGTGCCCCGGTCCGGGAAGATCCCACACGTCGTGGAGCTGCTGGACCCGTGAGCCATGGCCGCTGAGCCTGCGTGTCTGGAGCCTGTGCTCCACAACGGGAGAGGCCACAACAGTGAGAGGCCCGCATACCGCAAAAAAAAAAAAAAAAAAAAAAAAAACCCAATCCAAAAATGGGCAGAAGACCTAAATAGACATTCCTCCAAAGAAGATATACAGATTGCCAACAAACACATGAAAGAATGCTCAACATCACTAATTATTAGAGAAATGCAAATCAAAACCACAATGAGGTATCACCTCACACCAGTCAGAATGGCCATCATCAAGAAATCTACAAACAATAAATGTTGGAGAGAGTCTGGAGAAAAGGGAACCCTCTTGCACTGTTGGTGGGAATGTAAATTGATACAGCCACTATGGAGAACAGTATGGAGGTTCCTTAAAAAACTAAAACTAGAACTATCGTATGACCCAGCAATCCCACTACTGGGCATATACCCAGAGAAAACCATAATTCAAAAAGAGACATGAAAAAAAAAAAAAAAGAGACATGTACCACAATGTTCATTGCAGCTCTATTTACAATAGCCAGGACATGGAAGCAACCTAAGTGTCCATCGACAGATGAATGGATAAAGAAGATGTGGCACATATATACAATGGAAGATTACTCAGTCATAAAAATAAACAAGTTCTTTGTAGTGAGGTGGATGGACCTAGAGTCTATCATACAGAGTGAAGTAAGTCAGAAAGAGAAAAACAAATACCTTGCACTAACACATATATATGGAATCTAACAAAAGTGGTTCTGATGAACCTAGGGGCAGGACAGGAATAAAGACTTGTAGAGAATAGACTTGAGGACATGGGGAGGGGGAACGGTAATCTGGGACGAAGTGAGACAGTAGAATTGACATATATACACTACCAAATGTAAAACAGATAGCAAGTGGGAAGCAGTTGCATAGCACAGGGAGATCAGCTCGGTACTTTGTGACCACCTAGAGGGGTGGGATAGGGAGGGTGGGAGAGAGGCTCAAGAGGGAGGAGATATGGGGATATATGTATACATATAGCTGATTCATTTTGTTATACAGCAGAAACTAACACAACATTGTAAAGCAATTATACTCCAATAAAGATGTATTAAAAAAAAACACACACGGGCTTCCCTGGTGGCGCGGTGGTTGAGCGTCCACCTACCCATGCAGAGGACACGGGTTCGTGCCCCAGTCCGGGAGGATCCCACATGCAGCGGAGCGGCTGGGCCCGTGAGCCATGGCCGCTGAGCCTGCGCGCCGGAGCCTGTACTCCGCAACAGGAGAGGCCACAACAGTGAGAGGCCTGCGTACCGCAGAAAAAAACAAACAAACAAAAAAACCACCACAACTTTCTGAGAGCTGTGTCCTGAATAAGACAGGGTTGTACCCATGCAACTGTGCCTGGTCATGGAGCCCAACCTGACAGAAGATTTGTATTTTGGCTAACTTCTAAATCTGAGAGGATGTGAGAAAAATAGAGCAACATTCTGCTATTGGGGTCCTGTCATCTGTTACTTTCTGATGTGATGGACAACCCTAGTACAAGCAGTCTTCTTTTCAGCCTCTGTCTTCCTCTAAATGAATATTGATGCTGTGTTTACCTTTAATTAATATTCATTGCGATAAAGGAATTACACTCATTCACTTTTAATTATACCCCTCTTGCATAAACAAGCTTTTAATAACAGATTTTCCAGGGTAGAGAAAAACAAGCTCTCTGCCCGCAGCCTTGTTTGATGCCAGGAAAGCTGCCTCTGCAATTGATAAAGGGAATTTCAGTTTGTTACTTGGTACAGTGGGAGGAGCCGTGGTGGAAAGTTAGGTCTTCGGAGTTCTAGCTCCATCCAGTTATGCCATAGCTACTGTGTGTTCTTGGGCCAATTCCTTGCCCTCCTGTGCTTCACCTTCGTATCTGGAAAATGGTGATGGAACCCAACCAATCATTCTCACCCATGGCTGCATACAGGGAAAACCTGGGGGATTACTCAACAATACCAAAGCCCAGGCTGCATTCCAGATGAATTAAAACAAAGTATCTATGGGTTGGGTGTAGGTGCAGGTATTTGTATAAAGATCCTCAGGTGGGATTCTTTTGATGTTGGGAATTATGGGTATCATTCTCACCAGACTTCTAGGTGTTTGTGGCTCCTGCCAGGGTGGCAGGTTGCACAGGGCCCAGAAGGAAGGCCAGCACGGACCCCAAGAACCAGGTCAGCCATGCCCTGGTGCTCCCCTGTGCTGGGTGGGTGCTCA